>NC_136889.1:3899993-4147493 GCF_949152265.1 Phoxinus phoxinus | reverse complement strand
CAGGAAAAAAACAGTCTAAAGACAGCGGCGCGTTGCGCGTCAGTCAGATGCTATTTTAAGGGCGCGTGCTTGGCCACCGCAGCAGTTTTTATTTTTGCAAATCATACATTATTACAAGGAAAAATATTAACACACGAGGGAAATCATTGTTGTGTCCGTGAAGATGTGAAAAAAATAGGCATAGATCTAGATTACACATTTACCCAAATTATTATACGCCTGTTTAACCGAAGCTAATTTGTGTGGTTTCTCCCATCATCCCCAATGTCACTTCTCTGTGTTTTACGGTCCTGACGAGAACGCCGGTCTCCTCGGCTGTGAATCGCTCCTGGCGTGCGCCGGCAAATCCGCCGTTATAATAGCGATCCGCAATTGAACAAGCGCGCCTGCTCTTAAAGGGAATGTGAGAGGACGCTCTGATTGGTTTATTTCACGTTACGTCCAAACCACACCTATGAGTAATGAAGCAACTTCAGACCAACACATTTTAGATTTGCGTCGGGCGCAAGAGTCGTTTATCCCGCCCACAAAGTTACTTGCGTTTTGCGTTTGATACTTGCGTTTCAGATCGTTAGAATAGGGCCCTAAATGTCTTTACTGACCCTTTTGAGCAAGTCGTTGTTGAATAAAAGTATATCTTCCTTTTTAAAAACATTGGGTCAGATCCATTTTTTAAAAGTAGGCTATGTTTTTTTATTTGTTTTTATAAGTGGTGTTTTAATTTTAACAGCTATGAACAAACTCATAACACTCCAACTTTACATCTTAGCACTAAAAACAATTCAGAACACCTTAGGAACTGCATAGCAACACCCTGGAAACCAACCAGCACATGAGTTTAGCATGGGAAAACACAACTCACAAAATCTGAACAGCACATCATTCCCATGCATTATCCCGCTTGTCTGTTAAGATGTTCACACTCATCTCTCTACTGTGTAAATGCGGCTCCACTTCAGTTGTCTTTCATCTAGAGATGCATAAAGGCTTTGAGAAGTCTCGGCGAGACACTAGAGAATGTGAAGTAGAGTTGAAAAAAGAGAAGTAGGAGGGGAAGACTCGAGAAACGGGTTTATGATGAACCTCTTCAGCTGTGTGTTGACAGACGTGGTTGTATTGTGACAGCACCTGGAGGACGGAGAAAAGGCCAGACTGAAGACACTGCGGTTACTTCATTAAAACAGACAGCAGATTCTCTCCGCTTTATACACTTTCTGCCCCAAAATAAAGTCGCTGTCTGGATTTAAATTGGCAAATGCTTAAAAATCTATGATTGGATCATCATTGCAGTGATTAGTATGTTTTATAGCATGTTATATGTTTGACAAGATCTTGACCAAAAATGTATGCACCTCTTGATGGAAATATTTTGAAATATAAAATCACAACATTTATGAAATTTAAGAGCGGCATCAAGAGCACACCCCAAAGACTCTCAATGTATTTATGCAATGTATATAAACAATGTATTTGTTTAGTAGAATGTCCAAGCTGCTGTTTTTAATTTTACATAATAATAATAATCAGTAGTCGTGAAGCTCCATGAGATAGAGATTCTCAAAATTCTTTCTCAGCTAAAGTTAATTTTAAGTTAATTCAGAGATTTTAAGTTAATAATCAACACTTTCACATGTTCACATCTCTGATGTCATGGTCACATGACGGTTAACAAATAACATGTATTAATCTTTTTTTAGTAACTTTTATTTTGATATATTAAATGATTTATTGGTAACACTCTACAATAAGGTGTCATTAGTTAACAGTTACTTTAGTTAACATGAACTAAGAATGAACAATTCTTCTACATCATTTATTATTTGAATGTTAATTTCAACATTTACTAATATTGTGCTTGAATGCTTGAATTCATTTATTTAATTAATTAAAAGGAAACGCATTATCAAGTTTGCAGAAGAGATAACAACTTTAAAAACCATGAAGTTGGTTGATGAACATCCAGAGTGACCAGAGCTGGAATAGACAAAACAAAACATATATATTCATAAAAGAGTTTTCATTCATCTCACATCTTTGGTGGTGACTACAAATTTCCATATTAAATGTGTTATTCAATAGTTTTGATGTAAAATGTGGAAAATAGAAGAGTCATAATAAAAAAGAGCACATGTGTCCAAACGTTTATGTACTCTGAAAGCATCATATAACCAATCTTGTTTACACAAGACGCTTTTTCTATCAGAAACGGTTAACATGTACTTTTACACAGACGTTCCTCAAACTTTCCACTTCCATTTGTGCCTAAGTTTGAGTCAAACAAAACACCCCCGTGTCCACTAATCCAGCGGCGTTTAAACGAACTTCAGAAGCGGCAATCACTTAATCTGGATTAAGACGAGATTTTTCGAGGAGGAGGTGGAAAAACAGACAGATTTATTGGCAGTGTTTGCTCATTTCATGCTCAGAGGAGGGAGGTGTGGAGAGACGCTCACACACACATGCTCGTGCGCATCAGTCCTGGCCCATTTCATACACCCTCACATATACAGTACAGTTTAAGGCTGAGGAAGTTCAGTGAAAGCTCTGTATCTGACTTCACCCTGTAATAAAGAGCGTCTGTGAGCGGGTTGAGTTTGAGCCGGGCGTCAGGTCACGGCATGTAAGTCTGCAGGTGAACAAATGACAGATTTACATTGTGGTCTTTCCCTCTGCTCCACTTTCTGCCCGCCTAATGAGTGTATTACACAACACAGCAGAGTCGAATATCCCTACGGCGAGTCGAAGCGTGTTCAAACTTCTGCAGTGTGTTGTTGCCACACAATGTTCCTGCGACGTTGCCCTCAGGTTTTCTCTGAATTTATGCCAAACTGCAACTTGTTTGAAAACACTGCGGGCAAAGTTAGATTTAATGACTTCATCAGCAAGTAGAAAGAACGAATGGAGGATTTGCATGTTAAATTGGCCTACTTGAAGTTCCTCAACTGACGTGAGGCTATTAATAGACATGAAAGAGCAGATGAGGAGCTGCAAACACAAA
Source organism: Phoxinus phoxinus (assembly GCF_949152265.1). NCBI lineage: Eukaryota > Metazoa > Chordata > Actinopteri > Cypriniformes > Leuciscidae > Phoxinus > Phoxinus phoxinus. The sequence goes on along the minus strand of NC_136889.1, from coordinate 4,144,495 downwards.
CACTGTACAAAACCAAGCCAATCTAAACAGCGCCAGCGTCCAAACTCAGACTACAGCAAGTATTAACACGAACATTACAGACTATTTACAGTCTGATGAGAATAGAGGCACGATTAAGGCTCGTTCACACCGAGAACGAGAACTAACAATAACTCTAGCATCTAGCGCACGATATCGTTCTGCTTATTAAGAACACTGCAGTTTTGTCATCTACTTTATACGATCGAACTTTTTAAAGGTCCTGTTCTTCGTGATTCCATTTTGTAAACTTTAGCTAGTGTGTAATGTTGCTGTTAGAGCATAAATAATACTTGTAAAATTATAAAGCTCAAAGTTCAATGCCAAGCGAGATATTTGATTTAACAGAAGTCTCCTTTCAAAGCCTACAGTGAACGGCCGGTTCGGACTACATCCTCTACTTCCTGCTTTAATGACGTCACTAGAACAGTTTTTTGACTAACCTCCGCATACAGGAATACACATAAAAAGGGGGCGTGGTCTTGTTGCGCTCCTACAGAGAAGAGGAAGAGTTGCGTTTGTAGAGTGTGTTTGTCGCCATGTCGTCGAGAGACGTTGTTATTTTCATCCCGGAGTCAAATCACCTTACAGTAACACTGAGCGCATGCATCTCCACTATGGTAAGAGGCGTGACCTTTCCGGGCAACGTGCGCTAAGCTGCTGTCCAATCACAACACAGGAACCGCTGGCACAATCAGAACTCGTTACGTATTTCTGAAGGAGGGATTTCATAGAACAAGGAAGTCATCAGCCCGTTTTTAGGACAGTGAAAACAGCGCTATACAGATAAGTACATTTTGTGAAAAATACTGTGTTTTTTTACACGCGAAATATGAACACATGTTATATTGCACACTGTACACACAATCAAAGCTTCAAAAACTGAGGAAAAACGGGACCTTTAAAGTCACATGGATTCTGATTGCCTGTTTTTATCATTCGTTTTGAAAGTGTTTCCAATGATATAGTTCCTCTGTGCCGCCATCGTTATAGTTGCGGACTCTGCTATTATTTAAATTGAGAAAGATTTTCTTTATCTTTAATGTTATTATTCTCGTCCTTGGTGTGAACGGGGCTTTACACTGTAAAATATGGATCAGACCTTTTTAAATATAAATATCTACATTGCCAATCAAAAGTTTGAGGTTGTAGGATTAATACATTCAGCATAAACTAATACTTTATTCAACTAGGACACATTGAATTGATATAAAAAAAACAGTAAAGACATTTATAGTGTTACAAAATAGCCTATTTCTATTTCAGATAAATGCTGTTCTAAATGCTCAAGCTTTTTAAAGTCACATGAGTTCTGATTGCCTGTCAATGTTTTCTTGAGCAGCAAATCATCATATTACACTGAATTCTGAAGGATCATGTGACACTGAAGACTGGAGTAATGATGCTGAAAATGCAGCTTTGATCACAGGAATAAATTACAATTTAAAATATATTTAAATAAAAAACAGTATTTTAAATTGTAAAAATATTTCACAATATTGCTGATTTTGCTGTATTTTTTATCAAATAAATGCAGCCTTGGGGAGCAGAAGAGACTTCTTTCAAAAGAAAAAAAAACTTCTGTCACCAGTGTTTAAAGGGGTCATGAGCTGGCTTTTTTATATTTTTTATATCGTTGTCTGAGGTCAACTTATGACGTTCGCTTGGTTTTTACATTCAAAAACATCAAAATGGAGAAGTAATAGGCTATTTTCTACCCTGGTTTTGAGTCTATAGCTCCTGAAACGTTGGGTTTTTATGGGCGTGCCGCATTGAAGACTTGGAAGTAAACGCCCACTGCTATGATTGGATAACAGTTTTGCATATTATAATGAGTTTCATGTAATGCGTGAATCGGTGGGCGGGGCTAAACAGGCGGTGTTGAAGTAGGCGTTGATCTTCTTCTGCGGAGGCGGGGTTTGATACCCTGTGACGTCAGAGATCCCCACTTTGAAAAACCTGTCTTATGCTGAGCCTGCTGTCAATACAAGCTTTTATTGGACTAACAAGGAAGTTTTCAGTTCTGAAACTTATAGGATATTCTTATAGTATGATGACCTCTTATATGTCAAAAGCTCAAGGAAAATTAGATTTCTCAGTTCATCACCCCTTTAAAAAACAGCATTGTAAATTATTCTTACGGTAATTCAGACTAGCTTAATTTTTGGGGGAATCATCAGTGTCGATTTATAATGGACAATTCAAGATAAAACTGTGCTTGATACAAACTCCTGCGGAGTCCAGATGGATTGGTCGAAATTTTTGTCCTGACACACACACACACACACACACACACACACACACACACACACACACACACACACACACACACACACACACACACACACGTTGGGTTTCCATGTTTAATTGGGACTTTTAGTCATAATATTAGACATAATACTGTAATACTGATATTTATACTAACTTCTATCCCCCAACACCAAACCTACCAATCACAGAAAACTTTCAGCATTTTTACATTTTCAAAAACATTATATAGCCTAGTATGAATTATAAGCCGTTTTCCTCATGGGGACCAAAACATTTCCTCACAAGGACAAGGATTTTCGATATTGCCATCTTTGTGGGGGCATTTTGTTCGTATAATGTAGGGTTTACACACACACACACACACACTCCCTCCTCATTCATCCCACCCAGCGAGAGCCATCACTCCTCCAGTGTGTCAGAGTAATTTACTGTGACAACACACACCAGTGGGCCACCATGAGCACAAATTCAGAGACGATGAGTGTGTGAAAACAGAGAGAGAGAGAGAGAGAGAGACATCAGAAGGGACTTTGATAAACACTATCATATATTAAAACACACAGTTTCAGTGATCCACAATTTCCTCCAGAATATAGGTAATATATAAAATGACTATGATAATATTTTCATTCAGCCACTGTTACAAAAATAAACAAACTGTGTTTATAAATGTAAATCCTTTTTTATATTTCTTCAGCTTTATTATTTCTGCTTGTACTGTCCCGCTTGGTTGAGAGAAGTCTCATAAATTCTCTGGCAAAGTTGGTGAGAGAGACGTGGAGCAGAAGTCAATCCCATATTTGACTTAAACAACCAACAATACAAGCTATACTTCTCATGAAGAGAAGATTGGAGGAGAGTTCATGAATACGGTAATCATTCAGGGTCTAAGTATGGTTCTGATACCATCACTGTACCATGTTATCACTACAGTACTTTTGTACAAGATCTAGAGAATGACATGGACATGTGACTGTAAAGAGTTATCAATCAAAAACCGTGTGAAGCCTCTCCTTCCCCAAATGGAGATGCCAGACTGGAGCATGTGATTTAGCAGAAGCGAGTGATCAGTTGTTTGTTTTACATTAGTCTTCAGATTTAAAGCCATAAAAGTGTCGAGGTTTCCTCACCTTGTGAGCCGGAGGAGGGTCGAAACTTCACACGTGGATGCTTGGGAAACGTGTCCTGTTATTCTCTCCATCACCCCCACTGCCTCACATGAAAAAACAAAAACTCTTGAAAAAATCATTCTGACAACTACATTCCAGCTGTGTGAATATCATGAAACCTAAAAAGTTTAGGGTCCAATTTTCACTATTAACTAGTTGCTTATTAACATCCATATTGCTAGGATATTGTCTGTTTATTAGTACTTATAAAGCACATATTAATGCCTTATTCAGCATGACCATATTCTACTTTCCCAATCCTACCCAATACCTAAACTTAACAACTACCCTACTAACTATTAATAAGCAGTAATTAGGAGTTTATTGAGGCAAAATTCATAGTTAGTTAGTAAATAGTGAGAATTAGACCCTAAACTAAAGTGTTACCCAATTTTCAGGTAAAAATATTTTGGAGTATATTTAAATAGTATATATATAAAAAAGTATTCAAATCTTATTTATTCAAAAAAATTAAAATCACTACAACATTTTTAGAAACGCATGAATAATCAAGAAAAAAACGAGGATTAGTTAAAAGCACATGAGTAAACATGGGTGCATAGCAATGAGAATTTAATTTAATTTAAAAATGCAATAATGCATACATTTTTCATGGCTCAAAAATATGATTTATATTTGAAATATGTTTTTTTTTTTTTTTTTTACTTTTGAACTATGACCTGAATATGCTTCTATGAGATTCACCTAATTTGACCATTTTAAATGTATACATTTGTAAAATAAAAAATAAAAAACTAGAAATCAACTTTTTCCCCTCACAAATTCCATGTACTTTTTTTTTTTCCAATACCATTTGGTGTAAATAATGTTTCCCCTTAACTCTGTCTTTCCTAAACATAATTCCACCATCCAATCAGATCTGGAATTCCTTTCTAACTGAAGAAAAATACTAATTACAAGATCATCACAATCAACTTAACCGTCATTGTAAATGATATAAAAGATTACGATGAACTCCATCAGTCTGCAGTCAAACTCTCTTTGCCTTTAACTTGTTTCTGTTGCTAAAACACAAGACTTATGAGCTCTGTGTCCCTTTGAGAGTTTATAAAACATTCGACCCCCAAAAGTTCAGCAGAATTTCCCAACTCTGCACCTGGATACCCAAAGAGTTGTGGGAATGTCTTAGCAAGTGTGTCTCTAAGAGAGAAAAAACGACTGAACAATGCTTTATGTTGACAGGGACAGATAATGCAGTTGTTCAAGTACTTTTTGATACGAAAAATTATTCCATGAACGTGTAATGGAACAATGCGCTCATGCTTCAGGGAATTGCTTTTTCCTAGCATTTTTATAAATTACTCTGTGATCTTATCTTTGTTGTTTCTGCTTTAGCACAAGTCGATTTCTCAATAGCACTGGGCATGACCCCATCAAGATAATGTGTGGTTGTGTTTACCGTGTGTGTTTGGGTGTCCATCTGTGTGCCAGCTTGTCTGGTCAGTGGGAGATGTGTCCTGCAGCGCTGGTGTCTGCTGGGAGTGTTGGACCATGTGGCTCCATCTCAAAAGATGAGGCTGGGGTCTTGGTGAGACCATCAATCCGTGAACATCAGGACTGTCACAGTCTATCTGGTGGACATTCATACACAGAACAATACAGCATATATAAAGAAGAGATACATCAAGACATACATATACATATACACTGCCCGACCCAATTCAAATAGGCAAATGTTTGAGAGTCAGTGATTGGATCATTATTGCAGTGATTATTATGTTTCTATCATGTTATATGGTTGGCAACAGTTCTTCTAACCCTCATTGATGGAGTGTGTAGCTTTTCATTCCTTAAACAACCATGTAGAAGACACATCATGACCATGAAATAACATCACAACATTATTTCTATCAAGAGGTGCATCAATATTTGGTCAAGATCTTGTATTGACAATGCAAGAGTCCAGCACTGTGTAAAGTCTCCTCCAGCACATCCCAAAGACTCTCAATGAATGTAAGGTCTGGACTCAGAGGAGCATCAGTTCATGTGTGGAAATGATTCTTCATGCTCACAACCATTCATTCACAATCTGAGCCTGATGAATCTGGACATTGTCACCCTGGAATATTTACATATATATTTATATATTACATTTACTGTACATACATGTCCACTGCCGCCCACGTGATGTAAAAGAAAATGGGACTCACCGGACCAGGCGACCTTCATCCTCTTCTCCAAGGTCCAGGTCCTACGTTCTCATGCCCATTGTAGGCACTTTCGACATTGGACAGGGGTCATCATAATGCAGCAGAGTGCGATGCACTGTGTGTTGTGACACATTCCCCCCATAACATTAAATCACATCATTAAAATGTTGTGTGACCTGTGCCGCAGTAGACCTTCTGTTGGCTCGGACCCTTGTGCATTGATAAGCCTTGGGCGTCCAACACCCTGTTGCCGGTTTGTGTTTGTCCCTCCTCGGACACTGTTGGTAAATTCTCACCACTGCTGACCAGTAGAAACCCACAAGCCTTGCTGTATCAGATAATCTCTGACCCAGTCGCCTTGCCATAACAATTTGGCTCTTGTCAAAGTCGTTCAGATATTTATATTCCTGCCCATTTCTCCTGCATCCAACACGTTGAATACAAGAAGTAATCATTCCATTTAATCTGCCCATACCTTAATATGTGGCCTTGTTCACTTCACTTCACCGGTGACTTGTCAATGTTGTGGCTCATCACACACACACACACACACTGATAGATTAAATTAGCAATTGTTGAAATACACTAGACACGACACATGTGAGATTAGTCTTTATCTCAGTAGAAACATTGGACAAGCAAGAAACTTTACAAAAAATCCCCTTCTGCTCTACATTTAATCTCATATCGGAAACCATTTAGATGTGAAAGAGATCTTCTTTGGGTTTTTTTTTTTTTTTTTTACTATGGGAGTTTTGTGAGCATTGTGCCAAATCCGGGTCACGGCACCAATGTAACCCCTCAGGTCTTACTCGCCCCGTTCTGTGCGGGTCTCGAACCCGGGTCTCTGGTGTGGGAGGCTGAAGACCACAGTCTCTAGTGCCAGTCTCTATAGAGCGCCTCTTGAGATCAGGGGAGTGAGGTTTACACACACAGCTCTCACTAGCTGGCCTCCGTTACATATATAACAAACTCAAGCCAGGACACATGTAGCACCTCACGCCCTGGTTCAAAAGATCATGAGGTGGATCTCAATAAGAAAGTGTTCTCTTCTTCTCATCCTAAACTGTCCTCACATCAGGCGTGGGGGAAATTAAATCCGTCTCTCTACGGCTGCCATTCGAGGGTGGATAATCCGGGGCGGATTAGAGGCCGAGGGGAATCTGAGGGGCGACAATGAGGCAAAGATCCGGGAGTCAGTGAGTAAAGACACTAACCAGCTTTCTGATTCAAAGCTTCAAAGACTAGGCCTCATAATCAGACAGAGGGAGGGGGAGGCTTGAAATCTAGAATATTTAATATAAGGGTTATAATAATAAACTTTATTTTCTTTAGCGCCTTTAAAAGTTAAATCTCAAAGCGCTTCTTAAGAAAAAAATAAGAAAAAAGAAAAGAGAAATACAACAATATAAAAGAAAACTTTAAATTTAAAATGAAAACAGAAAATATAATAAAAATCAAATCAAATTCAAAATATTAACAAAAACTATAAGTGTACATTAATTTCCCATTCTCAATGTCTCTGGTGTTCTCCCGTGAACACTATTTCTCACTTTAAATCTGTGCTTTTCAGATGTTGAATTAATAAAAAATAGACGTTGAAAAAAACTAAACTTTTCAAAAATGCTCAATTAACAGATTTAATAAGTGCACTTAAATTACAACATACACAGATGCAGAAAAACAGCACAAACGCACACACCACTCCTCAATCCAAACATGCCAAATTTCCAGCTGGCCGCCAACTACACACTGCTCCCCTTTTCCAAGCCTTCCACACATAATTGACCCGGAGGCCAGGGAATGTCGTGTAGAGACGGGCCAGATGACACCGCGGAGGTGAGGCGGGGGTCCAGTGCTAACTGTGCTGTGAATGACAGCGGCTCTCTGTGTGTGTGCTGTCTGAACGCCTAATCTGCTAATGTATTCCTGAGGTCAGGAGGTCCTCCACCAAATCAATGGCAGGGATTTACACAGCTTTCCCCAGGAATGTGCCTGATCCGCACTCCTCTCCGCAGCCGGGGGGAAAACATCCAGTTTGGCAGCGCCGTCCAATTTTCCGCGGAATTTAACCAATGAAAAGTGAACGGGGGAGGAGGAGGCCAGTGACAGCCCCCGCTGACATAACGCTTCTCGCTGAATAATATTAATACACATAAAGGATGAAAACCTTCTCAGACTGATTAAAATGAGCTTGATTTGAGAGTCTGGGAGTTTGAAGTGCACAGTAGTCTAACGTTAAGAATTTGGCCTTAAACTCACTCAAAAGTGCAATTCATGAGTTAACAGAAAATACCCATTCTAATGATTATTGAGAAAGGACATTACTTGTTGAACCAGTTAACTATTAGTTCGAAATGAACAGTTCATTTACTAAAATCTGAATCTCATTAATAAAGGGTCATGTGTACTGGTTTGGATGGATGGATGGATGGATGGATGGATGGATGGATGGATGGATGGATGGATGGATGGATGGATGGATGGATGGATGGATGGATGGATGGATGGATGGATGGATGGATGGATGGATGGATGGATGGGAGCGAGGGAAGGATGGATGGATGATGGATGGATGGAGCGAGGGAAGGATGGATGGATGGATGGATGGATGGAATGGAGCGAGGGAAGGATGGATGGATGATGGATGAATGGATGGATGGATTGATGGAGCGAGGGAAGAATGGATGGATGGATGGATGTATGGATGGAATGGATGGATGGATGGAGGGATGGATGGATGGAGCGAGGGAAGGATGGATGGATGATGGAGCGAGGGAAGGATGGATGGATGGATAATGGATGGACGGATGGAGCGAGGGAAGGATGGATGGATGATGGATGGATGGATTGATGGAGCGAGGGAAGGATGGATGGATGATGGATGGAATGGATGGATTCAAGCTATAATGCAAGACAAAAGGTTTCCATGGAGGAATTTTCCCACCAAACTTCAAATAATGCTGCAAATGAGTGCAAAAACTACTGCCAATACAAACACAACGCCTTTATAACTGCCACTTCTAATCGCTCTAAAGCCATTTAGTGATTTCTTATTTCTTCATAAAGCAGGTTCTAATTTCCATCACGTCATGAAACCAGGCGAGAGAAAGAATGACAACTCATCAAACGCTTGGCCAGATCTGAGGTTCCCTTCTCCATCAATGCCTGCTTCTCTCCCAGAAACCTCAGTTATAGACGCTGGTGTCTCTAAAATGTCTTCATGACTTCCTTGGTCAACACGCTGCATCCAGGTTAGAGAGATTCACCAGTTCATTTATAGACAGCACAACAATGTGAGAAACAGTTGAGATCTTTAGAGTAAGACGTGTGATTACTGAGGTCAGCAAAGCATAAGACAGGAGAAACAATTGAGATATTAAAAAGATCTGTTTGTGTTTTTTCTGTCCTATAGATGAAACATAGACACATCTGTCAGGAAGACGGAGAAGGAGTAACATATATGATTAGATCCCATCACACTAACCAACCCCTCCTCTTTCTCCTCTTAGCTTTTCATTGGCATGATCTCTCCATTCATCCGTCAATGTGCTTCCTGTCTGGGACGCCACAGGGTCAGCAGAGTGACAAACATATAAATCCACCCCGTTCCCCCATGTGCCCCATCCCACCCCAGCACTGTCCAACCAAACGCCCCCCTGCCCTCTGGTTCCCACAGAATGTGTGTCCGTCAGTCACGCTGAGTGACAGCCCTATTATAATCCGCCACAGTCCCGCCATGAGATGATGAGCTGTCTGTCAGTCATACACCACTAAAGCTCAAGCACTGATGGGTCTGAAGGCTAACAAATAATCAACCGAAACTATGGCATCCGGGCTCATATGCATAAGTATTCATATTCATAATATTCATAAAGATATAAAAAGAAAAAGACTTGCTAAGTCAGGCATCACTGTCACTATTGCTCAGAGTAACACCATGTCTACACATTATTTGAAGCGCAGCGCGTCGCAACACAATAAATTCCCGACAGCTGCGCCCATCCGGTGTAGACAGCATCACTGATTATAATGGGTTATATCTGGTTTTGTCGCACCGCTCGCGTTTGGTGAAGACACCATGTTAGTTCTTGTCCTGCATGTTTGTGCTACACACATGAATAATTTCTCAAATAATGGGCCTTATTTTAGCAAGTGCATTTAGGCCGTGTCCGAATCCACTTTTGCTAGTTTAACGACGGGAAAAATGGTCGGCACGCGTCGCACGGTCAAAAAGTGTTGTCTCTATTCTCTTAATGAGTAACGGGTGTGTTTTGGGCGAAACGTGCAATAAACCAATCAGAGTCTCATCTCCCATTCCCTTTAAAAACCAGTTGCGCTCGCGCCATGGCGGATTCGCTATTTACATGACGGAATTTGCAAGTGGAAAAAACTGAACGCGTCTCCAGAAGAAACGGATCTGCTCGTGCGCGAGGTTAAAGCGCGCGAACAGACCATCTACGGGACAAGCCAGATTCCACCATATTTTTATGTACACAATATTAATCTTTTACATTGTAATCCTTTTATTTTAATATTTGGCTAGTCTGTGTGCTGCTGCACACAGTGTGTGTGTAACACACAGTTACCCTGTGTGTGTAATAAGCGAGTGTACGCGCGTTGTGGACCCGCTATAGGAGCACATTACTAACGCGCTCTTTAAATAACAAAAAACTGCACCATTGATTTTAGACCAGATTTCAGTTGCAACACAACTGCAACACACAAAAAAAAGGGCCTGAACACACCTCGTTCTCAGACCAGCAACCCATGGGCGAAAAAATGCATTTAACAACGTGGTACAGGACATGAAAATAATAACTGCGTCGGGGTGAAACTAGCAACAAACACTCGTGTCGCGCATGCCGCTGTATTGCATTGTATGATAGGGCCCAGTATGTCTTGCAACCACATTACAACAAACTTACAAAAAACACAGAACACCCTAGTGACCCCATATGTCCTCAGAAGAGATTTGCAACGGCATAGGAAAGCTCTAGCAACGACCCATTTATTATAAAAAAAAAAAAAAAAAAAAAAAAAAAAAAGAGTTTCTGCCTATAACCCCACGTCCACCTCATGCAACTCAACAGTCAATTAAGAATGCCGAAAGCATTTGTGTTCTAAAGCAACAGATGTGAAAGTTCAGTGTTAACTAGACATACTGTAACCCACTGTAACTCCTCACAGTCAGCGGACACAAAGCCGGTTTTCTGCTCTATAACCTCCTGTGTGTCAGACGCCCGACAAAACCAGAGGCCCATCACACTGTCCGCCTGAAAGCGCCACTGAAAGGGAAGAATGTAGCATGAGAATGAGCTTTCTCCAGCAGACGGGCAGATGAATGGAGTCGGGCTGGTGCTACAGACTCTTGGCACATGGAGTCCAGTGTTATAAAGAGATTCATCCTGGGTGGGTAAACAACGGTTCCTGTCCTCTCATTCGGATGCAGAAAGGCATTGTATGGGGGAAGAGTTGGCATGAGTGCCAACCAACAACTGAACTTCAATCTCAAACAAAACTCAGAGCACAATCTACACTGTAAAAAATAATCCTGTAAAAAAACAGTAAACTACTGGCAGCTGTGGTTGCCAGCATCATACCGTAAAACTGCAGTGTGTTACTGTTTTTTAAATTAACAGCTAAATACCGTTTGGTCAGCTACAGCTATATGCTATTATATGCTACAGTTTTATACTGTAGCTGACAAAACGGTATTTTGCTGTTGATTTAAAAACAGTAACACATCATATTTTTACGGTATGATGCTGGCAACCACAGCTGCCAGTAGTTAACCGTTTTTTACAGGATTATTTTTTACAGTGTATCCTGCTATATTAACACTGCAAGCGGCCAGTCGAAGCTTCATGTAAGCTCAGAAAGAGCAGAACGGACCAATCAGCTGTGAGCATGAGGACATACACAATATGATTGGTTATTTCTGAACATAACACATACACAAGTATAAAATGGTGTGCACACTTATGCAGTTACTTATTCCAAGTTATTTTCTCTCTCTGAAATGTGTCAATTTGGTTTCCAGTGGCATTGCATAGGTTTTTTACATTAAAGGTGCAAAAGTTTTTCTCTGTCTGTCTGTAGTTCTATGAATTCTTAGATAATAATATGAATTTCTTTGAATTGCAATTAATTTTAATTTAACTTCTTTACATTTAAATTGCAATTCTGCATCCTGTGTTTCATCTCGAATCAAATTCAAAATCAGAAATTTAAAAGACATTCTGAATTTAATTCTGAATGGAGCACTACCTATTTACACATACAGATAGAAACAAAAAGATCATTGAAATAAGATCAAAAAAATGCTTTGCCTCTAAAATGAAGGGGCCCAATTGACCGTTTGCAAAGACCCGCCCCCCTTAGTTACTGTTGCTATGTCCGACAAGCTACGCCACTCTCACACACACCATGTTCTCACGCAGTGAAAAATACATCGTGGAGCAGACAGGACAGACCAGCTTACTTTTCGGTTACTTTTGTAATTAAACATATTAAACAAAGCCTCACCTTTCAAATTTGGTCATTTTTTAAAAGAAATTTAAACAATAAATATAGTTTTGTGTCTCTTTGTCTGTCAGATCGCTGTATAGCATCAGTTAAAGCTGCTCGTGAACCGATCATCTCTTCCTTCTAGTTATTTATAGCATCAAATAAACATGAATGAACATCAGAAGGAATGTTGTTTTAACCGCGGAAAGGCGTCAGTTCACTCCGCTTCTCAAGTTCAAATCCTCCAACGTTAATCTAACTCTCCTGACTGCTTTGTCGGACAAAATGGCGAATGGCGAAGTATGATTGGTCAGATCACCTGTCAATCAAGCTCCCTGCGAAGGGTCAATTGCATCTTTATTTTTATTTTTAAATATTGATATGTATATATACGTTTCACTGCTTTTTCGGTCTCATTGGTTGGGCAGCGCATTTTAAGAGTCAAGTTAAAAATAACTAAAATTTCATGATGTAACCGAGCTGCTCAATGTCAATTTAAAAACAAAGCAGGCTACCAATCGATTACAAAATCCGGTCCCGCCGATGAGTCGATGAGGTGAACCGCACATTCAGTGATTCGGTGACAGTAGACTATGCTGTATTTTTCAGGTGAGAGCACCATGAGCTGAAGATTGAATGTGGTCAGACAAAGGAGGGAGACGTGGGTGCTGTCCAGATGCTCTTCACCGTCTCGTCTGGGAAGAGTCCAGGACTCGCGTTCTTTCCAAATGGAATTGCATTGTCACACTGCACATCCATTAAGATCCCGCTAAGTGATCGCCTGGCTCACGAGAGCCTAAGAGAAGATGAGCTAATCTCGTCTAACTTACAAGAGGGGTTTGCTTTACTCCTCGCAGTGTCATTCTGGATATCGGTTTGAAGACCAGTTCAGAGCTTTTCACTGAGTTTCCACCGTCAGACGAGAGCAAACGATCCATTTACTACAAATGAACCATCGGTTCTGAAATAATACTAACAAAACTTCAAGCTTTCAATCGGAAAAGAATGACATCAACAGATACATGTCCATTGATTATTATTCTCCAAAGTGTGGCGGTATTTAAAATATATTTCAGAAGTTATTTGCTTGAGGTGTTAGGGAAAGTATGAAAGTTTGTTTCCGCCCCTGAAAAAATAAGAAGAAGGTAATTAAGACTTTTTATCTCACAATTCAAACTTTTTTTATATAAAGTTAGATTTGTGAGATATAAACTTCCAATTCTGAGAAACAAATTCCTCAGAATTGGACTTTATAACTTGCAATTGCAAGAAAAAGTCCGAATTGCAATTTTGTATCTCGCACTTCTGACTTTTTTTCTTGCAATTCTGACTTTATTTCGCACAATACTGAAATTCAGGATATAAACTCACAATTGCAAGAAATAAAGTGAGAATTGTGAGAAATAAAGTCAGAACTGCGAGAGAAAAAGGGGTCAGAATTGTAGGATATAAACACTCAATTGTGAGAGAAAAGTCAGAATTGTGACATAAAACGTAGAAATTATCTTTTAACTTGTTTTATTCCGTGGCGGAAACAAGCTAGGAAAGAGAATACTGAATATGGACAATAGATTCCTAAATATCACTGAAAGTCCCTCTAACAAGTGAACAGTAATGGCCATAAGTCAGCAGTTCACGAATCTCTGCTTCTCAGATGTTTCTCCCGGAAAAAAGGCGCCTAATAATCACACATATCTCACTCACTAAAGTTCAGCCAAGAAATTTTGCATTAGCTTGCAAAACTTTTTTTTTTTTTATCCTCTAGAAACTTTACGTTTGCTCGCAAAAGTTTTCTGTTCACCCAAGAAACACAAAACTGGTGATGAAAATAATATGATGTGAAAAAAAAAAAAAAAACACTTCAGTGCTTTTGTGAGAGAACACAACGTTTCTCAAGGGCATGCAAAGCTTTAGAAATATAACTTTTTCTCCAAAAATATAAAATGTAAACTATTGATTCGTTTATTGTCCTAATGAAGTTGCAGACAAGCACCCGAGAGGAAGTTAATACTTAAATGCGGCATGACTAAGACCTCCATCTTGACATTAACATTAGTATGAATGCTTTATATTTCAAGCCTCTAACCTCTCTGGCACTGCAGTCCTGGAGACGATCATGCGTACCATGCCATCCATTTTGATTTCATTACTGGTTTTTCTCTTCAGCTGCTCGACTGATTTTTCCTCTTGTTTACCAGTGAGAACCACAGGGAGAAAGTCAGGCCTTCAGCTCCCAGCATTCCCATTAACCAGCCTGGAATATACACTGTACAAACACAATCTTCATAGTTACACAACCACAACTAAACACTTCCTCTCCTCCTGCCCAGAGCATCAAACTATTGACATTAATAAATCTTCCTTTTTTTTGTTACCCAAAATTCTTGGGGTCTGAACACCGCTAGTGCCACAAATCCCCAGAAATGGTTCCTCTTGGCCGCGCGTCACAATTATTTGGGGTTTTGTAAGTGAATTCAGACTCTCTTTAAATGACTTCTAGCTCTAGATATGAAGGAGGGAAAGGAGAAAGCGAGAGAAAGAGAGGCGTCAAGGTTTTTATCCTCCTCTGCTCAGGATTCCAGGATAATGACTGGGCTGAAACCGTACAGCGCCGCTCTCCGCCAAGTCAAACAATCACGTCTGCCAGCTTCTCTCTATTTATTTCTCTCCATTTTTCACCCTTCTCTTTTTTTCTCTTATTACACACATACAGTACTCCAAAAAAATCACATATAGAAAGAATCTGCACTTAATTTGCATGGCAGCCCACCGTTCCCTCTTTTTTAACTTTCTTGCACATTCAGCAAACACTCGGGCCAAGACTGGGATTTGTGGCTGGTCGTCCTCCAGTCGGAGTGGGGAATATTTTCTGAGAAAACGCATCGGCCAACAAAGTTTCTGTGCTGTGGTCTTAAACGCTGACCTTCGTAAATAGTTGTTAGTGTACAGACAATAAGAAGGCTTTGGAAAAATAAAACCTCTGTAGTGTGTTTGTGGTTCAGGGACTCGACATACAGTCGATACAGATTAATCATTTTTAATGTTCAATTTTCAAGATTTTTCAAGATGGAGGTTGTAGTGTAGGGCAGACAAAAACAACAGTGCATCTCACACAATTTGTCATGAAAATGAAAAACAAATTATAATAATAATTTGGACCGATGGAAGAAAAAGCATTGAGATTTCTTGATAATTAAGCATATTTTCATACGTATGCTGTTAAAAATGTCAGTAATGAGAATCTTATGACAATCACTATGAAAATAATCGAAAAATTACAAATATATGGCCAAAGTAATGAGAAGCATTGAGAAACCTTAACTGTAATGGAAAAAGTTGTAATATAATCTATTAAGAATAAACATTGAGCATCAGAAAAAAACTCAACAGTAAAATATCCAGATGCATTACAATAATTTGAGAGTATTTGAGAGAATATTGGTGATTAATTGTCATGAAAATGTTGTTAGAATGAAAAAAAAAAAAAAAACTTAATGGCCTTATATATATAGACTTTTTGAAGTTTCTGGATACATTTGGACCTGGACATCACAACAGAAATGCAAGAACAAATGAGCGGCAGCCAAAGTTGATGTATAACATTGAGAGACACAATGGAGGGAGGGCGAGTGTCCAGACGCGGCTCTGTTGCGCTTGGCAAGGCAGGTGTGAGGCTTTGCTCTGGTGTGTGTGTGTGTGTGTGTGTGTGTGTGTGTGTGTGTGTGCAGCTGAGCTCCTGCAAGACTCTTTAAGACGGTTCACTCACGCACACAGAGACTCAGTGGCCAGACGGAGAGAGAAACGTCTCTGTATGTAATCTTCCTCTCAAAGCCATGGGTGAAGAGACGTGTGCCCTGAAGACCATCCGCTGCGTTATCTGAAGAAACTCATATGGTGAAGGACTCCATATATGGTTGGATTTATGGTTCATGCATCACAGAAGTTGGAGAGGTCCGGCACATGAGACTCCGTCACTCAGCACTGTTTTCATCAGACTCGGGCTCTTTACATGGAAGAACAGAGCATTGCTTTCAACAACGTTAGAAAACAATAACCTGAAGTTGCAGAAATCAGCATTAAACATCCAGTCGTCATTTACTCACCCTTGTGTTGTTCCCAGCATGACTTTCATTCTCAAAAAGAGATACTTTTCCATACAATGAAAGTGGATGGATATTAACACTATCAAGCTGCACTATCTAATTTTTAAAAATGCATTGAAATACAGTTTGGACATTCTGCTTTGAAAGATGAAAATCTTTCAAATGTCAGTATTTACGTGTAATCGGTCAATGTTCTGCTAACAAAATGTATTATTATTATTATTAAATGTTATTTCACCTCTTAATATTTTTATAAACATGAAGAAATGACTACAGCTGCTGTTACGTCCAGTCAGAGTCCATCATCAAACACACCTCAGAATAACAATGTGTTTTACAAGCATAAAATAATGAGAACAATTCTTCAGAAAACTGGATGAGAACTTTAATGGTTTGTGTCTGGCAAGTGTTCTTTGGCATATGATAAGAAATTAAAATTTCCAGAACGCTTCACTTAGCCTACAAGTCGACACTAAAAGACTAAACAGACAAACTTATCTTAATGCTCACACACCTGCTGATATACAGTAGTCAACATTTGAAGTGGATCAAAGTTGTCCTAAGACAATAACGGGTATTGTTCAAAATTCATGAATAACTTTGATGAAAGGTTTTGATCCGCTTCAAATGTTGACTGTATGTTATATGTCTTCATCCCTGCCGATGGAGTCGGTGTACGGTCACAGTAGAGTAGGCTAAGTGAAGAAGCGGTGTGTGAGTTTACATGAACGAGCTGCTGTAGTTTTGTGGATCCGCTGGTTTCCCTCAGGCTTTAATGAAGCGTGTCTCCTCTCTGCTCTCTAATGACCATTAATTAAAACCACTATAATCTCGATTTCCACTCAGTTAAACCACCTCAGCCAAGATATAAGTGAGAAACCAGTGTCTGAAAACATTCGACCTGAGCCAGATTATACAGACTGTTGAGCCGTCACCAAAAACGGCCCACTTTAACAGGAAGAGACCATGTGACTGACATGCAAATCAAGCTAAGAGTCGTTTCCATGCAGTTCATCTACAGCAGCTGATCACCATTATAGACCAGCACAGGGAAATAGCGTTTCAGGACATAGTTCAGGATTGCTAAATAAGGAACAATAACTATGATCAGAAATAACCTGAAAGAAAATAGACTTATTAAGACAACGTTATTCACAAAAAAAAAAAAAAAAAAAAATATATATATATATTTGGAATCGTAAAAATTTTTTGTTAATTATTACAAATTATTAATACATTATCTGGACAGTGGGAAAAATTATGGAAGCAAGTATTATTATTATTGAAAAAACTTTTTTTATATAGTTAATGTGTTTGATATTTTCAATGACAAGAGCCCCCAAATAAATTATATATATATATATATATATATATATACACAGTATATATAAAATAATGTGAAAAATAGTAAGCATGATATTATAAAGAAAACATTATTTGCAAAAACAATAACCTTTAATTTTGCATTGTACTTTAAGATAATTCAAATCAAAACATTAGACCCGAGCCAGGTTCCAGATTTTATGATTGTAATCATAAAATCTCTATAGACATAAAATGTCTCTGGAAAGTGGCAAAGAAAATAACAATATTTTTTAAGCCTACATACTGTATGCAGAATAGATTTTTGATTCTTAATGTTATATATGTATGTATAACTGATGAACGTATGCATTGCATATACATATTGTCACCTTCTAAAATAGGAAAATGAAAAGTCATTTGAAAATGAAAATGACTTGGGCAATTATTTTATGAAGGTGACGATAGGCCTATATATATACAAATCTATATAAATATACTGTATACATACACACATCTGTATTTGCAGTTAAAAGTGTTCAATGCTGTCTAATAAATGAAAGTGTGTGTGTGTGTGTGTAATACGCACTTTACAGCACTAATCAGATCAGCCCATAACGCTGACTGCAGAATATTTGCAGGTGGTGGTCATGGACGTATACGAGTCCCATCATAAAAGTGTCAAAATATGGATTGCTTACGTCAGTATGATTTGATTGTTTTGGAGGAAAAACCAGTTATACTTCTGAATGTTTCTTCAAATCAGCAGTTCATCCATCCAAGGGCACTGATGAGTCTGTGGTCAAGCAGTCCGGTTACAGTTTTGGACAACTGCATGGAAAAAGGCAAACAGTTTCTCCACCTGTCTTCTGGCAGGTGCAAACCAACAGTCAAGAATAGATCCACTTCAGAACGGACCTGAAGTACATACTTGTGCATGTGCCACATCACAACCAGTCAGCGTTTCATCAAGTATGTCCAGCGTTCAGTAGAGCAGCATCTGTTTGTTTTTAGATGTAAAATAAATGCGGGATTTAGGAGGATGTAATGCTTGAAACATTTCTGACATTGCTGAAATGTGTGTTAAATCAGGAGGGGCAGTAAATGTCCCAGGATCTGTGATTTACACACAACGAGGACGCAGCAAACATGCTTGAGGCTCGACCACAAACGTTCAGGAACAAAGACACTGTAGATATAGAGCACATCGACTAACCAGCAGTGAGACGTTATGTCACCGGTTCACGTCCTGCCATCGTGTTCATATTAAACTGCAAACATGCTCTGCTGTCGTTGATTGACACATGACTCTTAAAGGGACAGTTCAAAAATTATATATATATATATATATATATATATATACATATTTTTTTATTCTGTCAGCATTTATTCACTCTCATGTTCAAAGACCTGTTCCAAGAATGTATGACTTTATTTATTTTGTGGAACACAAAATAAGATTGTTCTTGTCCATATAATGTAAGTCAATGGGGTCCAAAACAACATGGGATGTCACAGTATGGACAAAAAAAAAAGACATTCTTCTTTTGTGTTCCACATGAGGAAAGAAAGAAAGAAAGAAAGAAAGAAAGAAAGAAAGAAAGAAAGAAAGAAAGAAAGAAAGAAAGAAAGAAAGAAAGAAAGAAAGAAAGAAAGAAAGAAAAGAAAGAAAGAAAGAAAAAGAAAGAAAGAAAGAAAATAATGCATGTTTGAAACAACATGAGCACTGTAAACCCTAACGCTCAAAATAATTAATTGGTTTGAGTAGGACAAACTTAAATTAAACTAATTAGTTCAGTCAAATTCACTTTTATGAGTATTTAGCACTTTCTTTTCAAGTTCACAGAACTGATATATTTGAAGTAAGCTGAACTGCTTCATTGTTTTGAGTTTTATGAAATTATTTATTTTAATTTAGACGCACTTAAGTTTAACTGAAACGGCTGGGATGTCTATTTCCCAGCATGCTTTGCCGATGGCACTCGAAAGGGAGAGTAAATGCTAAAATTAAGTGTAATATAATGTTTTTTTTTGTGCAAGATTAATGTTAAGTGGGAGATTTAGTGATTAATGTTTTGTTATGCTAATTTGGAAGAATTTCTGTTAATGTTGGTTTTAGGATACCATCATGTTGACATTGAGCATGAGCTTGATTTGAGAGCAAATAATAACTTTATGTTGATGCACTCATACAGCAAGTGCTTCTGTATAACATATTATTGCTAATATGTTAGCAAATTAGTATGTTAACAAATTAGCTTGTTAAAGCTAACTAAGTTTATACTAATAAAAGTGTTTACATTGAGATTACATGAAATTTTTAAGTTAATGGTATGAATTAGTGTGCTCATACATTTCAAGTTAAGAACAATTAAAATGTTTAAGTACAAAATAAAAATTTGCTAGTTCTGCTTACATACACTTTCTGCCAACTTCTTCGGGTTTACAGTGAGGGTGAGTAAATGACGACTTCTTTTTTTATTGAACCATTATTGAAAACAGAATATTTACTTCAAACTCTTCACAACATTGGATCAATATTTTCCGAGCCCAAAGCTGGACGCTTTTCTGGCGGTCGATCACATTTACATCAACCTCATTACAATACCTTACCATGAATCATTATACTTTAGTTTCTCAGAATAAAAAAATGCAACTGGAACCAAATTAACCAATATGAGTCTCATAACAACATCTACTGGGAATAAAATAAATAAATAAAATAAAGACTCAGTTGGAAAAAGAACCCACAGAACAATAGCAGTTCTTGGAATAATGGGCGATTATAGACTATTAATGAGCAGAAGTACGGTTTACTAGACGAAGAGCCGAGCCAAAGGCATTTACAGCATCAAATGAGGTGTGAAGAGCTGAGAAACAGACAAGGAGAGTGAAGGAGTCACATCTTTAGCTGAAAAAAATCAGCTTTATGAGAGCGAACAGTAGCACGCTTGTTGCTTTAATTGCATGGACGCATTTATCCATGACAGACGCCAGGTGAGAACACCTCCTGAGGAGAACCACACTGGACCGAGTCTCCGTTACGACACTACCGAAGCTAAGACAAACATATATTGACTCAACCTAGTCTGAAGAAATTCAGAAGAAAAACAACGGGACCATAAACATCTGAGATTTTATAATCGTAAATCTTTAAGCATTTTTCTGCTGTCGCGCGCGGCCAGGCCAACTCTCCGTGAGACACAGCAGGGTTTCAATGCCAATGCCAAAGCCTGGAGAACAACAACCGCATTCATAAAGGTGCAAGATTTACAGTGCTTCGAATATAAACCCCATTCACTTCACCTGAGGTTCTGAGAGAACCTTTATTTTCCACAGGTCGGTTTTAAAACGTAGTGAGCTGCCTACCTAGACATCGTAGCCGCGTTTCCATTATCCTTCAAATTGCGCAAATTGAAAGTACGCCCAATGGAAACACGTAAATTTCGCAAAAACTCCCATTTATCACAAAAAACTTTTTACGCTCGCATGAGGAGATTTTTTCAGGCAATTCGAAAAATAAATATGCAGCAAAACTGCAATGGAAACAGATTTTGCGCATTTACAGTCACCTGACGTAGATGACGCGGTGTGTTTGGACAGAAGACGAGACAGAGTTCTTTATTAAATTCATAAAAGACAAAAGAATTACAGGAATACTGGATTCTAAACCTCAAAGAAATGCCAAAATCAAGACCTCGAGGCAGAAATGAGGGAGAAACACCCATAGATATACATAACAAAGGCTAGATTTCTTACGGCGGCGTCTCTAACGTCATCACTCGGCGGCCATCTTGTCACAGGCAAGCTTTCTGGCGGACTCTGTGTTTCCTGATGTACGGCGAGTGATCTGCATGAACACAAATACTCTTATCTCGCTGAAATCTTGACGGATTTACAAACGGTTGGTTCCTTACAAACGTTATTAACGTGGCTATAATTCTGGATGCTACATGTTGAAATATATAATATTATATTTCTTAATTATTCATAAGTATGCAGTGTCATAACTACATCTCTAACGTTTATAACAAACCAACCCGTTTGAAAATCGGTAGAAAATTGAGCAAGTTATGGTTATTTAAAAAGTACATGCACCATTAAAACACAATGTTACGAGTGAGCGAGCTGACTGTGACAAGATGGCCGCCAGGTGTGGACGTCGACCTCTATTGGCCAGCAGCGCGGACGAGACATCTAGCCTTTATTATGTATATTATCTATATATCTATGGAAACACCCAGAAAGTCCTCATGAGAGCCGCTCACAGTATTTCGTTGCCATTAATGATTGGATAGCACACATACGTCTCCTTCCATTAATAATAATGGGCAGTGCAGTGGCTCGGATATACATAAACCTACCAATGTCCGTTGCCATGATTTTTGGAATGACTTATCGCGAGAGGACATTTTTTTAGTCGCGTTTTAGCATAACATCGGTTAATGGAAACGGCGTCATTTCGCTATGGTTTTTTTGACGACATTTAGAGAGGAAAAAAAAAAAATCGCACGTTTATGAAACTTTGTCCTCGAACGCCCTGCCACTATTTCCGTGACTTACGGCATCTACGTCACCATGTTATAATGTGCATAATGTCTGCTACTTTGGGTAAGTGGTCAGAACAGTTGGGTAAGTGATTTGTACGGAGTCCCGCACATGGCATGCCGACACAAATATACATTTATTAAGAATTCGTCCCTCGTTTTAAGTAAATTGTGCGCATGATATAATAATTTGTTCCCTCTTTTACTAAACCATGCTCAATGCAGACGATAATACTTTGTTTCCTTGATTTAGTAAATCATGGGTATGTTGTAATAATGAATTATGATTAAATCAAAACAAGGGATTGAATTATTATATCATGCAAACAATTTGCTTAAAGGGACAGTTCACCCAAAAATGTAAATTCTGTCATCTTTTACTCACCCTCAAGTTGTCCACATATTATGGAATATATTCTTCAAAATATCTTCCTTTGTGTTCAGCAGAAGAAAGAAATTCATACAGGTTTGGAACAACTTGAGGGCAAGAAACTGATGACAGAATTTTCATTTTTGGGTGAACTTTCCCTTTAAAACAAGGGAATGAATGAGTAAAATCTGCTGACGTATTAAGTTGTGGGAATGATTTGTTAATTCGAGGCCACAATATAAATATTTTCTCCTGGATATCACGTGTCGTGTGGGGATCCATATGTACAGTGTATTGTTTATGTTACTCTGCATTACCTCGTAAATTGCCCCTTGAGGACAAATAATGTGTTTAAATTAAATTGTAGATTTGGCCATGTTGAGGAGACACTTTTTTATTTACTGCGAGTGTAAAAAACAATGGACTTCCAATACCGACACCATTGTTACATAGATACAATACTGTTTACAGCTGTTACATTTCTAACACATGATCTAAGCGGTTGACCAATCACAAAAGACTGGACCAGCTGACCAATCAGAGCAGACTGGGCTTTTTGGAAAGGAGGGCTTTAAAAAGACAGGAACTAAAACAGCGGTAAAAGTAAGAAGGTAAATAAGGGAGTGACGGGGTACGTGGAGAAGTCAAGAAAATGAAATTAGGAATTTATTAATTAATTAGAAAAAAATAGGATTAAAATAAAAAATGGTTTATATATTTATTAATATACATAAATAGGCATACATTTAACAACACATTACTATAGTGAGTAGAAAAGCAGATAATGTAACTTAACAGAAACTAATTTTTAGATTTACAAAAAAAAATTCAGTGTATAAATCTGGTGTTTATAAAAGACAGGGGCCTTTTAAATTTTAGGATGGGGGGGTCTGTGGCGTCTAAAAGATTGAAAAACTCTATATTAGCAGACCCCAAAAATAAAACTAGTAAATGATCATAATATGGGCAGTTGGGCACTATTATATAAAACGGCCGCCAGCGGACGAGCAAAAGCATCACGGTTGAAAGCAGATGAATTTTCCTGACAGAGCCAAAGGGAAGGCGGGCGTCCCACAGACCCCAGGCCTAATCCCTCAGAGAAAAGCCCTGCATTTAGGCCCTGGTACACTTAATCCAGGGCCCCTGTTCACAATACACTCCAGATCTTCCTCTGGCCACTGCGCTTCCGCTCAGGGCCCGTCCGGGTGCCATGAAAAACACAAAGAGAAGGAGAGTTTAGGAAACTACGACATGTGATGGTTTCAACGAATCAAACTTGAGCATGATTCACGTAAAGCTTCCATGCGATCGTCACTGTAGATCGAGCGATATAAAGAATATCTCATCCGGCTGCCAAACTAAACAAGATGCAAGTCAAAGGCACAAAAATCTAAAATAAAACCACAAAATTAGAAAGTTGACCCCTCCTGCCAGGATACGGCCCTCATACGAGTGTGTCAGTGCCAGCACAAACATGTATAAGAGCACGTACGTATCACACACACACACACACTGGTGGGCATTGTGAGTGTTTAGATGAAGCCCCCGCGTCGAGAGGAAAACAAGCCTCTCTGAACGGACAGATAAAGGAGGCCAGAGGAGAGATAATGTGCGTCTGTGCGCCGCGTTTATTCTCATGCACCAACGGCTGGAAGATTTCACATCCATGATTCAACCCAGATCTGAGATTTGATTAGATGGGAAGAAAGAAAAAAAAGAAATGGTACCACAGTGACAGAAGGTAATACTATGGTACTCACCAAGTCTGCATTTATTCGATCAAAAATACTGAAAAAATTGTGAAATATTATTACAATTCAAAATATCTGTTTCCTATGTGAATATATTGTAAAATGTAATTTATTCCTGTGTTGCAAAGCTGAATTTTCAGCATCATTACTCCAGTCGTCAGTGTCACACGATCCTTCAGAAATCAGTGTAATATGATGATTTGCTGCTCAAGAAACATTTATGATTAACAGTTTTGCTGCTTCATATTTTTGTGTGAATTGATTTAAAAAAAAATCCAGGATTCTTTCATTAAAAGAACTGCATTTCTTTGAAATAGAAATCGTTTGTAACATTATAAATGTATTTACTGACACTTTTATCAATTTAATGCACTTTCGGTACATAAAATTAATTAATTTAAAAAAATATAATAAAATAACACTCAAAAATAAGACCCAAAACTTTTAAACAGTGGTTCAGTGCTGTTCGAGTGCCACATTTATATCCCCAAGTATGTTTATAGAAATGCAAAGAATATCATGGTATTAGCATCATAATATAGTTTTTATGTTTAAACTGATACAGTATAAAACTTTAATCAAGACCGTTCAAATAACAGAAAGTCGTCTAAATAATCGGACTCATTGAACCCAGTGGCAGAATCATGAGCAGAGGTTACATTACATCCTCTCATCTCATTCCATGTTTACCGTTTTCCTTTTCTCCGCTTCCCTTTGGTTCATGTGGCCTATCCGCGCGGAAACCCAGCGGTTAATTCCATGAAACTTGAAGAGCGTCTAAGAGCAGAGAAAAATCTTCACCAGCGCCACAAAGCAACCAGTGTTTCTGTCCTGTGGTCGCCACTCGATGCTACCAAATTCAAGAGCATTTCTTCAAATGAAACTGTGCACTATGAGCTCAGTAGATGGGATTTACCAAAGTTTGAACATGCTTTAAACAATATCAGAGTTTACTTCTACTGAAATAAGCTATTATGCAGCATCAGAGTGGATTACGATCTCGGATGTGTCCCGAAACCTGAAAAATTATACCTTTGCAAGCAGTTTACAGAGGAATGAAGCCACGTCTGAATCCAGCGTCTGCATAAGATCCTTTCTACTCGTATGACTTCATGTGGTTCAGTTCAGACGGCAGCGTAGATATATCCTTCACCATCTTCAATATCCCACAATCCTGCAGGAACAAAGGCTTCTAAAGGAGCAAGTACATTTTAGCTGGTATAATTGAAATGAAATGGTAACCAGTTAATGAGATAATGTGACCGTGAGAGGCTGATGGGAGACTCCATGATTTAGGACTAACTAAATAATTGTGGCTCACAGCCCACTAAAACATATCATAGCCAAATCTTCTATACTGGTGAAGTGATGCCTGGTGTTTTTACAGTCCTGGCTCCAGGGTTCACACACACCGCACAGAGACACTAACACTGTGTGGCAGCGCCAACAGAGAACCGAGAGACTAGAAGAGAAAGAGAAAACACAGTTACAAAAGGCATGTAGACGACACACACCCACAGACAGCACGGTCCCAAAGCATGCTGGGAAAACGGCTTCCTCTGGCGAGCTTTAATGTGATTGACTTTATGTGACTTCCAGATTTAAGAGTGTACAGGATAGTCTACCTGGAAACAAAGTCATGTTTACGACAAACACTTCTGAAGAAAACTAATCACTCGACTCGACAACGTTCACCAGGTTAATGGCAACAAATATTAATATTACATTCTTATTTTTTTATATTCTATTTTATTTATTTGTTAAAGCACCGAGAGGAATGCCATCTAATTTCAGTGTATCCTCCTGTACAATGACAATAAATTATTCAATTCAAATCTTTTAATGACACTTTGTTGGAGAAAATAAACTAAATATTGACCAGTAGAACTAAACTACTATTCAAAAGTATGAGGTAAGATTTAATACTTTTATTCAGCAGGGACACATTAAATTGATCAAAAGTAGCAGTAAAGTCATTTAAAATGTTACAAAAGATTTCCATTTCAAATAAATCCTGTTCTTTTGAACTTTCCATTCATCAAAGACTACTGAAATAAATGTTTATTAAAACTGTTTTCAACATTGATAATAATCAGACATGTTTCTTAAGGATCATGTGACACAGAAGACTGGAGTAATGATGCTGAAAATTCAGCTTTGACAATTTTTTTTTTTTTTACTGTTTACTTTTTTGATTAAATAAATGGAGCCTTGGCGAGCAAGAGAACATACAAATCTGTAAAAATTACCAATACTTTTTTTTTTTGGGGGGGGGGGGGGGGGGGGATTAACAGAAATTCACAACACTGTCATGTAAAGACACCACGGGGCATTCAGTTATTTTTCCCCACACCAACCTATTATGGCAGTGTAAACTGATAGACCCGGCTTTAAAAACCGCATGTAAAAATGATTGGTCACTTTACATGTCAGTCATACAATCTATTCCTGTGAAAGTGGGCCGTTCTTGGACAGAAAATGCTGAGATAATCTCAACTTTTGACTATCGACTAAGAGTTATTCATGTGGCGATCCAAAGACAGAATGAACGGCATCAGATGTCAGGTGACTTTAATGTTTCCTCGATCTACAGCTGGCTCTCGCTCTTGGCTCGACACCAAGGCCAGCCACCCTTCTCAACAGAGCCAGTTCTGCCGGCAAAACACACCGACCCCGGCCAGACGCGCGTGAGTCAGCTCTGCATCAGCGTTCACACGCTAGTCTTTAGATCTGAGGAACGAGGACTGGAGTTCGGCCCAGAGAAGGTCACATACAGCTGCAGAGACGCTTTAGTGCTTCAATACAAACAAAAAATGGTATTTTGAGTCCCACAAATTTCAACAAATCGAGACCAAACCAGTTGTTATTGTATAATTTTTTTATTTTACTTGAAACAAAACAATAATATTAAAATAAAAGCACTCGAGTTATTACTTCAACTGAAAGACAAAGTGAGAAAAAGAAAAATCTGTTCCACAGGAAAATGAATCGATTCAACTATCCAGCAAAGCCGTCTGCTGTACAACTTACATTGTGTCATAGCACCTTTCTTTGAATGGTATTAGTTGCTTTAGAAGAATATAAATATCTGGAACATTACACACTTTGGGAAAGCAGTGATGATGTCACAAAAGGCCAAACGTTTCAGGGCAACCGCAGTCTAGAAATAGCATCCAGACATGACATATATTCAGAATTAGGGTGGCACATCATTTCTTGTTATATATAGCTAAGTAAGATGTGATTGGTGAGTTGTAAATGAGTAATACTCTGGGATACATCGTGAGACAACATATGTGCCTGGTCGTTGTGTGTTTGCGAGTGGGATTATTGCAAAGCGCTGCTGGCGAGATAATATAAAAGTAGAGTTCAAAGAGATTACGAAAGACAGGGCGAGTGAAGCAATCCACTGCAGTACAAAAAAAGGAAGCAAACTGTACACACAGATGGAGAAATTACTTCTGGAGGAGGAAAATGACAAAAGCAGACAAATATACAATCAGGGAGACAATAAACCGACAAGCGTACGAACACTTACATGTTTCGAAGGACAGACAGAGAGACAGACAGATGCTTGTAAGGTATAAAGAGGATCTAAGCTCTGTAGAGCAGAATTCTCTCTGCACACGACTGGCCCACCAGACTAGCGTATTGCTCCACTTCTTTCTCGTCGTTCGAACCCTTCCGCTTACGGGCGTAGGCCGCATAGGGCATCACTGTCCTCCTGTGGAGCACTAACGCCCGGCCCAGATCCTTCAGCGCAAGAGCATCGCCTACAGAAGAGGAGAAAGGAGAAAAGTTAGCCAAATGCTGAGAAACTAAGGTGCTGCAGGATCATTACAGATTAACAACTACCAATACCCAAAACACACTTACAACCATGTAGCATCACACAGGTAAGCACAATCAGATCCAAAGCACGCACATCCACAGCAAAGCAATATGTTGCGCAAATTGGGTGCTCATTTAATAAAAAAGGGTGAAAAAAAGGGTACGGTAAGCAACCACAACACCTCAGCTTTGATATTTTCACTTTTGCCTAAAAATATTGGCTAGGTATCTCACCAAGAGAGATGGTCCTCACTGCAGAACACAATATCCAGGGGGCGGAGTTGGATCCTTTCTTTCTTTCCTATTTCATTGTGCTGGTAATGCATTTTGCATGTATTTATGCAAGTCAGATGCGCTTGTGAAGTAACTTATGAGTATAAAATTAGTGCCGCTATAATTTAGTCAGTCACATAATTTCTACTTGATTTTGAACTTGATTTAATATTACTCAAATAAAAGTAGAAGTGCATACTTATTAATATACTTGTAAGTATTTGAAGTCAAAGTGCATGTGGACTACTGAGAGGGGTAAAGGATCAGCCAATCAAAGAATACGCTTCTTTTTAAGAGATATTTATTCTTGCATGTAACAAGGAACCAAAGGCTTTTCAGGGAAGGTGAAACGTAATCTTTTTTATTATTATTATTTTTGTTTATGTTTTGGAGTAAAATCAAACTTTTCTCTAAATTAAAAAATTCTAATAAAATACTTGGCTATTGCCCACCACTATACGTAATTAAAGGTGCACATTCACACAATGTACAAATTACAGAGTTTGTAACTATTTGAAACATTAAATGAAATCTGTTTTTAGCAAGTTTGTTTTTCCGTCAAAAGAATAACTAACTCTAGTTACGAGTCAATGCGGAAACGATAGAGCAACCACACGAGTTTTAAGGTGTTTTAAAGGTATGACGTGTTGGGAATCTGTCGACCAATCGAAATGCAGAGATCCAACTCCGCCCCCTGGATTTGGACCCAACTCCGCCCCCTGGATCTGGATCCAACTCCACCCCCTGGATATCGTGTACTGCAATGAGGTGCTACTGCACCAAGACACAAAGCTACGTGTCGACTGAAGCAACGTGTAGTTAAGTCACTGGGTGGAGGGATAAACGTCAGTGCACAAGGTCTTAACTCGACCTCAAAGGTTCACATGAGGGTCAGGTGCAGATTCCAACTAACAATTACCCAGGTATGATGATGAAAAAGGATCTCTCCACCCTTAGGCAACAACACCGGGTCAGCCAGGGTTACTACAGCTTGACCTCAATCGTCACAAACAGAGAAGCAGAATCGATCCAGAACCAGCGGCTCTGAGCACAGGAGAGCAGCCAGAGACGTGTAACAATGACTCCTTCAGTGAAGGAACAGCTTGGTCGGTTCTCATTTGTTTATAGGACTTCACTCCACTCCGGCAAGCCAAAATTCAGACACACATTGCGTATTCAGTCAAGGAGCCAACACCTTCCCCCATGAGCTGTTAAAACAAGAATTGCTGCAAAAAAAGAATGCAGTCATTTGTAGAAGCCTGAAAATGGCCCTCCAAGGCAGCGGGAGGTTAAAAAGGGGAGAATAAACTTTCTAGGCCAGGCTGACTAACCCACTTGAAGAATTACAACGTCAACTCAACGTCATTTTTAACTGAAAAAGCAAAGTTTTGAACGTTGCAATCATAGATACAAAGAATTTAGATATACATATATATATACAATACTCATATTAATTATGAATGAGAGAAAGTGCAACGTGCAATATGGTGGCATAAGCCCCGCCTTCTAAATAAAAGAGCCAATCGGCGATTGATGAAGTCATCGCGTCACTGCGGCTGATGTTAGAAGCTCTGCTGGTGAACATTAGCTGGACTAGCCCGAAAAATAAGCTTTTTTAATGCCATGTGAGCATAAGAAACAAAATCAGACTTCAGACTTCATTGGTGAATTCAAATATGAAATTTAATAATA
Organism: Phoxinus phoxinus; assembly: GCF_949152265.1. NCBI lineage: Eukaryota > Metazoa > Chordata > Actinopteri > Cypriniformes > Leuciscidae > Phoxinus > Phoxinus phoxinus. The sequence goes on along the minus strand of NC_136889.1, from coordinate 4,114,487 downwards.
AGTTTGGTGAGCAGCTTTGGAGAATTTGATAGGAGCTGTACTTGCGTGACTGAAAGAGCTGCCCGAGAGGAGTGAAAGAGATGGCCGGCGGCCGCTGACTGAAATGACTTTGATACGTGTACGTAGATGCCACATTCGACCGCTTCAGACATGTCTAGGAGTCCGCCATCTTGGAGTGATCAACATTTCAGATGCTGTCATCACTCAGAGTAAAAAAAACAATGAGTTTTCCAAGGATACTACAACATTGTGCAATATTTAAATTCCCAAAGAAATGGGATAATGTCACAGGTGAAAATGTGTTGGTTTGTTTTTGAATGTATTAACTCAATATTACAGGTTTCTAAACGATGGTAGCTTTGACCATTCCAATACGGCGGACAGCTTGCATATAGACAGCCGCTAATGAGGCATCTATGTGTATACATCTGGTAGTGCCATTAATTTATATAAAAGGCAGAAAGTGCTGAGAAAATAACAGAATATTGCAAATGCGCTTTGCCATAACAAAAAGTGACAGAAATATACAAACTATAGGCCACTAGCCTTAAACAGAGCTGGAGAAAGAGAAGAGAAAATAAACACAGGGATATGCAAAACTCCAGGCCAACAGTGACAGATGAGTAACAATATATTGCTCTAGCGATTCTTCTTAGTGAAAGTTATGATTGTTATTAACAGATCTGACACCAGCTCATGGCTCTCGCTCTGTGAAGCGCCTCATCTGGAAGCCAGCTGACAGAGATTTCATGGGGGATGCTGGGTAATGTAAATTAGTCCTCATCATTTCACACACATAGGGGGTTTAATTTACACCGTTCCCCTGTAACATATCCAGTAGAACCCATCCGCCACACAGGCACTGTTCAAACTTGGCTGGAGTTTTGTGGGAGATTGAGGGGTATGAGAAAAGAGAAGTGAAAGAAATGAAATGAAATATAAAACTTGAGCACAACTACAGAGCCCACACTGTTCTCTCATGCTGATAAAAAACTAGAGAACGCTGATGAAAAGACCTGCATATGTTGTGTTATTGATGCTGGTGTTCTTCCAGCATTTGTCCAGCACCAGAGCACCACTAACCAACATAAACCAGCCTGAAATAGTAGTAAAAAATTAGAATATTATGTAAGCCATAATCATCAAAATTATAACAAATAAAGGCTTCAAATATCTCACTGTGCATGTAATGAGTCTATATAATATATTAGTTTCACCTTTTAAGTTGAATTACTGAAATAAATGAACTTATGCACGATATTCACATTTTTCGAGATTCACCTCATATATGTATATGTATGTGTGTATATATATATATATATATATATATATATATATATATATATATATATATATATATATATATATATATATACTGTACGTCATCTGCAAACAAAACATGTCTCAATCACAGAGTCAGAATATTTGTATTATGTACATCTATTGTTTCATTGAAAATCTTTGTGCATCTTTCTTTCAAATAAATGAAATCATAAATTAATATATAATATTTTGTTGTCTGATGCTATGAAAATCAGACCTTTTTAAATTTCAAAATACATGTTGAGGTCTCTGTAGCTGAAGAGGCCTTACAAATGTATGAATATCTATATGTTCTGTATCTGATTTGTCCTGATCCTGGTCTGTAATGGAGAAAGATGCTGGCTAATCCAGACTGTAAGACGATAGCAGTGTGCAGACAGATAAAGCAGGACAAATCGAGTGCAAGGAAGACAGACAGCAAAAGAGTGAGCAAGAGAAAAAAAAGGGAGAGGAAAAAGAGAGGTAGCTGGCAGTCCATCATACTACATCCAATAAATTATGATAAATGAAGAGCAGACGAGACCCGTGAACAGCAAGTTCTGGACGTTCTCTCATAACCGTATGAAGTCCCTGCCTACACCCCCAAACCAAACACTGAGAGCTTTATTATTTCCACTCGAAAAGAAGAAAAAACATTCCCTGGAAAACCCCTTCAGGCGCTCAATACTCGGTTTCTGTCCCAGTAAGGTACTGCAAATACCCTGTTAGAGGAAAATGAAAGCTTACTTTAAACTTTTCTCCTGCATATCTTTATTTATTCATACAGTGGCACTTTTTTTTGCTTGCAAACTGTAGTTCTTTGAATAAAATAAGCTTTTAAGTTTAAAATTCAAGTGCAAGTCAAAATTCTAAATCAGCACAAATGTGAAACCTTGAATACAGAGCTAAGGGCTGTGGTCCTCCGGGGGAAACGGGTTGCGTAATACATTAGTATTTTAAAGAGACAACCCAAGTGAATATGTCTAAAATGCGGTAGAATGTGTGCTCAGTCAGCATGGTATTATGCAACTCAAGTGGACATACTTTACAAAGGAAAAAAATGCAGAGGTACCCAGTGGGTGAGGTCATCTATACTAAATGAGACCTAGTGTAACGCTAAAGATCCCAGTCGCTAGTGCGCCTCTTGAGATCGGGGGAGTGAGGTTTATCTGCATAGCTCTCACTAGCTATGAATCTACAGCAAGAGAATCTGGATTTAACACAATTTCATGAGATTAGGTATTGGAATATAATACAGAGAACACACATTTCTATATTGTTGTCTTCACTGGCTGCATACAAAAACAAACATAGCACAAGAAGAGTAGTCCGATTCATGAACAAATGACTATGTGCGATGATTTTAAAGGGGGGGTAAAATACTTAGTTTCAGTCAATCTCATGTTAATCTTGAGTACCTATAGAGTAATAGTGTGTCCTTCATATCTCCAAAAAGTCTTTAGTTTCATCATATTTATAAAATAAAAATACAGCTTTCCGATTCTATCCGGAAAAAGCCGAGGTCCTTGATTCTGGGCGTGGGCGGAGCTATAGAGTCAAGCGGGAGCGCGTGATACCGTTGTACTTACATGAATGGGGTGTTTTATCACTGGGACCGCGCCAGGTTTTAATTGCAACCAGTTTGCAAATCCAGCGACGGCCTGGGCCTTGTTAATAAAACATTCGTCACTGAAATGACCAGAACACAAAACCGCACTTGCCACACTCCTTTGCTGTCCCGGAAATACAAACTGCATCCACTGTTCCAGTAACACTGGGTTCTTTGGGAAGCTGAACAAGGTAAACTTCCCTCCCTCACATCCCAAAACACACTTTTTTGGAGACATTCTTGACATCAACCATTCCTATTTAGCGCTGATGATGATGATTTCCGGTAGTAGCGCGTCGATGAGCGCGGTCTTTCTCTCATCTGGTCGACGTGTGCGTGAACGCGCTTTTCCGAGAGCAATGCTCATATAAGCAGTTCCACTCTGGTCTACGTCATTAGATCTACCATAGAAAAAAAACAGCCGAAACGTGTTGCAACCCGGAAGTATGATTTTTAGCACAGAAATTCTCTGTTATTCGTTCAAAATAACTTTTCAAACTTTGGCCATTATTAGCATGAGAATCCATCTCTTTAACACTGTAAACAACTCTGAATACATGAAACACCATTGTACCCCCCCTTTAATGAATAGGGATGTTCGCCGGAGTCAAATGTGACGTCACGATATGGGCGTGGTCGCGAACTGGTTGGCAGAAAGAACCAAAACATGTCGTAGACTCGCAGCAGTCTACCTGTGTTTTGTCAGCATATGCTAATTATTTGTCCGAAGAACCAAAAAAGAGATATAAGGTTAAGCTTTTATATAACCAGGGTTCATGTTCTCTGCCTGATCAATATCACCTGAGTGAGAATTGGAGCAAAAGCCCGGACACATGGCCAGATTTGACATTCGGCGACATCTATCTGTATCTCATCGACACGCCATCTATGTTTACCAGAGAGTCGATGAAGGCGTACAAATCTTTAGATGCCTATAAATTAAGTAATAATTACGAATATTACTTGTTGTAACTAAGGATAACTGGTAAATATGTTACAACTAGAGTAAAAATACAGGTGTAATTTATCCATGGGCTATATTCAAAATTATCTTACCTCTGATATATAACATTGGTTAACATATACGTAAAATGTATGAATGAAAATACAATAATTTGCCATCAATTTATAAGGGTATGTCAGTGTTATTATACTTCCATTGCTCAGTCACAGCATGCACAAAAAGTTATGTAAACAAACACTTTGACACGTCTTCCGCGGTATTTTGTACAGTTATTCATTCATTAATTAACCCATCAATGCGATAGAACCTACTAGTAACATTTATTTACAAAATTAGTTTTAATTTTTAACGCAAAATGTAGGTAGCAGACGTGATCGTGGTCCGCTGGCTCCCATTGTTTTCCGCTGGGTATAGACGCCTAATTGCAGAAATTCAAAGCTTTCTTTCTTGATTCAGGCTGTTTAGGTACACGATAGAAGCTCTTGGGGTTATTACTCTTATCGAACCTGTTAACACAGCCGATCACAAAGCACGATACAACCATTTTCTTCTGTGTTTGCGCTGCGCTTTAAGCGGTCATTACTTTTCTTCGGCCAACCAGAGCGCGTCGTGACGTCACGGCGAACATCCCTATAACCAATAACCAATACACTTTTTAAAAATTTATTTACATGTAAACAATGTGGTTCTGTATACTGGTGTAATTTTTTTTTAAATTTAGCAAAGACAAAAGACTAATTTAAAGGAAAGTAAAAGAAAATGAAAACGGTGTCGAGATATAAAACAGCAATAAACAGTTCAGAATGAAAGCTTTTAGCTGTTCAATTAAGCACAACAATAACACTGTACAGAGCCGTCACGACAGTTGGGCTCTTTTCAGTCGGACAATCCAAACATCCGCTCTGTATATAAACACTCCTTCCCCCGACCCGTTCTTACTCCATTCATCCATCCTTTGACTCGATTAACACTCCTGTCAAGCGGCATCAGACTTTCTCAATCAGCCGCACCGGAGGTTCACTGACACGCTGCTTTAGGGCCAGATCTATCCCGGGGTCAGAGGTCAAAGGTGATAGATCGGACTTTCTCTGGAATGAGAGTCGGGCTGACACCCCGGCACACTCCTTGAAGAGACAGAGGAGGAGGTCTGGAGCAACTGCAGAAGTTTAACTACACAACTATGTTTTTGGAACATACTTACACTATTTACAGGTGAAACTCGAAACATTTTAATATCGTGCAAAAGTTAATTTCAGTAATTCAACTTAAAAGTTGAAACTAATATATTATATAGACTCAAAGTGAGATATTTCAAGCCTTTATTTGTTATAATTTTGATGATTATGACTTACAGCTTATGAAAACCCCAAATTCAAAATTAGAATATTGTTAAAAGGTTCTCATAAGTTGTAAGTCATAATCATCAAAATTATAACAAATAAAGGATTGAAATATCTCACTTTGCATGTAATGAGTCTATATAATATATTAGTTTCACCTTTTAAGTTGAATTATTGAAATGAACTTTTGCACGATATTCAAATTTTTCGAGTCTCACCTGTATGTTTACTTACATTTTTATGTGCATATATGTACCGTATCTTTAACTACACATTATATTAATATCCACTCATTTAATGAGTAACATTAATTCAGTAACCGCTCTGACAGATTCAGCAAATCATTCGTTAGACTGATTCACACTGACAGCTTTGTGTGTTGGCAGCGAATACAAAACAATAAAAAAAACATTTTTTTTCCTCATAACATTTAATTCAGCCCTCAAACTCACAGATCACATGATTTAGTTTATTTTGCCATGGCGCCGTGGATTTAGCCTAGACTATCAGTCCTAAAGATCGAATTTGAAAAACAAATCTGTTGAATGTAGCAATGTAAAGTAAACAAGCCAAAAAGCCAAACACTTTCACAACAGTTTTGTGGCGCTCATCTCGTAAATATAATTATTCTAAAATGACTTGAATCCTGTTGGTCAGGAGAAGCTCATGAGGTCAGTTTGGTACTCGGTCACTGGATGTTGCCAGAAAAACACAACAGCCTCACAGTCAGATTGAAGAGTTCAACAGTGTGAGAGTAAACGTGCTCCACAAGCACCTCATTAAAACGAGCTTCCTCCTCTGGATTGATCATTCATTGCCATGACTCTGTAGTGTCTGGCAGAATGTTTTTGTTTCAACTCTGAACTCACACACCTAATTTAATCAATCAATCAAGTCTGTTAGTTCAGTACAAATATACATTATGTCAGATAGGTCACCAGTACTATAATCACATATAACTACAACGAGAAGAACTAGTCTGAACCGCAAACCATGTGTTTTTTCATTTTGTAGATGACAATGAAAAATTCAAGTAACAGTTGACCGGAAAATGCAAATTGATTTAAAATCTTTTGAGGGAAAAAAGGGGAAAGAATTGAAAACAAATCCGTTTGAATTTTTTTTTTAAATCATTGTAATTCTTATGAGACAATGTTTAGTGCCAATAGCTAAGTTTCCATCAACTTGTCAATCGAATTATCTGAAGTTCGGTAAAAAAACCTCATGCAAATAAAGCTGGTGAAAGTGTGTTTCCATCTAACGGCTTTAAAGCGAATAAATACCTGTGCGTAATGACGTCATATGCTGTTTTGCAATTCAATTTGTATATCGAATTGATTTGAGACATATTAAGGTGTTTCCATTCATTTTTGCACTGAATCACACAACATTCAAGCCAACATTTGCGAACAAAGTTTTGCTAGACAAAATGCAATTCAATATTTATTCGGCAAATAATGTTTCCATCAGCGTTTATTGCATAAGCCGTATATCGATCAAGATAAAATCCGATGAGACCGAACGCATTTCATTTGAGTCGATATTCATGAAATTCAATAGAATAGAATAGCATTTTTCATTCGATATCACATAATTCGGATAAAAACGTGTGGATGGAAACATAGCTAATGACATCAAACTTGGCGTGTCACATCTTGATGTGTCAAAGTTTGAAAATGCTCATGCACAAGTGACATTTAAATCAAAATAAAATATTTAATTACTTAATCTAAATCTGTTCCCACAAAAGAAAGTAAATGTTACTTGACTGTGAAAGATGACTTTCTTTTGTGGAACATAAAAAGATATTGTGAAGATGTTAGGAAAGCAATGACTTCCACTGTATGTCCAAAAAAAAGACATTTACTAAAATATCTTCTTTTATGTTCTACAGAAGAATGTCAATATAGGTTTGGAACAACATGAGGGTGTGTACATGATGGATGAATGATCTCTTTAAGATGGTGAACCTTAGCTCAGGACAATTTCAGTTGCAAATAAACTATTAATAAAAAGCATCATATTTCTCTCAGTTTTTAAAAGAGGGTGTGTAGTTTATAACGCAGACATTTCTACATTAGTTTCCGTGGCTTCGCTAGAATCTAAACATCGACCTTGTAACCAACCGTCAGACCGCTGGCCTTGAGCTCTGCTGAGAAACGGGCCTGAAATAGTTGGTCTGTCGGGCCAAGAACAACAGGTCATGTAGGACTGGAGGCACCACAAGAACGATTTAAAAACACTGGGAAATGAAGGCCCGTGTCTGGTTGCCAGTCAGCACGGAGGTAGGTCACACCAGACCAAGGGCCTCCCAAGCTCTGCAATCTAAACCAGTACGAAATGTGTGGGAAGCTATAAGGACTGCAATGAGGTCATTCTTATCGGCATCATTCTCTCACTCAAAATAATTTTCCTCAACTACTGTATATAATTTATAGACTTGACAATATAACTTTTGCGTTTTTGCTTTAGAAAACGGTCATCCTAACATGTGTCCTAACCAGGCAAATGGTCAAAATAGACTTCGGTAATCACCTTTTGAAATTAACTTGACACCTCAAATGAAGATTATATCAATAACATTGTTACACCAGTAGGTGGCAACAAGTGACTTCATGCAGTGACAAAACCATAGATATACATAATAAAGGCTAGATGTCTTACGGCGGAGTCTCTAACGTCATCACCCGGCGGCCATCTTGTCACAGGGAAGCTTTCTGGCGGGCTCTGTGGTTCCTGATGTACGGTGAGTGATCGGCACGAACACAAATACTCTTATCTCGCTGAAATCTTGACGGATTTACAAACGGTTTGGTTTCTTACAAACGTTATTAACTTGGCTATAATTCTGGATGCTTGAACATGTTGAAATATAGAATATTATAATTATTCATAAGTATGCAGTGTCATAAGTACATCTCTGACGTTTATAACAAACCAACCCGTTTGAAAATCGGTAGAAAATTGAGCAAGTTATGGTTAGTTAAAAAGTACATGCACCATTAAAACACAATGTTACGAGTTAGAGAGCTGACTGTGACAAGATGGCCGCCAGGTGCGGACGTCGACCTCCATTGGCCAACAGCGCGGACGAGACATCTAGCCTTTATTATGTATATCTATGGACGAAACAACTGAAGTCTTTATAGACAAGTTTCGTGAGTGAAATAGGCGGGCCGCCATTAGCCTTTCACTCTGCCAACGACTTCCGGTTGTGTCTGCCAAGCACTTCCGTTTAGCGAGTTAGCGTCTTTTACTGTCTTTGATTAGCGTGCAGAAAAAGTAAACTATGGATGGTGTTACACGCCGACACGGCTCCGGGACATATTGTGCTGTTCGCGGTTGTAACAACTCGTGGTGATTGCTGAATGTTTGGTCAGAAGGAGAATGTTTCGACCATCAAGGCGCCAATGTGGATGTGCTCCCCCGTATGCGTTGTATGAGAAACCAAAAACAGATGTTGAATCTCGGAAGTGGCTAGCGGCTTTGAAGTTGAAGAATCCGCCCAAAATATATATATATGGTAACACTTTATTTTAAGGATCAGAAATTAGACACTAATTAATGACTAATAACTGCATTTGTAAGTAACTAGTTATGTACTTGTATGCCATTACAAGCTATTTATAAGGCCTTTATTGGCTGTTGTCTATTTCTGCTAATTTAAATGTCTGTTGAAATGCCCATTCTATATTTATTTCATACTTATAAGCTACAACAGCCAATAAAGGCATTATAAATAGCTTGTAATGGCATACAAGTTACTTACAAATGCAGTTATTAGTCATTAATTAGTGTCTAATTTCTGATCCTTAAAATAAAGTTACCATATATATATATAAATTTCAGCTAGAAAAACCTGTGTAAATTTATTGTTATTGTACCCTTTCTGGTGTTGTGATTATTGATAAGCCAAAACAGAGTTTTAACTAAGAAAAACTTGTGTGAGTGCTATTCTTTTTCTTGTATTGTAAATATTGACACATGACAATAAACAATTAGTTTTTTTGAGAAGAAATTAATTAATTTTTATTTATCCTATTCCATAACAAAGGGACAATTTCATTAACTTTTTTATTATTAATAAAAATCAATTATATACAATTTGTATACAATGTTTTATAACAATTTTTATAATTAAATAAAAACAAAGTAAATACAGGAAAAAATCTCAAAATATTACAAAAAGAAAAAGACTGGAATAAAATAAAATAATACATAAAATAAATAAATAAAGATAAATGATAAGTGACTGATATAAAAATAAATAAGAGTAAGTAAAATAAAATTAAATAGATCAGTTTGATAAAAAATAAAAGCTAGAAAGGATTTGTCACCAATTTGTGACAACAGGGGACAAGGGGTTATAAAAGGAATGACTAATCAACCCAGAACACATAAGCAGGTCATGCTTGTTTTACAGCATTCATGTATCTGGAGCACAACTCCAGCCTTCCATCATCGAAGTCATCGACAACTTTTGGCAACATGTGGGTGAAATAGAAGGAGTGCAGCCTTGAGATATGTCCCTCAACAAAGGTTTGGTTGTAGAGCACGTTGAGCTGCAGACATTCAGTGTTACTCCAAATCACCAACAAGGCTTGCCGTAGGCCTGTGCAGTGCAGGCAAGCCTTGTCTTCCCTTGCCTCACAGCATTTTCTACCTGCAGACAGATAGAAACAAAATCACACACTTTTTAAATAATGGTTTGAGCATCACAGCACAATTGACTTCTTTTAGAGACAACATTTTGTAAATCAAAATAACAAGGGTATGATGAAGGTAGAGCGTTTTTGTTACTTTTCAAAACAATTAATGAGCTGGGCCTGCAGCCATCAACATCAACGTTTAACCCCTTAATGCCTGAATTTATTTAGACTTATATAAAAAAAATATGGAAAAATATGAAAAGAATAATAAAAGAATAAAAGAAAATATAATTAAATAATTAAATAAATAACATTTAATAAAGTGATAAATGATAAGTGAGTAATATAAAAAAAATTGTAAAAGCAAACAGATAAATAAAATAAATCAGTTTGATAAAAATAAATAAAATAAACAAAAGCCAGAAAGGGTTTGTTGTAAAATGCTATAGATTTGCACTCAAATACGGAAAGCTTATCATTCGCGGAAGTCAACACAGTCTACTCATTATTACGCCGACGAATGTCAGCTTTTTCATAGAAAAAAAAGTAAGTTAATACCTTTATCCATTCCGAAGCTATTAATAGATATGTCAGGGGTGCGCACTTTGACGCTCTAGAGCGTCAGTCGACTTTGAAGGGTTAAAGCATGCTTTTAGTGCAGGCAGGCTAGAGGGGATTACTTTTTATTTTTATTACTCTTCGTGTTCTGTTATAGATTAACACACGGATACATACAAACATCTTAATACAAGCATAAGACGTAACGTAAGGCTAACGTACCTTCCAAAGCACGGCGGCTGCATGGCTACAGGAACGTCCAAGGTCCGGCGATACAGGTACAGCCTGCAGTCTCTACATCTCCGTCTTGGTAACCAAAACCCAGGCGTTATGCGCTGAATTTAGGTAAAATTAGGCCTTTAGGTAAATTAAACTGCCCATATCGTGTAAAAGTACACAGCCTACTTTGTCGGAATGGAGGTACTGAAACGCCTCTGAGCTTTTCAGGTTATTAATTGCATTCCCATCCACCGCCATGGAATCAATAAAATAAGAAAAGATCTTGGATGTTGTGATGCTGGGCCATATCGACATGTTGTCCGCCCATGATGTTACCTTACTTGGATGCGGAATGGTCAAAACACCATTTTTAACAAGATTTTCGGTCGAATGTTGCCATTCCAAAGTCATGTTTACACCACTCAGCCTCCGCCGGAAGTTCTTGGCAGAAACAGGAAGTAAACCGGAAGTGCCCGGGAAACTTGTCTATAGGCGAGTCATTGAATCATTCATTCAAACTGACTTAAAAAAAATCTAATATTTTTTAAAAAGACTGCAGCAACAAAACATTTTTTCAGAACCTCTGGTAAATTACATGTTATTTTGTTTAGTTGTCAATTCAGAATCATGATCTCTATAAAAAAAAAATAATAAAAAAAAAAAAAAAAAAAAAAAAAAATTCTCAATTTATCAAGAATCGTGCAGCTCTACTTCATACTAAATTTCATGTCCAAATGGAAACGGTATCACTCACATGATATTTCCATGAGGATCATAGAGTTTTTACACCCTCTTCATCAGCGGCTTCAGAGACGAGTTCAAACGCCACACACTACTGCGAGGATCTGCTGACCGTGAGCGTAATCTCTCCTTGACCCTTACCTCAACCCTCACTCCATTTAAACATCCAAACGCTCAGCTATAACTTAAATATTTACACACAAGAGAAGTACAGGCACACTTGCACTTGCCCCAGTGTGTTTACAGGGCCGACAGGGTCGAATGTGAAGACAAATGAACCTGATGAAGGAAAGTGTGTTAACAGCCATGATCAGACGGGTGAGATCAACTTCTGAAAGTACTGCTGTTGTTTCTTATAGGAAAAAATTCACCCATAAATGAAAGATTATGTTGCTCATGTTGTTCCAAACCCAGATAAAAAAAAAAAAAAAAGTTTATGAATCTTCACATTTGTTATAATGACCAGTGACTGCGGAACTACAATAAGTACGAAAAAGTTTGAGGTTCAAAAGTTTAAAAATAAAATAAAAATGAATACTTATTTGTTGCATCCTTGGTGAATATTTAGTTTTAAATTGATCCAAAATTACAGACATTTTAAATAAAAAAAAATAAAAAAAGTATATTTCAAATAAAAGCTGTTTTTTTTTTTACTTTCTTTCAAATAATCCTGAAAAAAATGCATCACAACTTCTACAAAAATATTAAGCAGCTCAACCGTTTTCCACATTGATAATAATATTAAAAGTTTCCTGAGCAGCAAATTTGAAACTTTCAGCTTTGCCACCACAGACAGGTATAAATTAGATTTTTCAATAAAACTTTAAATTGTAATAATTGTTTTTCCTACATTTTAATCAAATAAATGAAAATAAGAGATTTCTTTCACATTAAATAAATCTTACTGACCCCAAACTTGACCAGCATATGTTTTTTGTTTTGTTTTGTAGAAATAACACCATACATGTCTGGAATGATATGAGGGCAAGTAAATAACGGCAGCATTATCATGTTTGGGTGAAGAGGGACGTCTGACATTAAAAACACATGAGGGTATGGTTGGATAAAGATCACGGCGACAAGGAAAAATAAATGCATTGTTGTCTGTCCGGGGTGGACGTGTCGGTGGCATCCTAAAAGCAATCCTGCCTGTATCACCCAGCATTAAATATGATTTCACAGTGTTGACAGAATAACAGATACGCCTCTATAAACCATGTTCTTTAAATAGTGGGAAACTATCTGTGTGATCTTTGCGCAGAGACTCACGTCAGCACACCTCTGCTGTGGGCTCGAGTGGCACATCCTGATTTAACTGGGCAATATACACAACAGAGACTCTATGTGCCTCTCAAGTTACACAAGAAGCACATCAGCAATGTGTTCTCTGTGCTACAAGTTACATTTAATAACACTGTTTGTCAAAAACAGGTTTGGACTGAATTTTCACCCAACATTTCCTGGTAGTGGAAAAGTAATTCTGCGGAACGAGTTGTGCTGCAAGAACTACTTATGTTGATCGGTGGATAATCAAATTAGGCAAAACATCTATCAAACAAACTATTTACACGAAGTTCTGTTGGCAAAGATTCCATAGGATTGAAGAATAGGAACTAAACATACTATATACGTCGTCATAATATGTTCTTACTTCACCTATTTACTGCCTTAACACAAATTTCTGGTCTTATGTAGACGATTCATCTGTGGCTGTGCAGTTTGTTCAAAGTAAAAAAAACATATCTTGTTTTTAGTATGACGTGACGAATCCCTCTTACTTCTCAATTTCTCCAACCACTTGACTCCAATCTGGTATTTACCATAACGCCCACTGTTCACAATCAAAACAATTTAATTACGCACAAGAAACAGTAAAAAACAGTTGATACTACTGATTTTAAGGCGAGACTCTACAGGTGAATATAGGGTAAAAAAAAATTAACTAGCAGATATCACCATGAAACTTTCCCAGTTGGTTACCTACAATAAGATGAGACAAAAATGTATTACAAGTTTTCTGTAATTTCATGTTTAAATATGCAAATTAGGCTATATCTAATTAAATATGCGCTCATTTGCATAGATTTCTGAAAATCTGATACTCAGAAAATATGAGCATTGGATAAAGCCAGGTTAAAATTAATTTTTTCATTGTGTTCACATATTATATGGGAAAAAAATTACAGAGGCATTTATGGATATCTACTTTTATCCTGTAAATCAGAATATACTGTCAATAGCCTTAAAAAATTTATGTTTTAATGTTTTTTGGAATAAAATGTTATATAAATCAGGCTAGGAATAATATATTTAAAAAACCCTCTGTAAATGTCTTCATAATATAACTAGGTACAAGACTGGAAGGTTTGGTGTATATCGGTGCGACTGAAGTGGAGATTTCAGACTTGGAGAATGAGAGAAAAATCATTTTGAGAAAACGGGCTTTAAAGATTTATCATCAGCCAATGAGATTGCACATTCAGCCCTTTTACTTTCACGATTGGTTGCTGATAAAAAGGAAATTACCATATTTGGATCGGACAGCATTGTACATGAGAGAGAGAGCTTGCTAACGGTGTGTGTGATGACAGGGAGCAGACAGAGATCACGGAGCGGCGGGATGATTAAAACGCCAACTTTTGTTGAATTTAGGCAAAATCTACAGACGCAAACAGACAAAGTTAGTAAAATAAAGACCTAAATGTGTATTTCTGACTTTTTTTCACCACTAGTCTGAAAGAAGACATGTTATTGAAGACAAATATCCCAAAATCTCAAAGTTGACCAGTGAATTTTTTTTTTTTTTTGCCTGCCGTGTCTCGCCGTAACTGATTTTGCAAACCTTTTGATAGTTTTGTAAACAAATACAAATCATTCCTATGTTCGAATTTCTGTATTAAACGATCTTTTAAATGGATGTTTGGAGCAGCCAGCGAAGGCCATACAGCCATACAAAAATGTCCAGTATACATGTTCATGATGCATTTCATGAAGTTGTTTGATGAACGCCAATAAATGTGCAGTTCAAATCTGAGACAGACTGCATTATTTTGGTCACCATACTTCCATTGGTGTTATTTCATAGTGTTCAAGACTTTACTATTATTCTACAATGAGAAAAACAGTACTTATAAACACCAGTGATGGGCAGTAACGCGTTAGAAGTAACGCGTTACTGTAATCCCATTACTTTTTTCAAGTAACGAGTAAAGTAAGGGATTACAATTGCAAAAACAGTAATTAGATTACTGTTACTTCCCCGTAAGGAGGCTGCGTTACTGCGTTACTGTGATTTTGTTTCGTTAGACTGTCTCGTGAGTCGTGGCTTAATTTGAGCCGGAACACGCCCGACGTTGGATACGGAACCTTTTTTATTGGATCCGGCACCTCCTATGTCACTATGGAAAATTAATCGCCTAAATAAAATAAAAAAATACTATTTGTGTAGCCTAGTGTTCAATGTTGTTATCGATAGAGCTGCGCGAATGGGGTATTATTTATTTAATACGCAACCGCATCACAAAACTCATCATCCGTAAATGCTGATGCGAGCCGCGAGAAAGCCCTTGTCTGTTCTAGAAAGGATGCAGCAAAGATATTTAATGCTAATGTATCATGAGACATAGGCCTACGCTGAGTTTCATTCATTTATGAGGTGCGCGCTCTAGTTAACAATGAAAGTGAAAGTGAACGCGGCGCGCCGGCTCCTCCATGTCACGGTTATTGTCTGCTATATTTGCCTTGTAGGCTATTTGTTAAATGCATGCAAATGGTTGATGAAACATTTATTAAAATAAGATACAAAAAGAATTGAATTTATACAAAACGAAATTCACTTTAAAGAAAGGCTTTTAACAATGCAATGCAAGTGAACGCGGCTTGCTACCGCCTGCACGGTTATTATATTGTCTGCTATATTTGCTTTTTATTTATTAAATACATGCAATTGGTTGATGCAATATTTATTAAAATTAAGATACAATTTATACAAAACGAAATTCATTTTAAAGAAAGGCTTTCTACGTCTGAGAGACTTTCATTTTCATTATTTTATTGCTGTATTTTATTTGAATCTATTCGAATAGAGGATTTTATCAAAAAAATATTTGCATTTTATATGCTGGAATATGCAGAAATATAAGTTAACAGAAGAAGGACTGTGTATTTCGTTAAAATATGGTGGACTCTGCAGAAATTGGTTAAATGTTCAACATTTTTCTTCAAGTCTGAGACTGTTGCATTTAATTAAATTTTTGGTTGATGCAATGTGCATAAAGTTAAAATATTGAAACTAATTAAACAAGTTTTAAAAAAGAGAATGTTTAATTTGATTCAATTTTAGATGATGGAATATGCAGAAAGAATATAATTAGGCTGAAAGGTCTGCTTTTATAGCGTATTCAGGTCATGCATCATGTTTTTGAAGTAAAGTAACTAGTAAAGTAACTAGTAAAGTAACTAATTACTTTTGAAAATAAGTAATCAGTAAAGTAACTGGATTACTTTCTTGGAGAAGTAATCAGTAATCAGTAACTAATTACTATTTCCAAGTAACTTGACCAACACTGATAAACACTGAGAAGGTGTGTCTAAACATACATAAAAGTTGGGCAAAGAGAAACAAAAATGAAAAAGCAGAGAAAAATAAGAAGAGTTTTTTTATTAATCAGCGCTTCACCCTCCCTCTTTGGCCCAAGCATGGCGTCTACTTGTCGGTACTGACATTATTATTATTATTCTCAACCCCCGAGTTCTGGGCCGAGACCACAGCACTGACCCGCTTGACTGCCGCAACAGAGTCCTGGATGCTCTCCATGCCTGGATCCAGTCCTGTTATTTCAACACACAAAACGCAGGACCAATGCACCCCTCCTTTTGTTCACAGAACTGAAATCTATAAACACACTTGACGGTTTACAAATTGAGCTCCAAAGCAATGGCATCCAAGGAGCGAATGGCTACCGTAATTAAGCGGACACAAATGACGTATATTGTGCAATTACAGACATGGGAACTGCTGTTACATATTGATTTTACAGTTGATTCCCCAACAGACTCCACCGATCTGTCAAACTGATTAGCAAGTCTGATAGTAAAGTGTCATGACGTGGTCACATGGACTGGTTCCCGAACCCACTTGTGCTGATGGATCTCCATCAGAGCTCGCTCGATCTGACCCAGAGTCCAAAAACCTGATGCAATTTTGACACTAAACAGACAAGCATTTGATAAGCGCAGTCAGCTGTGTTAGGGAAAGGTTGGCTGGACCTAAAACTTTGTCAGGTCTTGTCAGATTGGCTCTGGAAAAGGGAAAAACTGCCAATGTCTTTTGAGAGTTTAGAGGTTCAACTACACAATCTTTTTGAACATGTGCAACAGAACAGGTGACAGCGGGTGAACCGCACAAAATGTTAAAAAAATAAATAGGAATTATATTTTACTTACAGAAATAAAGCCTATTTTAGACTTAAAATAGGATATAAATATCATTAAAATTATATATAAATTAATGATATATGACTAAAATATTATCATAAATGTTTTATATATATACACACATACATATACACACATTTATTTTACAATTATATAGAAAAAACATAAAAAATATATAATAATATATTAAATTAACATTTTTATATATTATATACATTTTTATAGTTTTTTTACTATAACATTTTTCTATATGATTTTAATGTATTGCTATATATATATACACACACACTCAATTTAAAACTTAGGATGAAATTTCATTGTTTCAAATTGTTGAAATTTCAAAAGAAAATATGAAATGATATTTTGATTATTTTAGTCTTAAAACAGGGCATTAATAATAATAATAATATTTTTTGTTAAACAATTTTTTTTTTAATTAAGGACAGTTCTTATTATTGTAATTTAAACAAATATATAAACATATGTAAATAAATATAAATATACCATATATATTTGGTATTTCTTGAATTTCCTGTATGCTGTATTTAATAAAAAAAATTATATAATTCAATGATAAAACATATGAGTTAAAGTCAAAAGTAAAGAGTCCAGATGCAAATGTGCCACTAAAACACCCAAACTTTAAAAACAACCTGACATTTTCTTGTGAGATGGATTTGATGTGTTTTATAATCCCGCTGAAGGCTAACCTGCTTGAGCGTTCTCGGTGAGACGAGAGTAGACGGAGATCTCAAGGCGGGAAATGCATCTCTCGATGGACACCCAAGCGTACGTTTCAGGGCACAGGAGGTCTGAAGGCCGGTACTGACCCTGTGAATGCAAAAACAAGAAGAGGAAGAGCTCGGTCAGTGCATCGGTATGTGTCGAATGCTGTAGATTAGCGGGAAACCAGGAGAGAAAGAGAGGGGGAAAGCAGATGGCCTTCTCAGGCCTTGAGTTGCGTGTCTTTTAGGGGACTGCGCACAGTCACACAGAGCCAAACAAATATACACACACCATTGTGACCGCAGTGTAAACAAGCAAACGCCTCGGTGCAGATCTCTGCATTTCTTCAAACACAATTAAGCTATTTCTGGCGGAGGCAAAAGTGCACGAACGTACGGACACGCACTCGCACACTAAAGCCCGCGCAGATTATGTGGGTTTAGTTCAGTATTTGGTCAAACTAGAAGCAGCCTTGTGAAAGTCCCAGCATTACCGACAGGATTCGTCTTTCATTAACCCGCGGTGGAAACTATGTGTCCTGTTTTCATAAGACGGACAAGCATGGGAACGAGGGACCCTGTGGAACATGAAAATAAAAGGCATTTTGTGGGGCGGCGATATGTTCGATGGGTAGTGAGGGAAAGGTTTTCACACTCGTGTCCATCACTCTGTCATCAGCAGACTATACGGAGAGCCCTAAAGAGTGAGCCGACTTATTCAGAGCAGTCCGATGACAAGCAAGCAAGGGTCACTGAGCAATGAAAGAGCATTTGTTTGCTTTCGAGCCTGCCGACAGACGTGTACACGTGTACAATACTGCATTATAGGAACATATGTAAAACACAACGTAATTGTAAAAAATACAGTATGGTAGTACTTCTAGATGGATGCATAATGAAAAACAGGATTTTTCTTTTGAAATAAATGAAAACCAAAAGGGATGTGCAGGTTAGTCAATCACATAGAAAATTCTTAAAGGTACAGTACCAAAAAGGGTCAAAGAGCAGGTGCATAATAGTCATGCAAAGCTACATCACAACTGTTCTGGTGCAAGAACCTTGAATAACATTACAACAGACTTCAGGGGGAAAGGTATAAAATGCAACAAAAGCGTAGAATATGATGACCCCTTTAAAGTGAAATGTCAAATCCACAGCCGTTAAATGTGCAGCTTGCGATCATGCTCTGAAAGGGAATCTTGGTTGCTGGCACATGCAAGAGCATGTAAAGACATTTTGCAAAGATGCAACGTCCATTTTTAGGGGAAACAGGAAGTAACCAGAACAAACAGATGATAAATTCAACAAGTCAAGCTAAAAATGAAGAAAAACGGTCCAAAAAGTGTCTTAACTTTTTTTTATTACACGGGTCTGTGGAATACTTGATTCTGATTGGTCAATCTCGTTATCCAGTGGTATGCATTCTGCGATAACAACCAGCTGGATGTACATTATTCCTTACATGATCTTAAGCCAGTTAAATAAATGAAAATAATAATAATAATAATTATTATTAATTAATTGCAAGAGACACTGATCACACACCAGAAACTCATCTGTGCAGCAGACTTAATTGCAGATATCATTACTGATAAAATAAGTAAATATTAAAATTGTAAGCAAATTTGGTCTAATGTGGTTGATTTCACCACTGTATGGTGCACTCTATTCTAAGATCTACAATATAATGAATTCAGATCTAGGAATTATTAATCTATTTTAACTGTAATAAAATTGCAAAATGTAAACTGTATATGGACTACTAATACAACCGTGTCCAACTGCATGTAAACAGAGAGATGCATGGGGTGGGATGAAGAAGTGTGCAATAAGGGGCTGATGTCAGTAACTGCCCTCTGGACATGCTTTCTGCCATCAATGAGGGACGTTGTGCCTGTTCCAACAGGTCTGGAGCCATTGAGAAACAAACCTTTTCTGGGAATACGATGGGGGAAATTATTCTCAGACACTTTTGACAACCGTAGAAACAGAATAGTAGGAGCAAGTTCACAGCAGCAGTTCGGGAAGCCAGAAAAATGGCACTGCATGCTTATTTTCTGCTAGATGGCTAAAGTTAGTTAGCACTATGGATGGGAGTCCAATTCTACTTAAAAATATTGAAACTTTGTTCCAATGTGTGTTTTTAATGCATCTTGTATACATTTACAGTATATTTGACAAATTCTTTAACCGAATCACCTCATAAGAGTCATGTTGTTCATGAATCAGGCTACACTGTTTGAGTGCAGCCAGTGAAGACAATGGAAATACGTAATGATACATGTGATTCCTCATAATTCAGACTGCAAGCTTACATCTCTGGAAAAATGTTTCTTTTACCATGACGCTGTAGAAACGCGGTAAGGAAACACTGTAGTTAGCACATACTTACAGAAGCCTGTGATCTCGGGGGAGTCAGAACGGTTCATGCAGAAGACACTTGGATAAAGGTTGTCAAAGAGTTAAGACGAGAGAGAGACTGAGAGATGGAGTCTGGCTGGTCATTATCTCGAGTCTGTTCCACTTCCCTGACGGCTCTGTTGGCCATGAGCTCACCGCTGCACCAAAGGCCTTCTCTCCTCATAGCCTGTCCCCCAGTCACTCTCAGAGATTCAGTGTTTGCACGCAAGTGCTTGCTCCAAAGACGGCCAGTTTAAAAGACACCTAAATGTAACCATCACTTTGCTTTTCAAATCAGGAAGGGATATTTCAAACATTAAATGATTACAATGTCCAAAGTTCCAGTTCTTTAACGGTACAGTATGTCATTTTGAGGAAGAATAAATGGACAATGTTTGTAAAATTCTTTGTGCACTGCAAGTTTGCATTTAATGTATCTAGTTTTATATATCTCTTAAAGGAATAGTTCACAAAGGCAAACAAGTTTGTCACGAGATTCTGTCACTCTTTTCAATGCAATTACAATGAAGGAGAACTGGAGCATTCAAACTTCAAAAAGGACATAAAAGAAGTAATGCACAAATGACTCACGGAGAACTAGGGCGGATGTAGTCATACGGACTACTTTTATGATGTTTTGCATTCTTGTTGAGGATTGTAAACTACAGACCCCATTAATTCAGCAGAATATAATCAATCTACCATTCAAAAGTTTGGGGTTGGTCTCTTATTTAGCCTCTTATGCTCACCGAGGTTGCATTTATTGGAGCAAAAATAAAGCAGAAACAGCAAAATTGTGTAATAACTGTTTCTTATTGTGATATATTTATGTAAAAAGTTATTATATAAAAGTGCATCCACTGTACACAGCTGACAGAAATAAAGCATGTGCTCATGATCATGACAACATCACTAATGCATTAATTGCATTTTATTTATTTATTAAGATATTCTGTCCAGATCTGCAGAACAATGCCGATGTTTCATAAACCACTAAAAGAAAATCAAGATTTGGTTTCCAAATCTGTTGTAAATCAATTCTTGTTATCTCCTGGTAAACTGATCTAGCTGACGCCTGTACCTAAAATGATAGCAGAGGGTATCATGGGATGCTGAAGACTAAAAAACAACTAAAAAAGCCAAACGAGCAAAAAATAACCACGTGGGAACATATTTTTTTCCCTTTGCATCCATAAATCTGTCAGTTCCGCTAGCTCAGCAGAGTGCTATCAGAGGAGGATGTGATAGCACAGGCTGAAGGCCAGGTAAGAAAAAAAAAAGGCAAGAAACGACATGCTCTCTGTCCCACTCTTTCCAGCTGATCCAAAGCCACTTTTGTCTTCTGCTGAGGCAGGATGTGGTTAAGAGTCTGAGGGTACAAGCTCTGATCCAACATCACTTCATAAGCACAGTGAAGTGAACTGTGACTGCTAAAAGGACAAATTGAAACCAATTTAATCCGTGTGTTTCTGTCTGCATTTCTCACTCCCCTGTGTTTGTTTAAAAGAATGGCACAATGAACACAGCGTCATCCGTCTTCAAGTCCTCCTGCCAACCTGCTTTCACACGACAATGAAGGTAATGTTGACAGACGGCCCACACTCGCTAAGGCTCATTGACATCACCATAGTGAGGAATACAGAGGATAAAGAAAAGAAAACAAGAACTGTGTTTGAGAAGCACCTTTCGTCATGTTGCATGAATAGCCGTTTAAAAGAAATACACAATAATAAATCAGAGATGAAATCAGAAAGTTCCAAAAACATGTGGCAATGACAGATGCAACGTCATGGAGGACGGGATTATATAAAAAACATCCAAGATGGAGAAGAAACATGGACATGCAGGTATGTCTTGGTTTATGCACAATGTATATTTGTGACTGGGGCTTGTGTTTTCCCACAACAAATATACATTTTTTAATTGTAAATTATAATGTTTTTTGTCATGATTGTATAATGTTTCTCTAAGCAGTCATAGATAATTATCACTGTATTGTATTTTACTGTGAAGTTATAGTTACTCAAGAGATACTACTATAAATTCAAATGTAATTCCTGAATTGAATATGAATTGAGAAAGAAAACCGGATGCAGAATAGCAATTTGAATTTCAGTAGAATTAAAATAACATGAAATTAATTTAATTCTACTGCGATAAAGTGTTTAACTGGTAAAGGAACATCTGTCAAGACAAATTTTGAATGCTGACTTGATAGAGCATAGTTTGAAAGTATTAAAATCCAGTTTGGGGGAAAAAAAACCTCAAATCAACACAAAAGTAAAAAGTATGGATTTAAAATATGGCCACCAAATATTATAATAGTTAATCGACTACTGGTGTAGTCCATATTTTCTATATCTGTGCATTCTGAGGTTAATCTACCATAAAAGGGTGAATGCTAAAAAGATATTATATAAAGTGAAAACACTAACTGTGATATAATGTCAGTTTTGCGTCTTCTATGAGAGGGTCTCGAGGGAAAAAAACCTAATTTCCACTTTTTCTTGAAAACTCCACCCCACCGGCTGGGGCGCGCCGCAGGGTCCATACCTGAGATTTATTAGAAAAGCAATTAATAAGGGGCATAAATCCTCAACTTCACTGCTGGCTAGGAATCTCTGTGAAAGACAACACCTCAACTCTCGCTGTGGGGAGTGAAGACGTCTACACAAACTGATCTGGGGAGAGCACTCTTTACCTTATAGTCAGACATGACCTACAGGAAACAAACAGCAAAAAACGTCATTACAAATACTTTAATGTAATCCACTTTTACTGCTTTTTTAAGAATCTAGATTCCAAGAACTTCTTGTACCAAAATAAATGTTATGCTTAAAGATATCAAAGTTTAAATTGAGGAACAGACAAAGACAAACGTTCTTTTGTACACTACCGCTCAAAAGTTTTAAAAAAAAGTCTCTCATGCTCACTAAGGCTGTGTTCACTTTATAAAAAGTACAGTTGAAACGGTAATATAATATTTTAAAATCTAATTTATTCCTGTGAATTTTCAGCATCATTACTCCAGTCTTCAGTGTCACATGATCCTTCTGATATCATTCTGATATGCTGACTTGCTGCTGTTCTTTATATAAATTGGGTGTTGCCATCACAGGAATAAATTTTCCTGCATGCATTTTAAAATGTATTCAAAAAAGACATAAAAAAAAACATTTTAATTATCTCAAACTTGTGTCCAGTAGTGTAAATCTATCACAAGACGTAGTTAAACCCACAAGTCAAATCCAGATCGAATCACAAACTGGGTCCTAAAGGCCACAGAGGGAACCAAACCCTCCCACTGCGAACCGAGGGGGTCTAGGCGGGACGTCGGCTTTTCGCCATTCACTAGGATTTCATGCACATCTGGGGCCTATTTCCTCTGTAGAGGTCCATTTCATTTTTTCAGAAGAATTCATAGGCACCTACAGGCTGAAAAGACACAATGAGAGAAACTAGATACAGTATTTTTCTGTAGAAGAAAATCTGAGTGGCGTTAGACCATGCAAAAGTCACAGGCACAATGTTAGGGTGTCTGAACAAACCCCTAACCCAGAGAATGAGCGATAGTAGTACACACAATAAAAGATAATAATAAAATAAGTGTGTTTACTGCAGTCATGAATTCCAACTGCAACCTGTCTAAACATTTACCATGCTGTTCACAGTCCCTCCTGCTCTATAGTCCCGAACAATGCCTGGCCTATCCCTTCTGACATAATGGCAAACAAGGAACAAGGACAGGTCTGTGCATTGACAGACACAAGTGCACACTTGCTTTCACCCATTGGTATCTTATCTTGGCTTTTAGATACACACAAAGAGCAAACACAGTTGCCATGTTGTGCCTATTGTTTAAATTGCAGGTTACACACAGTTGATAAGTAGGCTACATCTGAAATAGAGTCAGTCAGGAATTAAAATCAGGTGTCAAACCCTACGAGAAAGCAAGCTTGTTGTTTTGCATTACTGCCAAAGGGGGGCGATAGAGTACCTTTCAAATAACTGTGCAATTAACCCATTTCTTACTATTCAGGCAGCTTCCATAAATATGTCATAAGTTTGCGCTAATGCTAATGCTACAGTTCCTCTTGCAGTAACATTTAGAAAGTGATGCACACTTGCATGTTTCAGATATTTTGGAACTGCATGCATAAAATTTAGCTAGCTAGAAGTGTTTGCGTAGGGAATAGACCTTGGTCAGGCTAGCGCCATATTACATTTTTTGACAGGAATGAAAACGAGGCTGTGCGTACAATGGATTGTTTAGCAACATACAGATTGTTCAGCTGATGAAACATCTTTCCAAAAAAAACTTTCAGTAGACAAAAATTTCATTAAACAGATTTAAAAATTCACCTCCAGAGAACACATTTAAGCTTAACATTTGATAAAAGTTGTGTTTATTAAAAAAAAAAAATTTTTTTTTTAGAAATCATAAAATTCTTATTCTCCGCAATAATTTAACAAGTGGAAAAGCCTTTTTTTTTTTGGTAACTTCTGGGTTGGCCTACAAAAATAAGTCATCAATGCAAAAGGTTTTTAAAATCTAGCTAGCACTAAAAAAAGGGGCTGTCCTGGATAGGGATGGGTAGCCTGGCTCCGCCCTCCTACGTACTTCCGCTCAATTTTAATTTTCCTTCAGTACTAGGTCTGGGATTGTGGTGTATTCTTGTGTTTTCTCCGATCAGTTTTTTGCAGGTCCAATCAGCAAACAGAGGGAGTGTCTGAGAACGATGCCGTTGAGGTCGTGCGCTAGTTTGAGTCGTCATACGTCACGACCAAGCGTTAGCGATTGGTTATGGCAGATCCAATAGTTTTATACTTCAACAGAGTACCCGCCTACAAGGAAGTTAACGCTTGTCAATGGAGAGAGGCCAGACTCTCTGTACAAATGAAATGTACGAGAGTCTGGTAGGACCAAGCTAAGGGATGTGTATCGAATAGTTTAAAATCTCTTTTTTATGAATGTTGGATGTGTGTGCAGTCGTCTGTGCAGTGTGTGCAGAGAGAGAGAGAGAGAGAGAGAGAGAGAGAGAGAGAGAGAGAGAGAGAGAGAGAGAGAGAGAGAGAGAGAGAGAGAGAGAGAGAGAGAGAGAGAGAGAGAGAGAGAGAGAGAAAACCCTTTTATTTTTCCTCAAACTGACCCTCTATTAACTCTCTATTAATCTCTGCCTCATCTCAACCTTCTCTGGCATTCACTAACGCTGCACAGATGGCAAGACCGCCCTGTAAGAGCTGACATCAGGGCAGACGCCGCTGAATGACACGTGTAAACACACACTCACACAAACAGCGGTCGACAAGGCTTTTGTAAATGAGCAGAAGAGAGGTGCTCTCTGACAGACGTGTGTAAATAAAGAATCCCTCCTCTCTTTGCACTAAACTATGGCATGCATACAGAGTACCATACACACTGGCCGACAGTCCTCAGGAGAGCATCGAGCCACATTCAAAATTCAGATATTTACACAAACCTGCAGTTTAAACACACAGAGTTGGGCGAGTCGTTTCGCCTCACTCGACACATTACCAAGGGACAGAATTCAAATAAATACATCGTCCCGACTGCTAACTAATGCCTCCACAGACATACACACACACAAATACACGGTCACTCGTAGTGCCTGGCCAAGCTGTGTATCAGGGGTTCGTGGATGACAGCTTAATGATGGGAAAATATTTTTACAGGATCACGTTTCGGAGGGCAGCGTTTTACAGGCGCAGTCTCCCGGGCCTCACTTTATCTCTCTATCTCTCCTGGCGTTTATTGGCGGGGTTGGCTTAAGCGCTGCGGTCTTACAGCCTTAACACTCACCTTCCTTAAGTGCTTTTCACTCCAGACATCTTTGATACGGCTTACTAGACGCACGCCCCAAAATAAAGCTGGTATGGAAATTTGCCCTACATTTCAGCCACAATAGAGTTTACGATCAGACAGGAATTTGATAGTAAAAACAAAGCTACATATTGTTTAAACAAGCTATTATAATACAAAAATTCTCCAACAGAATAAATAACAGATTTTTACATTTTCTGAAGAAAATGTGTTTGTGCAAAACTCGAAAAGTACGATTTTTGAAATAAGTTTCGGTAACACTTTAGGTGTCCAAATCTCACTATTAACTAGTTGCTTATTAGCATAATATTACTAGGATACTGGCTGTTTATTAGTAATTATAAATCACATATTAATGCCTTATTCTGCATGACCCTATTCTACATCTCTTAATCCTACCCAATACCTAAACTTAACAACTACCTTACTAAATATTAATAAGCAGTAATTATGGTTTTATTGAGGCAAAAGAACGGAAACTTTGGAGTTATAATTACACTACAGTCTTCAGTGTCATTGTAATATGCTGATAAGCTGCTCAAAAAATATTTAATATTACCAATGTTGAAAACAGTTTTTTCAGGATTCTTTGATGAATATTAAGTTCAAAAGCAACGCATTTATTTGAAATACAAATATTTTGCAATGTTATAAATGTCTCTACTGTCACTTTCGGTCCATTTAATGCATCCTTGCTGAATAAAAGGGAATACAATCTTACTGAAACCAAACTTTTGAACAGCAATGTGATGATAACAGTAATATGATTTATAAAAAACACGTCATGTGCAAAACACAAGAATCCCATGTTTCATTTCAAAAAAGAAAAGAAAGCCCATTCGTTTTGTTTGCTCTTTGTTCCACGCTCTATATATCAAAGTGTGCTATATGTTATAAGGACTGGAGGCCCTGTCACCTCAGACAAAGTGGCTGAATCCAAGGCTCTGAAAATAAACCAAGGGTGAGTTAATGGCAAGGCAAACACAGTGCGCTGGCAGCTGGGCCACTCTGGCTATTTTCACCCTGACATCAGATCTAAACTCTCATTTTCCAGCCCTGTGACCTTCACACCTCCCTCACCGAGCCCCCTTCCCCCGCCATCTATCGTTTCTCTCTTTCACTGCCGAGACTAAATCGTCTGACCCGACCTCTCAACTCTGACCCCGGAGGTCTGTCGTCATGTCAACGCTCCTGATGGGGGGGGGAACAGGGGTAAGTGCGCTGAATCAGGGCCTCAATGTAAACACATAAAACACGTCGCCTCTATGTGTCAACGTGCTAAACGAATGGACATCATGAATGTGGGTTATTTATTATTTAGGGATGCACAATACGCATGCGATTAAGCTTGTCGCAGATATCTGAGAAAACACAATCATTGTGCACTTTAAATTTCATATTGCCATTCAAATAAGTTAATTTAAGCAAATGCAATGTGCATTTTAATGCGTTTCCGGTGCAGAAGCGCATTATGTGAACTCTCATATGTCTCATCGACCCACATCACAGACCCACAAACCACACATAGAGCAGATACTGATGAATTTATGCCTAACTCCAGCCAAAGCATAAACGAGGCGTATTGTGCGCTAAAAACGCAAAGCACCCTTGTTTTATATTACTATAAAATAATATTCATGTTGGCTGGGGTCCTAAAAAAACAGTCAAAGTGGACTAAGACCAAAAAGAGGGATATATTAAGCACTTGTAAATATTTTAGTAACTAAAATAATATTAATCATGTCATTCAACCCTTGTGCAATATTTGTTTACAAAACCTTAAGGGAAAATCAAACATCCATTCGATATGAACTTCCATTCGATATGAGTTATTAAGGTCTTTTTACACTGTAATGAACATGAACAAAAAAATTTACTCATTAAATCACAAGTTATTGTATGGCAATGAATCGGCAAAACATTTAAACTCTAAAGACTAGACTAGTTGACCTTCAAGACTCATACACAGTCTGATAAGGCCAATCTTGGCAGTGAAAAGTTTTTAAAAAACTGTGCTATACACTTCCTTTGAGGTCGGAATGATCTTTAAATGTTTTTTTTGTCACCACAGCTGCATTTATCTGATAAAAAAATACAGTGAAACAGTAAAATATTGTGAAATATTAAAATTTAAAATAACTTTTTTTCTATTTTAACATTTTAAAATGTAATTTATTCCTGTGATCAAAGCTGAATTTTTCAAAACTCCAGTCTTCAGTGTCACATGATCCTTCAGAAATCATTCTAATATGATGATTTGCTGCTCAAGAAACATTTCTGATTATTATTAATGTTGAAAACAGTTGTGCTGCTGCATATTTTTGTGGAAACCGTGATATATATATATATATATATTTATTTGATGAATAGAGAGTTCAAAAGAACAGCATTTATTTAAAATAGAAACATTATAAATGTCTTATAATCTGATTTATCGCATTCTTGCTGAATAAAACAAAAACAAAATATTTTTATAAAAAAAAAAACCTGAACCCAAAAATTTGAACAGTAGTGTACACTGAAATTAAACATTTGATACACAATTACTAGAAACATTTAAAACAGATCAGCTAGAGAATACAGTTGTGCACGCCACAAAGATCAACACAGACAGAGAGAGTTTTGCAAGATGAGCGAGTATTTTTGTACTAATTGGAACAAGACCGTCCTGCTGGCTTCAACTGACGTCAAAACTTACACCGTACAGAAGGGAGAGAGCAAAGAGAAGAAACAAACCCCAATTCAAACAAACTTTTCCCTCATACGCCTCACTGTTGGTGGTCTCAGTTAAACCAAATCAAAAAGCAACTTCTGTCAGGTTGGCAGCCAAGAGTGGACTTGGAGAAGGGTGAAAATCCAGTGAAGAGGGAGGGCGCTGGACTCGTGAGCATTACTGAAGCTTGAGGTGCTTTAGTGCTGCAGGGCACGACGTAATAGAGTGAAATAGAGTTCATGACCAGCCATTTTAAAGACATATTGAGCCAAATTACTGCAGTATTACAGGATTTTTTCACCCAAAAATGAAAAATTGCTTTGATGATGATGAGTGCTTCTGCTTTTTGGATCTGTTTAATAATCTCCATGGGTTTTGGAGTGAACTGTCCAAGCTAAACGTACAAAAAAAAAGGAGCTAGTACATTGGCGGTTTACGATAGATCATGTATTTTGACATTTCAGTCCTACGCTAACAAGATCACACTTGCAGAAGCCTGAAGAAATGATTTCGGACGGGCAGGGAGACCCTGACGCTGGAATCTTCCTGTCTTTTCCCTGTCCTGACATGCACCACAATCACAAATCCAATCTCCACAGCACGTAACGAAAGTGTGGACCACATTTAAACGGCTAACTGACAGTTCCACAGCGCCGTGGCTTATTAATGAAAGAAAAACAAGTGAAAGAGATTACGCTGCAGAACAGAGCACGCTTCAAAGGCGCTTTGAAGAGGGGAAAAAGGAGAAAGGACAGAACATGCCAAACTAAATGTGTGGTAATTGTTTATCTTTCTCTCAGACCACTTTCTTTCATTTCAAGCCCTCATTTCCTATCGTTTCATTTAGCGCTTCATGATGGTGTGGTTTATGGGACGGGCACAGAGACGGTAAAGAAAGGAGTTTGAAGAGAGTTTACATGCATGATGGAAGTTGAAATGGGTTCTGCAAGCATACAGAAAAAAGTGGATCATATACTAGGACTGCCTCTCGAAACCTAGACCGTATTTTTCCAAGAGCATTCAAACAAAAATGCTGTTATCAGCTCACCAAGTGTACGTTTTTAGTTTTTTGCTTCTTTTGAGATATCTCTGTCAACACGAACTGAACTGTAGTTTGGTTTTGAGTTTATTTAATTCGATGACTTGACAAAAATACACACAAACATGTGTGACCATGTGTGTACAAGCAAAGCAAACACGTACAACACACTCCACTAGAGGTGACGAGAGCGAGAGAGCAAGAAACAGAGCACTTGTTCCCACCTGCCTCGGCATTCCTGAGGATTTATACAAGAGCAGAGAGAGCGAGATACAGAAACACAAACAGCAAACCGGATGAGGACTCTATATTAGAGATGTAGTGATTAGCGATGCAACGACTCAAACACCACATGCACAATCTCCTGGGTTCCCACTCCTTTTGATCACTCAATTTCCATGACTTCTTAGATAGACTAAAATAAAGATGGACAGAACAATGGTTGTAGCTCCAACCCTAATTAAACACACCTGAACAAGGCAATCAATGTTTTTAGGATTACTAGATATATACAGGCAGGTGAGTTGTTATCAGGGCTGAAGCTAAACTCTGCAGGACAGTGGCCCTCCAGGACCGGAGTTGCCTATCCCTGCACTAAGACCATTCTAGCCAATTCAATATTTTAGCGCTGAGGATAACTAGAAAATCTGTGCCGAAATGTTCATAAATTTTCAAGACCTGGAAATTCTCAAAAGTAATGCTTCTCTTTTCAATGGAAAAGAGTTGTAAAAGTCTGTCATGTGGTTTAGCATGCTGAAAACACTAGACTTTGCATAAGGTGGTACAAAACTGTTCCTAACTCCTGACACCACTACAACTATACAATATATGAATTCTCTTATGCTCACCTGCTGCATTTATTGGATCAAAATGACAGGAAAAACAGTAATATTGTGAAATAATATTACAATTTAAAATAACTCTTTTCTATTTGAATACATCTTAAATATCTGATCAAAGCTGAATTTTAAGCATCATTACTCCAGTCTTCCTCCTTCAGAAATAATTATAATGTACTTATTTGATGCTTAAGAAACATTTCTGATTATTATCAATAGCTGTGGTGCATAATATCTTTGCGTAAACCGTGATGCATTGACCGTGACCGTAATCCCCAGGATCTCCAAACCATTTTCATTGTCTCTGGTCCAAAACACCAATGCCTCTTTTCAGCTCCAAGATTTTGTCCTGCGCCATTTCTGCTTGATATTTAAATGGAAACTAAATTACTAAACTTTATTTTAGGTAAAGGAATTAACCTTAAAATAAACAATAACCAGACAGTTAACCTAAATTACATAGCTTTACCACCATTCTACAGATAACACACATCTTTAATGCCACTGAAACTCACTTCAACTCGAAGGAAAACTAGAATAGACACTTGGGAACATTCTTGGTCCTAAAATACAAAGAAAACAACAATAAATAAAATGTTGTGCAACATCATAAACATCACCCCACGCAAAGCAGGGGAACAGGGAAAAGGGAGGCACCGACTAAAGTCAATCAATTTAAAAAACAAAATGTTTCTAAGAATCAAAGCTAAATATAACACAGGAAAACATGAACAGATGTTGTCTTTTCTGGTTTAGCATGCTACAAATAACGCTCTAGCTGTATTTGTAGCATGCTAAACCAGAAAAGACAACATCTGTTCATGTTTTCCAGTGTTAAATTTAGCTTTGATTCTTAGAAACATTTTGTTTTTTAAAACTATTGACTTTTGTAATAATGACTTTAGTTGCTTTATAATGCATTCATCAGGCTAATGCATGATAATTAACTCATTAAATGTTCTGTCAGCTCTTGGCCCAGTCCGGTTCAGTACATTTATCCCAGATGAAAGGTTACAGTTAACCAAAGAAGTGTAGGAGAGCATAAACGCAATTCCTCTTGACTACACTAGAGGGACTTTTACAGAAGTCCATACATGGATGCAAGAAACATATGTGCCAAACATGGGTCCTTTCATAGGGTCTGGAGTCTTCCAATCATGCAAAATCTAATTAAGTCACATTAAACTCACTGTATATATCTGAAATTTGTATGCATGATTAATGGTGGCACATTTTCATCAAGGTTGGCCTGAGCACACTGCAAGCATTATCCATTTCACCCACTGACAAATCCTCAGGTTTCCTACATAGACTTTGCGGCAAGCGGCTCTTAAGACGAATGAAAAGCCTCTCCAGATGACCGGCAGCCCGCACACAAACATACAAAGACGACCCCAATACAGAGTTCTCAGACGCTTGTTTCCTTTGGCCTGGATGTGGAATTCACAGGAAGCTTTGAGAAACACCTGGTGGATGGAGAGGGAGGCAGGTGAAGGGAGGGTGGAGAGGGGAAGCTTCTCTCGCCAGAACCCCACAGACCTGCTCATTCCACCCCATTAGACACATTCAGACGCCTGAAAGCTCGGGCACAGTCGAGGGCCAAACAGCCATCAGAGGATCAGGCACAGAATGGACCCGGCAGGGCCAGGAAGTCACGTCTCGAACTGGACGGCGGTCTGGCTTGACTGCAGAAGAGAAATGGAGCTGGCACTGGGTACCGCCTCCCGAAAGGACTCCAACCAGTGCCTTTGTGGCCAGTGAAGTTTAAACGGAGGCCAGTTAAAGTTCTTGGCACTGTGTCTGGTTGTTTTTGTTTACAGTCTGCTCCTTTCCTTCCTCCAAAACAACTAAATAATATACAGGTGAAACTCGAAAAATTTGAATATCGTGCAAAAGTAATCATTTTGATGGCTTACAGCTTATGAAAACCCCAAATTCAAAATCTCAGAAAATTTGAATATTACATGAAATCAATTTAAAAAAAAATATTTTAAATACAGAAAAGTCGGCCCTCTGAAAAGTATAATCATGCATATACTCAGTACTTGGTTCGGGCCCCTTTTGCATGAATTACTGCCTCAATGCAGAGAAATAAATGAACTTTTGCACAATATTAAATTTTTTACGAGACTCTTACCATAACCTAACATGAAAAGTACATTCAAAAGTTTGAGGTCAGTAAAATGTTTTTAAATAAATTAATAACAAGGATGCTTTAAATCAAAAGTGACAGCAAAGACATTTACAGTGTACATAAGAACTTTCTTTTCACCAAAAAAACCTGACAAAAAATCTTTCCAAAAAACAAACAAAAACCGTCATCCTTTTCAAATTGTAAATGATGACAATGTAGAAATACGTACATGCATAAAGTATGTTTCATGCCTAATGCTCACAAATCAGCTATGACAATTATACACATCGACGTTCAAAACACAAGCATCGACTCCAGCACATAGGTAAACGCTGCATTGAGAGATCAGCACACAGTTGGCGTGCTTTCACAGTAGACACAGCGAGGGGTACACAGTGTACCCCGCCTGAAAAGAAGGAAGCTGCTCTAATGGGATGGATTTGAGCTCTAAGCAGGGCAAAGCATGAGCGCTCAGAGGCTTTGACGAAACGCAGCGGGTGCTGTGCTCTTAGCAGAGGTGCAGGGGGTCATTCTGAAACAACACACTGAGATGAATTTCAAGACGACATTCCAGGACGGCCACAATAATACCATATGCCTTTGTGTTAAAGGAATACGGAACATTCTAGCGTCTTTTACTCAGCCTCATGTCTCTCCAAGTCCTTCCGCAAAACACAAAAAGAGAACTTTTTACCGTGCTCTTTTTCTATAACAGTTAATGGTGGCTAGGGCTTTTAAGCTTCAAAAAGGATGCAAAAACATCATAAAGGCATCTTGAAAGCAGTTTATAAAACTCTTCTGAAGTCATACACTCACTCTGTGATTGAGAAATAGACCAAACATTAGAAACATTATTCACTGAACATATCCAAAGTTTTGTTTAGAATACATGTATTGCAATGTTTGAGTTAAATTAAACAAATTGGATTCATTCTTATTGACAAAAATTACAGGTGAAACCGTGCAAAAGTTTATTTATTTCAGTAATTCAACTTAAAAGGTGAAACTAATATATTTTATAGACTCATTACATGCAAAGTGAGATATTTATTTGTTATAATTGTGATGATTTATTGTGAAAAGACATAATCATCAAAATTATAACAAATAAAGGCTTGAAATATCTCACTTTGCATGTTTCACGATTTTCAAATTTTTTTAGAGTTTCACCTGTGTGTGTGTGTGTACACATATATACACACACATGCACACCCGTGGCCGTATATATATATACATATACACACACATTATGTAAACAAAACCTTTTATGTTAGATGCGATTAATCATGATTAATTTGACAGCACTAATTTAAATATCTATTGAGGATGATTATCTGTGTATTTATGGTCGTCACATTTGTTTTTACACAAAGCTATCGTACGAGTTCAGACGATACTTTTATGATGCTTCTGTGTCCTTTTTTAACCTTGAAAGCTTCAGTCCTCCTTTATAGTAAATTGCATGGAAAAGTGCAATAAGCTCCGCCTTCAGAAAGAAAGCAAGCCATTTGGATTTGGAACGACATGAGTTTTCATTTTTATGTGAACTATTCCTTTATTAAGCGATTTGAAAAGTGGGTTCTGAATGTAGGTGAGAAACAGACAACCTTCTAACCCCAGACTAATCTCTCAGAGCACAATGGCAGGAGGTGAATGAGAGGGGTGAGTGGCACTCATCCTCTGATGTGAGAGTTGTGCTGGGAGAGAGCGAGAGCTGGGCTCCAACCGAGATCTATTCACTATTCCACACGCACAGCGCTGCAGAAACCGGCTCCACCGAGAGAGTCCAACAAAGACAGAAACAGAGAGAAAGACAGACGCACAAACAACTTCCAGGACTACAGATACAGCCTGAGGTTGAACGTTTCAGGAGTAGACTAATACTGCAGTGCAGAGAAACACAGTGAGTTAAGATACCCAGAGGCTTTACACTCACTGACGCATTGCAGACATGCTCAAAGGTCTGAGATGGGGAAATCATGTCATGCTTTCTAATAGAATATGTGCTAATAGATATGTTTGGTAGCTATGAAAACAAAAAATCTCAAATAATGAGCTGTGATAAATAATAATGGCTCATTCTACAAAATAGGTGCCATTTATAAATAAACTATTACACATAAAAGGTCATAATGAAATGATCAGCCTTTCTAAAAGTGAACTCTTCATGGACAAGTTTAAAACTTTTTTCCTCCATGTTATGGATCATCTTTTTCATAATGGGGATTGAGGCTGTGAATCTCCAATAAAAGGACCATAAATTTGATCCATATGACTATTTTCTGAACACAATATTTAAATATGCTGCATCAAGGTTTGACAATGACATCAAGCTTGGTGCTGTGTCTCTTGAGGAGCCATATTTGACTTGAACACAAGCAAGAATGAGATTTCAAAGCAATGGGTGAGTAAATGATGATAGAATTATAATTTTTCCAATTCCTTTAAAGGGAGGACTGTTTAAATAAAGATGAGCGCTGTCTACCTCTCCGATAACACTATCAGGTGACACCGTGAACTACAGTAGCTCTGACCTCTTCCTCAACTGCTAATAGCTTTTACAGCTGCATACTGTATGTTTCCTCTTCCTCGCCTTCAGCTCTGGGCCAGTCCGTCACTTTTATTTACATTCTTTTCCTCTCTCACAATCTCCGCCTATCGTATATGAATCAGCTGTTCGGTTGCCCAGCATCTCCCTCGTCTCAGTCGAACGACGGCCAACTCGCTTTACGTTCAGTCACACCTGTGCAAGCACTTACACAGAGTTCCCGCTGGACCGCTTTACCGTCATCCTCCACAGTCCTGTGGCCCAGCTCGAACACAGCTCCAAGTCCCTTGTTCGCAAAAGATGCAGAAAACGAACTACAAGCCAAGTGCGAGGCTGTGGAACACGTCGCAGGAACAGCTAACGGTGTCAGAAACTCAATAAGCTACACAACAGAGCCAAATCTGAAGCATACCTCAACATTTTCCATGGCCTGTCCACACCAAGAGGCTTAAGGGCTGAAAAGCAGGCATGCGATTGTGAGATTGCGATTGCGCTGATGAATTCTGCAGGTTAGTCTGACGCTGGGTTCACTGCATGTCAAATATATTAGCTTTCCACAATTCAGAGTAGTTTTTAAATAGTCTAAGTGTTCCAGAAAAATGTAAGAACATTTTGTGTTGTCATACAACTTGAGGTTGGCAATGTAAAAATTATGTAATAAAAAAAAGCTAAAAGCTAAAGTCGCAAAACTTTGGCTTGATTTCATCCTTTCTGTAATTTGGATGGATGGATGGATGGGTGGATGGATGGATGGATGGATGGATGGATGGATGGATGGATGGATGGATGGATGGATGGATGGATGGATGGATGGATGGATGGATGGATGGATGGATGGATGGATGGATGGATGGATGGATGGATGGATGGATGGATGGATGGATGGATGGATGGATGGATTAGCAGCACCAGTTGTATGCAAAAAAATAATTACCACCAATTACTACAGATAATAATTTCCACTTTACCCCATTTTGTAAAACAAATGATAACACATGCTTAGTGTTTCAAATATGCTAGATGCTCAGAATTAATTGCTTGCCTCAAATACTGCTCAGTCATGTGTGCCAATCCACTCAAACTAAACTTTTATCACCAATAGAAATCCTCAAAAAGGAAGAGGAAAAAAAATGAAGATGTGTTACTAGTCTAGCATTTATGGCAAATGTTAATAGGTTGGCAAAAATTGTTTGTTGCAGGTGTCTCAAACCTAAGTGAACAAGATAAATTCATGAGTAAGACCTCTTGAATGGCATTCTAAGACATGCAGGGCTATATAAGTACTTAGAGGCTTTAAATACACACCAAATGAGAAGAAGAAAAAAAGAGGAGAAAGAAAGGGATAAGGTGTTTTCAATGGCATTTTCTCACTCATCACCATTTTTGTTCAAATGGAAACCAAAAAAATGTAACCTAAATAAACTAAATAAGTAAGCAGAAATGAAATAACATACTAATGTTAGATGAAAACATGAAACTTTATGAAAATTAAAAATGTTGAAGTACTAAAATCATTCAAATGAAAATTATAAAAATAAAAGCTCATTCAAAATATATATAAAAAACATACTATAATAGTATATAGATCAAACTAAAATAACACTGATCTTCCTATATCTACTGTACCATCTGACAGGAAGCGGGGAAGAGATATTTCCTGTGGCGGAGGCATTGCGATCGCTCCAGGGCGAGTCTTTGGGGAGCAGTAATGAGAGAAGCAGACGGAGCGGAGAGGTGTGATTCTGGCGGACGGGAGAGGATTAACACCTTTAACAGGTGTCTACTTCAGCTCCAAAACAGAAAGCCACGCTGTCCATTATACACCCACTGAGGCCTGCCTATTGTCTTAAAAGTGTGATGGAGACTATGCATGCATATCATGCTAGAATTACTTGTTTTTTATGCATCTTGTTTTAAAATTCAGCAAAGTGCAGTCTAGGGAAAAAGTTTTAGCAAGTGAGAATAACTTATCTTAAACTGGTCCTACATTGGAATTGTACCAGAGGATTTATGCAACCAATTTAGGTACAGTATAGTAGATGCACACATCTGGACTCTATACTGCCACCCGTCTATGTGCGGTCTTCTTTCATTGCAAAAATGTATGACATCTCAGCGGTTATTCAAGCAAGGTTAGATGACACTAAGCAGGGCAAACAGAAGATGAACAGAAATGAAGGTTGAAGACGTTGATGAGGTTGAGACGTACCTTATAGCGCATCTTGGGACACGAGTGAACGTAGAAACCCAGATAGTAGTAGGCGAGTTTGGGCGACTGCTGATGCAACTGCCTGGTGAAGGCAATCTCCCTGTAGAGAGAAGAAATCATATTTTACAGGCATATGGTTCATGCTACAAAACAGGCAACCATGTTTTCCGGTTAGTTTGATATAAGGAGCATTGTGGTCCAAGTCGTGAAACAACATGTTGCTCAAAAGAAAGAGAATGTAGAGCTGATTTAATACTACAAATATCCACTGTTCAATAATTAATTGTTTACTTGATAAAAATCATTTTTATATAGGCCGGTAAACAAGACACTCTTGCGGAGTCTATGTAGTTTGATAGATTTCTCTCCATTTATGTAACAGTATGTCATTTTAGGGATTTTAGAGATATTTAGATATATGACACTTCAAATTGAAATCTTTAAATCTAAAACTATTTTATTCATTATTTGATTTTTAAACAAGATTAATAACTCTCTGTTAACAGTCCTAAATTATACTATACATCGCTAAAATAGTCCATGTGACGACAGTGGTTCAACCTTAACGTTATTAAGCAACGAGAATACTTTTTGTGGGCAAAACAAAACAAAAATAACAACTTTATTCAACAGTTTCTTCTCTTCCGTGTCAGTCTGTGTTCCGAAGGTCTTACGGGTTTGGAACAACATGAGGGTGAGTAATTAATGCCAGAATTATTTTTTTTTGGGTGAACTAACCCTTTAAAGTAGTATAAAACATCAACTGATTTGCTGCATACGGACCAGATCAACTGTTTCCCTCATAAACAGCCATTTGAATGTGTATCTGGAAGTGCTGAAAAAGAGGAAGCGGAGGAGAAAAACAAAAGGGAGCTGAGAAAATAAAAACAGGAGGAAAAATAGAGGAGATTTATACTTCCTCCTGTGAGCAATCAAGGAGCTCTCGCTCTCTCTCTCTCTCTCTTTTCAGGTCTCGCTTTATTCCCTGCACTAACATGTTTCTCTTTTCCATAAATAAATCCTGCTCTTTCTTCTCTCTTCTTCTGCATTTTGTACACCTCATACTCTCTGTCTTTTCAAAAATTAGGGGGAGAAATCTTTTTTTTTTTTTTTGCAGGAAAATAGAGAGGAAGAGTGAGATGCCAAAGCAAAAAGTAGTGGAAAATGAAAGAGGAAAACAGAGAAGGGAGAAGGAGCGACGACAAACAGCGAGGTGCTGGAAGGTCATGCGGTCGCTGCCAGGTTCCCGGGTTCCCATCCCCTGGTGACAAAGCCTGGCTCTCCATGAATGAGAGACGGATAAGAAGAGGCTGTGGAACCCATTCACAAAAAAGATGGAGAAAGAAAGAGGGACAGAAGAAAGAAGGACATAAAGAGAGGGCAGTCCCCCCCCTCCTCGATTTGAACCCCAGTCCCCACCCGCTCGCGCTGGCAGCAGTTTGAAGCCTCCATTATCTCCTCTTCAGCGGACTGACACCCCCACACAAGCCAATTATACAGCAGCGCTCACCGCGGTCAAGACGTCTGCTTAATATTAATGTCATACACACACACACACACACACACACACGGAGATGTGTGGAACATATTTCCTGAATCTACACAACACAATGTCTAACTATTATTGAAGATGTAAACAAAATAGCAGTCATTGAAACAATACAACATATACAAGTTTCTTAAAAAATTAACGTACCGTACATTTATCTTCTTTAAAGGATGTTTTAATTATATTTTTTACTAAAAAGCAAGAAATATATACTGATTAGAAGGGTGAATTTAAATTTGTAAAGGTGTCTGGGACATATTTCTTTCAGCCCAAAAAAAAAAAAAAAATTTTTTTTTATACATATTGATACATATATGATACATTACATATACATATACATATATATATATATATATATAAATGAAGGGGCTACTTTTAGGGCCATTAAGTTTTTGCATATTTTCACCATAAATATTTTTTTCCCCCATTTATATTAATGTTAATTACAAATAAACCATGATAAAATGCCCAGACTAATAACCGTAATAAGAATTTGGGGGGAAAATAAATAAAAATAAAACATCTAATTGATTCTTTAAAAAAATCTAATTAACCTTATTTTTTTGTAAAATATCATTTCTTATTTATACATATTCTGACTTAAATGATGTAAGGGTTA
The DNA here is from genome assembly GCF_949152265.1 of Phoxinus phoxinus. Lineage (NCBI taxonomy): Eukaryota > Metazoa > Chordata > Actinopteri > Cypriniformes > Leuciscidae > Phoxinus > Phoxinus phoxinus. The sequence continues at coordinate 4,075,052 of NC_136889.1, read as the reverse complement.
AAATATGCCAAGGACAAATATTCATAAGATTCACACAAAGATTTCGACAGAATTAACAGTGCAAATGAATTTTCAGCACGTTTCAACTCAGAGGAAACACATTTTGTTTATCTCTGCTGGCCATTCATCATTATTTATAGTGTCCAGAGCAGCATGGAGACACATTACTGAACAGTGTCACATCCTGCGCTCAGACAGTCTCACTCAATCACACTGACACACAACAGCACAAAGACACTGACCCCGCGGTTGACACCAGCTGCTCTGGGCACAATCTCCACTTCTCCCTCACGCTTTCTCTCCCTCAGCCTTCTTTTTAGTATTCTCTCGGTGAGAAATGAGGCTCCCGAAGCCTCCAAACACCCAAAACTCAGAACACACACACACACACATCTGGCATCTCCTGTTAAGTGTAACCTAATCAGGTGAGCCTCTCATGTGAAATATTTAAAGACATGTGTGTGACAAAGAAATATAGACCTGTAACTGTGGGTGTGTATGGTTGTTTTGAAAATAAGATGCATTTAAAACTCTACCAGCAAAACCATCAGAAACACATTCAGAGACAGGATTCTGCACTAAAAGACAGCCAGATCAGGATGCATTCCTGTGATATTCGTCTTCAAGGATAAAATTATTCTATGAAAAAATCTGCAACATTAACGCTGTTAAACTTTTGTAGGGAGGTAGTGTAGCCTAGTGGTTAAAGGTTTAAGCTGGCCACTAAAATTATGTTGGCTCAAACTAGATGCCCGAGCAGATTCACACTTCAACTCAAGTCAGATAAATGACCAATAATTAATCAGAAAATGTTTACACCTGACCTGCCTGAACGCTCAAAGATTAGTGAGAATTTATGAGCGGCAGTCAGACAGAGAGAGAGACAGACAAACCTGAGAGCAGAGTAGGTGCCCAACGAGAGCGAGGAGAAGTCGGGGTGGTAGTAGAGGTACACAGACGACACACAGGAGGGAAGGATGTCCAGGACGCCCACTGCTACTATTCTGCCATCTAACCAGTACTGCTGATGGAACGAGCCGTAGCCCACATCAGGACCATCAGGAGCGGTCTCAGCCTGGGGGAAAGACAGGGAATAGCATTATTAGAAAGATGTCAATAGTATACAATGAAATTTATTATTTTTTAGGCTTTTACCTCTTTTCAGTGGACAAGAGTAAATGGAAATTACTGGGGATTTAGAGTGAGGAACAAGAAATCTGTGACAATATTGGTCTGACTTGGCCATAATAAAAAAATATATAATAAAGGGCACATTAAAAAGGGAGGCCTACCAAAGGAGCTTTTTAGTCAGCATGAAACATTAAAATTTTATACATGTGGTAACTTTAGAGTGAAACAGAATAATCAATTAGAAAAAAAAACATGAGACTTGATTTTATGCATCAGGATTTGTTTAGATGGTGAAAATGTTTGCATTTTAATGACAAGCTTTTTCCTGTAAGTACTGATGGATTGTGCAGAATAAAACCAGGAAAATGCATTTTAAAAAAAAGGTACATTTTCATCTAATTTTAACAAAGTCGAATATTCAAACTGGTTGTATCATGCAAATAAATTACGGTAAAATTGTTGACAACATTGTGAAATATGTTCCTGTGTGAGATCCTGCGTAAAAACTAGTCAATCAATGCTCAAACAATTTGAAAGTCTGCTTGCAAAGGAACACAGGGTGTACAGTAGCTCGCTAATAGATCCCACATGTGGGCTGAAAGTGGAGGTGTGTGTGTGTTTGTGGAGTGGAAGTCAATGCCAGGCACACACAAACCACGAGAAACTACGAGGCGATTTAATAAAAATCCTTGCATGAACAAAAATCAATCTCCACACTGAAAGCCTGTGCAGGAGGGAACATGGGAGCCGTTTTTACCCTGTGTGTAAATCAGGAGTGGCAGTGAGTGGAACCATACACACACACACACAAAATAAAACTACTGTTGTGTCTGAAGATAAAAGCCCACATTCCTTCATGTGACATAAACGCATTTGTGTCTCTGAATATTCGCTGTTTTGGACGGCTGTAAAAGCCCGAACCGTTACCTGCCCGAGATCAGATTTCCCACTCAAACCGTCACGCTGGCTTTTTTCAATCAAGTGGCTTATCGAGAAGGGCGCTTTATTCACCCTAGTCCACCAGTGAGACTTGAAACGGCTCGGCGGGAGGGGGTAACGGGATCTCTCCGCGGCCCATCTGGGTCCAGTTAGCCCTGCAGGAAGGCGGCTCGTTATCACAACACCAGGGGAGCGGCTCGGACAATCTGTTCAGTACGAGAGGCTTTAGACGCTGCTGCGCCACGGTCACTCACCTCCAAATTAAAACCAACACAGAAACATCACATATGCTACTCACAATGTGCAAACCTACACTTGTAAAAAAAATATCTGTAAAAATGCTACAGTAAAAACCTTTTAATTGGTTAATGGCCAGGTCCCTTATTATATACTGTTGAAAAAAATCCTCTAACAGGACATTTTATCCACTTTATTTTTAATGTGAGAGCGGGTGTGGCTTTTTGTAACTTTCCTGTGTCATTTGCTTCCAATTATTCTACCTGTACAAAAACAGTCTGTTATACTACTTGAAACTGCAAACTGGTATTTTTTTTCATATTATTTTAATGTATTGTCATAATTTTAAACTCATTAAAGTTTCAACATTTACTACATTTTGTTATTTTACTGATACTTACAAAATTAATCGGAAGTCTTGCATATTCACAGAAAAAAAAGTGTATGTATTCTGCGTTGCATCCGGTGGATATAATTATACAGTAAAATACTGTTAAATGTCCATATTTTGGAAGTACAAATTAAGTCATATTATAAATTATAGTGTAAAACACAATTCCCTGCTTGACATTACATTTGATATTTCATTTAAATAATTATATTTCTTGGTTTCTTGGTAAAGGTTTTGTTATCAGTTATGTAAATTTCGGTGTTATGTTACATCTTATATTGTTTATTTTAATGTTTATTTCATTAAGTATTAAGTGTGTTTCCATGATGGTGTTTTGTATTTCTGTACATGACACTGTGTGCACATTCTAGGTACTTCTATATACTTTGTTTCAAAACAGCTTCACAGAAAAGGCATATGTTGAGAAAGAGCTACAAATAAACTTGAATTAAACTGAATATTCGGTAGCTCAGCTTGAGGAAAGGTTATTTGTGATTCATCATGTGACTCTTTTAACACCTGTATTATTATGGTGGTTATCAGTTTATTATACAGACACAAAACAGATTTTAGTACTTGGATGGAATATTAACATTATATCAGTTAGTGAAATTGACCTTTTTTATTTTTATTTAAGTGCTATTCAGTGCCTTTCAAAGTATAATCTTTGCTCTACTGCTAAACTGGCACGGTTCACAGCATCCCACCCTACTTCCTAGAGAAGTGTTACAGTAAAACCCTCATTTTGTCCGCCGAGGACCACATTCCATATGTATAGTTTACTTATTTTCATTTAGCGTGCTTGTCCAGTTGGTTGGCGGTTTAAACTAGCTGTCAGTATTAAGTACACACAGCCGCTCAAGATGAAGGTGCTTTCATAGCGTGGCTAGCGGTGATGATTAAGGGCTTGCGGTGAAACCGAGAGCCCATTCTCAACCTGGCTTTTGGCACCACATGTGCTGCGCCTCGTTTCTGTCAGAACCAGACTGGACTCAAATCCAACGTATGTCATGCTAACTTGCCCTCTGGCAGCGGAGAGCCGCTAAAGGAACGTTAAGCTCTCAGCACCACCTGACAGCCGCCCATCTTTCATCCATAATGATCTGACGGTATGTTCTAGATTGCGTTTTCGCTCTGTTTTAATGAAACGCAGCCCGCACAGAAGTATTTCACAGTGAAAGTATCAGGCATGTTTATGCAGCCATGACCTGAGTGAGGGAAATGGCGTCACCTTGACCCCAGGATCACCTTGCCGGACAGCCTAATGACTGCGTCTGTGCCACTGTGAAGGCAAGCAAAACAGAGATGAAGCCAACAATAAAGGCAGGGGCCCAAATCACAAGCATATGCTGCCCTGTGTCAGTCTTTGTTTGGCCAGATTTCTCCAGCCATGTAGTTGCGTGCTACGTTTGCAGGCGGCGTAAGGGACGTCAACAGGCTGTTTGTCAGGCGGCTGGGGTAGTTATTTCTCTTTCATGAACGATACAATGGCTCTTCTATGCATACAAACAAGGAGAGGAAGGTACAAATTATGCAAGATGGATGGATGGATGGATGGATGGATGGATGGAAGGATGGATGGATGGATGGATGGATGGATGGATGGATGGATGGATGGATGGATGGATGGATGGATGGATGGATGGATGGATGGATGGATGGATGGATGGATGGATGGATGGATGGATGGATGGATGGATGGATGGATGGATGGATGGATGGATGGATGGATGGATGGATGGATGGATGGATGGATGGATGGATGGATGGATGGATGGATGGATGGATGGATGGATGGATGGATGGAGTTATTTAGAGCAGTGCAATGACACTATAGACTTAGAGGGATAGACTTCGATGTTGATTTTCAACTTCGATTTCAATGGCATCCGCTGTAAAAAGCTGTATAAAGCTGCTAGTTTTTGTGTCTACTGAAATTTCTCTGAAAGATATTTTTGTAGTGTTTCGTCAGCAGAACGATCCAAAAACACATTAAATAACAGTATAACCCACTGAAGAGATGTATGTCTATCCCTCACAGTCTCATTTTGATGGTGCAGCTGTGAATATGGTCTATTATATGGTGAATTCAGCTCAACGTTCCTGGATTCAGAGTGTAATAATATAGTAAGACAGACATTCACAATGTACATTGTGAAAAGCACTATACAAATAAAGCTGACTTGAGTATTGTACAATAGAAAATAAAATACCCCCATTATATTATATTACTTTCCATTTATTGACTACAGAGATTATTCCCTCAGAGCATTAAATGTCACATAATTATTCCTCAAATGTGGGCCCTAGAGAAGCACTGGGAACGCAGCAGGACTCAAATGTTATTCGAGTCACACAGGCTCTCTAAACACACAGCGCTCATTAGACGCATCGCTCAGCGACGGCTCATTTAACCCCACGTGGAAACCGCAGCGCTCGATTACGGCTGCCATTCCTCTCAGAGCCGGCACTCACGGCATGGCGTGGCACGCGGCTCCCTCTGCGGCGCAGATGCAATGCCTGTACGCGATATATGCAGGCATGTGGAGCTCTGATTACATTATGGGGAAGTGTTTATTAATGTGCTAATGATTTCATTGTGTCCTATCCTTCAGATAAGGATGTGTGTCACGCTGGTCTTTTAAGGTGACGAGACATGGACAGTTAAAGACTAATTGGTATTGCTTGTCACTGGAATTAGAAAATAAAGAAAAACTATGGCATAAGTGGTGTATGCCAATATGTGTGTATATGCATGTGGAAAAACAGGGGTATGGTGTAAAGGCAGGGTTTGAGGTCTATAAAACCTTGACGACTAATTACACAACACCGCTGTTAACGAGCATTTCCCCTTAGGACAGACATTTCAGGTCAATAAAAGACATTTAAAAAAGCCAAACAGAAACAGACATACAAATGCAACACAGGCGTGCATCAGGAGAAGGGCATGTCAGTGACGCAAAACACGCTGCAACAAATACACACACACCTAGATAAATACAACCAGGTGAATGAGCCTAATACATGCTAACAGCAAATCTTCAATTATGTTTGTTTACTTTTGACTTTGCAGGCAAAGTTCAAATAGTGTTATTGTTCATGGATCTTTAAGTGAACGGATACGCCACAAGCGCACACGGTTCTGCACCTGATGCCAATTGCCCCTTTAAGATTTCTGCACGCAGAACCCTAGTTTATCAGTGCATAAAAAAAAAAGAGTCCTTCATATAGCACTATAGCAATAAAATACAATAATTTAATCCATTTTCATCAGTTTCAAGCCAAGGTCACATCTGACCATTGATGCTCTAATTACAGCAACATTTCTCAAGCTAAACAAGTGAAAATCACAACACTATTCAAGACAGCAAGAGACTTGAGCCGCAAATAAGCATTTGAATAATTTCTGAAGGATCATGTGACACGGAAGACTGGAGTAATGATGCTGAAAAATCAGCTTTTTCCTAAAACTTCTGAAAGGTAGTGTATATTTTGCTAGCTAAATAAAAAATGGAAGTTTGAAAAAGAATGTAAACAAAAAAGTATGAGTGAGTATACGGCATCAACAGCACTGATGTTGGAGCGTCTGGCTAACAGCCGTGACGAGGTGATAAAAGCATGTTTCCTGTAAATGCTAACAATCTTCATTAGCACAAAGGGGGAAGCAGAGTGCACATGTTTCCCTCCATGGTAATACCTTGTTTTGTTGGACATGGTAAAACCACACTATATAAATACCACAGTAAATAAATATTTTAGTTGTTCAGTACCATAATTTTTTTTAAAGAAAATAGGACTAGATGTTAAAATCCCTAATAAATCTGGAGTAATGAGATAACGAGTGAAGTTAGGGAGGGCTAAAAGGTGGTGGTGGGGGGGAATCAAGGGTTAAAAACTACAGCACTTTTTTGTAAAGGAATTTTTTTTTCTGAATAGAAAAGCCAAGTCAATAAGTCTTTCAACCTCACAGCAATTTAACATCCCAAACATCAACAAACGTTTGCCTCTTCTGCTCCTCAATATCGAGGAAACACCACAAAAGGATCTCTTGATGATGGCAGTTGGACACGACAGAGATGATCATCTGTCAGGGACAATTTCACATCACAGTCAACTCTTTGTTTGCGTTCCCGTCCCATGTGTGTGTGTGTGTGTGTGTGTGTGGCCATGCCATGCTGTACAGAAATGTGGCTGGTCTGGACAACACATTTAACTTTTTCCATCGTTTCTTGACAAACAAACAACCCAACAATTACACTGCTACCCAGAGAGCCATTTCCACATGTTGTTTGTCTCACTGCGGCTCTACATCAGTCTCCTATAGGCCGCTGCATAAAATTAACATTGGTACTCATAGGTGGTGTGGTATTACCCTAAGATTTTATATGAATATGATGCCTGTCCAATTTTTTTGTTAAATTTCATTCAAAATTAAAAGAAAACAAAAGATTCTATGCAAATTCATTTTAAAGTAACTTTTATGACTGCCAATGGAGACTATATGTGCACTGAGTTCTTCAGTAGAAACCAGAAGTGTATGATTATGAACCGTATGGAACTACTGATAATTATGATTAAATCTACGCTTTGAGACTATACTGGACCTGTGCAATTTCAAAGGGAAATCCTCTAAATTGGCCAAGACTTGGGCAAGAGAGGCAAATCTTATTGTACGTTTGAAATATAAAAAAGACTTACCTCTAAAGGAGAGTCACAGAGGAACCTCTTAAACTGCGAGGGGAAAGAAGTAGAAAAGAACAGTGTTACTTTAAATTCAACTACATGGCAAAATATGAAATACACAAAATAACAGTTATAATTGGCAGGCAGTCTCATGTATACAGTTGAACACATTTGATATGGCCTTTGTATCATCTTTTCAAATATCTCTCCTGTGGTTGTTGCATCACCAAACCTTTTAAGGCTTAGCTCACATTACAAGACTTTTTGCACATTTAAAAACCAAGTTTGTTTTTCCACTGGCAATGTTATGGTGTGCATTAATGTCAGATTAGGCTTAAATAGCTATGATCCCAAATTCCTGCTCTCACACACAAAAGCATGCACATAGCAAAGTGAGAAAAGATTAATGATAACATGTCTGCAAACAACCTTTTGCAGTGTTGGGCTGGCCGCGATGCCCAAACAAACAAATCTATGCTTTAAATCTTCAATTGGACTTTCAACTGTTTTCAGTTCTGCTTTATTTAAGAGGGTTTAAATAAACTTGGCTCTTTAACAACACACACAATAGCAACTTTTGTAATCACAGTGATGCAAGACATTTAATATTGTTTACTTAATTTCAAAATGAGTAGCTGTTCGGTCGTTAGTTTGTTTTGGCAAAAGTGAGGAGGTAGTAACTGGCTAGCATTGAAAAAGCAAGATGTTCATTAAGGAGGTTTTAAACAACTTTATCTTCGCTAAAGCGGCCACGGTCTTGGTTTATTTATCGATGACTGACTTACGGGTTTCTTAGTTTAGGTCACACACAGGACTTAAGGACCGGACTTAAGGACAATAGAGCATGCATACAGACACAATACGTGTTAGGACGCAAAACATGTATGAGAACCATGCACAGGCCACACAAAAGTAAATTCCATCTCGCATTATTTGCATTAAGTTAACTTTGCTCAACTTTGTCACGTCTCTGTCTCTCATTTTGAATATCGATTTTAGATGGCATGAATGACGTTCAATTGTGTTGTTGCTGCCCCCTGTTAATGTAATGAAAATCCTGATGCCTCAAATACTTATACTGTCAGCTGAGTTCACCTAAAAGCAACTAACAAATAGGAAGTGTGAGACAAAACTGATCAGATAAAAGATCTTCATACATGAAAGTCCACGATCATCGGCACATTTCTCAATAGCATGTGTGCATTTGCAGTTTTAGCTGGTTGTCACTGCTTATCCACAGGCCTGTGATACTACTAATATACTAGAATGGTGAAACATTATAAACCAATGAGAGAGAAAGAGAGGCAGCTTATACAAACAAAAAACAGCAATAACGAACTAACACAAATGCACATTTTATCCCCTCCTAATATGCAAACACTCACACATACACACTCAGCCAGTCTGGTTGTAATCTGGCAAAACCAGGCTCCTGTGGTTAAAAATGCTGCAAAACAACAGTGAGCAGCTTTGCTTATTGGACAGCGAGAGGGTTGGAGAGAATTAGTCAGCAGTTACAAACTCCACATGCTGATTTTTGCATCTGCAATGTTTAGAGAACTAACAGCGAATGTTGCTTCGAAATCAACAACGGTTCTCAAAATACAAACAATTTATGATTTTTGTGTTCTTGAACATACAATTTTCAGAGAACTGTTTCTGTGTTATATACACTCAAAACTGTACGAATTTAAATCAACAAATGGCTCTTTTGCAATAAGGCTCAGTTTGCGGCGGTTGTGTAAGAGAAACGTATTGTTGGGAAAGTGGAAGTGAGAAAGATGGGATATGGGAGAGGGGTGTGGTAAAGTCACTCAGGGGTAAAGCCTGGCAAAGGCTCTCTCCTGCGCTGCCAGGAGCTCAACAGTGGGGGTCCGTGGGTAACAGCTCAATGAGAAAGGGCAATGCGGGCAAAGCAGCCATGCATATTTCCATTAGTCTTCTTGCTGATCTCCTGGAGCCTGGCACTGAACACCCTGCTTGGTTGTTAACTTAGACTAGGATAGGATGAGGATGCACAGATTTACATATATATATTTACATGCACAAAAGTAAAAAGAAAAGAATGGGGGGAAAAAAATCAATTTGCTCCATCCCTAAGCTCTCTTACTTCTCAACATCTCCCCTACAACCACCAACCATATTAGACACTTTTCACAATTCAATCAATTCCTGGTGGGAAAAAAAAAGTTTAGTTCTGTTCTACTTTTTTTCCCTCCTTGAATGTCTTGATGTTGAAAGGAAAACCTCTTATTTGTCAACTACCCATATCTTACATGACAAATGTTAAACACAAGCATTGCTTCTTTCACCATGGCTTTATTCTCGCTGTAGCACTTCTTCAAATATGTTGTTCTGAGACGTTCCAAAATTGCCTTTTGTGAAAGAAAGAAGGTGAACTCTGACCAAAGGTAGGAAGTGAAATGGCTCAGCAGGGATTTGAAATTTAGCAGAACATAGTGAACGTTAGGGACTGGGCCTTAATGGACCATGAAATCTGCTGTTTAGATCAACCTACGTCTGTCAGAGAGCTAATATAACTAGGTAATATCCTTGTACATTGAAATTATTCAAGTGATGGGGAGTTTTAAGAAGAGAAACTGCTAATTTTGGAAAAAGGCATGTATCATTTAACTTCAAATGCAATACATTAACATATATTATTATAGAACGTCTGAGACCCTACAGGATGATGGCATTAGAAAGAATAAACACACACTGTATGAATCGATTTGTCCTCTCCTCAGTTAGTCAGTGTGCCATTAGGAATAAATTCAGTTTCTACAGCAATTGCTGTGCTGAAAATCAGTGCCACATGTATGAGATCAGTCACACCTCACTACAACAACAGAAATCCCTGCCTGTGTGTGTGTGTGTGTGTGTGTGTGTGTGTACTGATTTCAAGAAACAAAATGACTAGAAATCCTGCATTTACACAAATTTTGAGGGAAATTAGTTACTGCATTATCAGCTCCACACATTTTGAGGACTTACTTTAACATCCAAAAGTATAACTTCATCTCAAGCTGACTTTGATGTAAGAATTCATTCAATTATTAAGATATCATTCAAGAGTTTGGGGTCAGTAAGTTTCATTAAAGAAATGAATACTTTTATTCAGCAAGGATGCATTAAACGGATCAAAAGTGACAGTAACGAGATTTACAATGTCACAACATATATGGTATATGGTATATATATTTCTATATATGGTGTTCTTTTGAACTTTCCATTTATCAAAGAATCCTAAAAAAAAGTATCATGGTTACCACAAAAATATAAAGAAATGTTTTTGAGCAGAAAATCATCATATTAGAATGATTTCTGAAGGATCATGTGACACTGAAGACTGGAGTAATGATGCTGTAAATTCAGCTTTGATCACAAGAAAAAATTACATTTTACTATAAATTTCAATAGAAAAGTTATTTTAAATTGTAATAATATTTCACAATATTACAGTTTTTAATGTATTTTTGATCAAATAAATGCAGCTTTGGTGAACAGAAGAGACTTAAAAACATTAAAACACCTTACCAAACCAAAACTTTTCAAGGGTAGTGCAAGTTAACATAAATCAAATCACAAAAACAATGTAATTTCACACAGACAGGGAAATGAATCTTGCTGAAGTAGCTTTGCAACACATTTTCTTCAGGGCCAGATCCTCCACCAAAGGGTACGACTACGAGGAGGTAAAGTATGAAGGAAGAAAAATAAGGGGAATGGGCTGAGAGACAAGTGACTTCAGGAAATCCCCACCTCAATTTAAACACACAGACCAATGTCTCATATCTGCGAGCAATGTCTCGGCTATAATGCTCACGAGGCTGTGTAATGCAAACATACGCACACCGTCCGCACTATAAATAGAGCTCTGTTAAGGCACTAGGAAAGAATCTGGGAGACTGACGGCTCTGACGACTTTATTCATTTGCTGAGAATTAATTCATTTGCTGTTGGCAGAGCCGGGCCAGTTTCCAGGCCTGAGGGGGGCAAAGGCTTCTCTCAGGTTACAGGGAATATCAAGTAGGTCCACATCCAGTTCACCCTCAGCATCTGTGTACCAACTCGTCTTAACAGCAAACAAGTGATCAAGGCCAGAAGGTGCTTCTATAAATGCGCAATCAACACAATGCAATTGCAAGTCTGTGGCGGTAACAAACCTTGAGATTTCAAGAAAATGACAGAAGAAGAGGTTTCAAAAGAGTTTCTTTCAGATATGTTATCAATATGTTATCAAGCTAAACATTGAAGAACTGGGAAGCAGTTGTATTATTTGATAAACTGTTGCTCTGCCAAAAAAAGGAACAGTAAAAACATGAACAAAAAATAATTACAACCCAAACCTTTAAACAATTGAGTATTTGTGAAGAGAACACAACATAAGGCTTAGAAATAAACGGTACAAACAAAATGTACACAAACCACAGATCAATCAGCTAATTACCTGTAAATGGACTTAATCATCAAGTTACAGGGACTGCAATGGGACAAATCTAGATTTGTCACTAGCGCTTGCTTGATACTCTTGCAGCTTGCACCAAGAATGTATATGACTTGGTGTCTTTAGACATATGGTTCGTCCTTAACACAAAAAAGCTGAACCACCAAATCATCAAAGTTTTTTTAAATCACTCTTTATATAAAATTGTATTTATCTTGGCCTCCCTTTGTCCTCCTGACAGTGTTTTAATAATGTAAAGATTCCCTACAAACTCCCAGACTGTGAATGTACTTATTTTATGACATGTAATTAAGTTATGGCTGTGTTTCACCGAGCAGGGTGTGTGTATGCGGCCCGGCCCAGTCTAAGACTGAAACAACACAATAGAAGAGTCTTAATCGTTTACATCTCGGCAGATTCACCCAGTCCTAATTCACTCTCTAAGAGAAAAAAAAGGTGAATTATTGGCCAATCCAGACAATGCTGAAGTCTTCGAATGGAGGCCACTGTAAAACAGTTCTGCAAGTAGCCTACTATATACTTACTAAATCTTTTCAACATACAATATATTATTCACTGACGACATCAGACACAAATGAATATAGATAGACACAACGTTACAAACAAAACTCTTAGGGTGACTTCACACTTGGCAGGTTTGGTTCGATTTAAACGAATTCTGGTGCGATTGCTCCGTTAGTGTGGTTGAATAAGTGTGAACGCTGCTATCCGAACCCTAGTGTGCACCAAACAAGCGGACCGAGACCGCTGACTAAAAAATTAACGCAACATATGATATTTATCAATAAAGTCTCAAGCGATATGTCAGTTAATATGTTAATGGATTTGTACTTAGTATGAAATTTATTTTACAGGTGAAACTCTAAAATTGGAATATCGTGCAAAAGTTAATCAGTAATTCAACTAAAAGGTGAAACTAATATATTATATAGACTCATTACATGCAAAGTGAGATATTTCAAGCCTTTATTTGTTATAATTTTGATGATTATGGCTTACAGCTTATGAAAACCCCAAATTCAAAATTAGATTATTGTGAAAAGGTTTTCAAAGCTGTAAGCCATAATCATCAAAATTATAACAAATAAAGGCTTGAAATATCTCACTTTGCATGTAATGAGTCGAAATAATATATTAGTTTCACCTTTTAAGTTGAATTACTGAAATAAATGAACTTTTGCACGATATTCAAATTTTTCGAGTTTCACCTGTACATACATTTTGCTATAGGCTTTTTTCACTAGGGGAAGTTCAGTCAGCACTTTGCAGCCACAGATTCTATGTAGGTCTAGCAAAAAGCTAATGCATTTGAGAGAAGTGTGCATATTTGTGAGTTAGTGAGCAGAGCTTCAGGTTAGTCGGTGTGTTTCATGCAGTTGTGATTGACCATGTTGAAGTCTGTACCTCGCTCTCCCCGCACTCGGACGGAGCATCGCCATGAACGGTCATCTGGTAGCGGGCGTACAGCGCCACTGACTGCTTGTACGACGCCAGGAAGTCCGGGTCCTCAAAGCTGACCGGCACTAGCCTCACCTTCAGAGTGATGGAGGGAGGATTAGAGGGAGGAGAAGACAGGCCAATAAGAGAGACGGAAGGGTAATGGGAAACGAAAAAAAATGGAGGATGGGGAGATTGGAAGGAAAGGAAAAGAAAAGAGAGGAGGGTAATAAAAATGTGTTGATAAGGGGAATGGTTAATACAAATATATCAATGAAATGATTTAAACAATATACATCACATATGCAGTGTTTTTTGGGTTCATATTCACATTGCAAGCCAAAGTACCCATTACAACTTTCTGTTCATGATACCATTGAAATGTGACCTATATCAGGCACTGGTCTGAACTGGCTATTCTTATTTATGTTCATCCCGACATACGCAAATTTCACAATTTAAACAAATAAAATAATTTAATTTATTTCTTAAAAATAAAGGTTCTTTATTGGCGTCTATGGTTCCATGAAAAACACTTAACATCCACTGAACCTTTGCTCTTCACACTAAGAAAAGATGTTCTTTTAAGAACTGTTCACTTAAAGGTTCTTTGGGAACTGGGAAAAAAATGGTTCTTCAATGACATCACTGCAAAAACACCCTTTTAAGCTTTATTTTTAAGTGTAGTTTGTCATATGAGATTAGAAAATCTTGGTCTCCCCGTGTATTCTTGCACATTTCAGACTAAAACTTATTACAGTTCGACTGACTGATTGTTTTATGATCCAACAGTAAATTAAATAAGCAATTGAATAGTTAAAAAAAAAAAAATCACATGAATTCTGACTGTTCACATCATCACTTTTTGAATTAATAAAGTGGTTCAGAATAGAATTAAACTTATCAAACTCAATGTGATTTGTGCTGATCACAATGAGACCCAAAAAAAGATTCTTAGAATCGATATTGCATCTTCTTAAATAGACAGCAATTAAATATGAACCCAAAAATAAACTGTAAAAAAATTTTTTTACTGCATTCCCAAGCTGTCTTACACTTTAGTTTTTTTAAATTAAAATGCTTACATTTTTTTAAGCATTTAAAAATTGCTTCAAACCATTTAAAGATTTTTTTTGTAGTGATGAACAATATGTCTGTCACCATACCAATATTGGTTAATTATCGGTCTGATTAGGCTGATATTAGAAGTAATTAAGGCATAATTATGATATGATAAAGTTTAGAAAATTCAAACAGTGTAATCTTCTCTTGATCCAGGTTTTTAGAGAAGAGAACAGTTTGGGATCTGTTAAACATTATGTTCTGAATCTGCATCTGAAACACATTGAAGCATGTACAGATATACAGCATATTATGTAGATCATCATACTGGCATGTTATCAGCCATTGTGTACAAAATAATGATGGTTTAAAGGCCAGTAAGCCATGTTCTACATTAACTTTCTGTGTTTCTGTGTTGAGTAAGACAGGAAAGGGAATGTGCATCATTGATTAAAGTCAGATCTGAAGGGGTAAATGTAGGGAAAGGGAAGGGGCTGAAGGTGAGGCTTGTGCACTGAGGCCGTGAAGCTCTGCTCAAGATCTAAAAGCATATTCCCTAGACTAGCAATGAACCTGAAGAATTACAGGTTAACACCTCATGTTGAAGGTGCTGGGGGATGAGAAATGATCCCTCGACAAAAAAAAACAATGTTTGTTCTACCTCTTCCAATGTGATGAGCCCCACAAAATCAGCAGTCGGAGGCAAAAATATCATCAATAACATGACATCCTCCCATGTACACACACACACACACACACACACACACACACACCAAGAACTTTGAAATGTCAATAAGTCAAAAAGCACATATGTTTAAAAGTCAAAGATTGAAGTACTGTATAACACCAATTCAATCCAACTCAAAACTAAAATTCCCATATACGCAGCTTTCTATATGTTCTCTAATATAATAAAACAACTGACTTAAAGCTGGTCAAGTAAGCTAAGGTGTTTTTCTAGTTGCATTTTATAAACGTGTGTTCCAGTCACAATCCTAATTGAGATCCTGCTTGTATTTGAATGACAAAAACATGTCTCCAACGGATTCAGACTGATTTACAATCAGTTTGACCAACTCATTACAGACATCAGCATGTTTGCTACAGCATGCAACTAATGTGCACCGATCTTATTCATAATTCATTATGCATTCCACAGTGCCCAGTCATGAAATATGAAACTGTTAAGCCGTTGTGTTGTTGATTCAGCTTCGGTGCTACAACAGGAAACACTGATGATGACAGAAATTATGTTAATGGTTTGTAATTTCTCACATTAGTCAATAAATTACTCAAACTTCAAAAAGAGAATTGTAGGTCAGAGCTGTGGTTCATGTGTTTTGACGCATTAAGCTCTGGTGCTCATGTGAGGGACGAAGGTTTAAGATCTCATTCCCATTTTTCCTTTTCTGTTCATTCCCTTTACATAAACAGTCGTTCAATGCCACATAGTCATAAGCCATACATTTTTGTGGAGAAAAAAAACTGAGGCTGTATGGAAATAACAAGGGCACATCATGAGAAAAAGCACATTCAATGAAGGTTCACTACCTATAAGAAGATGTTTGACTAAAATTGCAGTTTCCTAGTTGGGCTTGAGAAGAGGAAAGAGGAGGTAAAATAACTGTGTAAGAACCCAAACATCTCAACAGCAACAAACTCCTCGTATTACACGAGCACCTGTAGAAACACTGCCCACACAGTGCGGATAGGAGCGCTTTCCTCATTTCCTTGCCATTTCTCTTTCGCCCTCTTTTCAGGATTACATTCATACGGTTTCACGGAGTTTCCATGGCTTACATCCATTTATTTAGCCTTCCCTCATTTCCTGTCTGCTTGCTTTCACTTTCCTCCTCCTCCTCACTGCTGTTTTAAAACACTGCTCATTAAAGTCAGTGCACTGTGATTTTTTTTTGTTTCCAGGTGAAAATGCTTTCTACCTCATGCTTTTCATCCATCTTGGACCCTTTCCCTCCTATGCACATGCGTTTGCGTCTTGTTGAATGTAATACACAAATGTAAGCTGATGTCACAATCCTCAAAATATTATTTGGTTTAGAGATCAAAGTAGGAGCATGGCCATGTCAAATGTGCTCAATGGCTAGAAAGAGAAAGCCCCTCAGCGCTAGATCCCCTGACCTGGCTCTCGGTAGGTTTGTCAGGCGGGTCCTTGTGAATGGCCATCTGGTAGAGTTTGTACACTTGGTATGAGGCATCAAACGAAGCTTTGAACTGTGGACTGGGAGGGCTGGAGCGCACTAGCCTCACCTTCAACATGAGGATGAGCATCAGAGGGTTAAACAGAAAAATGACAGATTCTTTCCAAGAAACAAGCCAAGTAATAGTACAGTGAGCATGGAACATCTTTTAACAGAATAAAAAAAGTTGTACATGCTGTTTTCTTTATAGCACAAGGGTGATTCTAATGAAGCACTTCAAATATTTACTAAAAAGGAAAAATAATAAAGAAATATGAAAACATATCTGTCATAAAAGTAAATAAACAAAGCTAATATTTTTGCATTGTGACAATTTTTATGACATTATATTGAAAACCATTAACACCCACATCTCATATGTAACTGCAAAAAAAAACATTGTATAAAAATAATAAATTAGTAGTAGTGCATTTAAAGTAGATAAAAAAATGCATTAATTAAAAAAAAAAAGAAAAAAGAAAAAAAGACTATTACTGTAATGGAAATCTGATAAAAAAATAAAAAAATATTAATAAATAAAAGTACAATTATCCAGCTGCATAGAAATGAGAATTTGGAGGGGAAAAAATTGTGATTTTAAAGAAATGTGGCAAATATATTCTATAATTTGAATGAGATTGACTCATACACCGGCAAATCAGTGGTCCTTATGCTTACGCCCCAACAAATGAAGAAAACAGGAAAATGTAAAAAAAATAAAATAAAATAAAAAATAAACATGAAAGAGACACATATTCATCATATTACAGCCTTTGTTTGTTTGGGTGATATTCAGCATGAGTTCAGCCAGAAAAGATTATAGATTATATGAAAGGGTGACTCGTGAAAGCATATATACAGGTCACATTTCAACCTAAAATTAAAATGAAAAACATTTATTTGCATTAACAAATTATGAACTTATAATAATATATGACCCAAAATATTAAATATGATTTACCCAATAAATACAATTTAGAATAATCAAGTGCATATAATGCAGTTAGTTATGCATTTTCTCAACAGATTTTAGAAGAACATTACTGTGTCCAGAAACCTGTTCATTGATAAAGAACCACTTCCTGGTCCTCCAAGTAATGCAAACTGTAGAGAAGACGAGAACACATGACTTCCTGCACTAATGATTAAACACAGACCTGCAGTGAATCAGTCTCAAAGTGTCTCCTTATATACGGTTACAAAGGAAATGTCCTGAATTTCTAGGCACAGTTGAACTGGCTTTCATTATCACATTAGAAACCACAGGAAATTATGAAAAGCTATAACAATGACCGATACTTTAGCTTATGATATAAATTAAAAACTTAATCCAACCAGTAGCTATAAATATAAATGAACGGGTGATTTAAAGTAGTACAATACAGGTTTAAATACAGGCACGTCAAGATGCTTTACAGCAGGTTAATAATACCAAACATAACTGATTCTCATACGGGACTGGAACGACATGAGGGGGAATAATTAAAATATGCATATGCAGATCACAATCATTAAATGACATGACAGACCAGTCATTCTGCGACAGTCTGAAGACAAAGTGAGACTAAGCCTCATTCAGCTTGCTGTGCAAGTGTGTAAAAGTCTAACATGAGTTTAAACGTTTAACTGTGTGGGATCAGATGTTATGTTTGATTAGTAAAACTGAGCTTGACATCTAACAGGATCATCAGTGTTTGCACAAGGACAAACTGGCCTCAGAATTGAGGCGGCAAATCGAAATCCAATCCTCCCGAAAAAACATTTAATTGACTGGCAAAGCTGTTCCTAATTAAAGGACCTCTCACTGAGACATTTTCATTGGACGAGGTGCTTATGGTTCACAAGTTCCCCAGAAGAGCATGACTGGGGGATTTAGATTCAGTTTTATTTTATTTGGCCCTCAATGCATATCTCTTATTATTGCTTGGCCAAGTTAATGAAGATATTTGCGACTTTTGTTTCAGATAAACATAAGTAGAAACTTTTAATCTGCTGGGCAATTCTCTTGAGATGTGGATATTTGATGAAGTGTGTAAGGAGTAACCAAGACAAAGAGAGCGCAGAGCTGTCAAAACAGCTCAGAGATTTCAAATTATATGGGAGGTGAAAGAGGGCAGAAGCAATGGCTTCACAAACGGGGATTTGAAAAGTTTGAAAAGTTATGATGTACCTTTACTGCCCTCTGCAGGAGTACTTGGGGGATTTTGATAACCATATTCAATCATAATTAATCTTGAGAAGACACAGGCACCTATACTATTTAAAGCAACTTTCTGGGTTCAGTACAAGTTAAACTAGAGTGAAAGCATTTGTGGAACAATAATGATTTCAACAGAAAATCTTTTGACTTACAATAGAAGTAAACGGAAAATGCAAATTTAAAATATATATAGTTTCAAATATTCACTACCATTTAAGTTTTAAGTATGATTTGTTTTTAAAGTGCCTTATGCACAGTAAAAACAGTAATATTGTGAATTTTTCTTTTTTTATTGTACAAACAGTGATATATTTTTAAGTGTAATTTATTCCTGTGATCAAAGCTGAATTTTTTTAGCATCATCACTCCAGTCTTCAGTGTCACATGATCCTTCAGAAATCATCCTAATATGATGATTTGCTGCTCAAGAAACATTTCTGATTATTATCAATGTTGAAAACCGTTATGCTGCTTCATATTTTATTTAGATTCTAATTTTTTTGTAACATTATAAATGCCTAAATGTACATTTAGATCAATTTAATGCATCCTTGTTGTATTCTTTTATTCTTTACAAAAAACACAAGGAGAGAATTTTAGACAAAATGTCCATCCAGTCTTTTTCCATACTATGAAAGTAGATGCAAAGTGAGTTTCAGTCAATACTGACTTAAATTACTTCAGAAGATTTGAAGTACTTGTTGTATTTAGTCTTGTTTTGGAGATTTAAAACCTTTTGAAGAATGGCATTTAAAAACCATTGTATGGAAGAAGAAAAAAACATTGCTCGCATCCCCTTTTACATGTCACAGAAGAAAGAAAAGAGCTCTTCATTTTTCATTTTTGGGAAAACTATTCAACATGTATTGAACCCAGAACATTCCCATAATAACAGCATCAAAAGCCCAAGGTAAAGGCCATTGCACACTGAGTCCGAAATTCGCATCCAAAATTTTCGCACGTTAAAAAATAAATACGACCTCACGTTATGTCAATCACGCTTGCAAACTGCCTGTCATTAAAAAAAATCGAAACGGGTTTGATTTTCTGCGTTTTTCGCATCCATAACAAGCAGTTTGAATGGTGTTTGAATGGTCAGAGCCACCGAATCACGAATACGAAAAAACGCATACGAAAATTTCGGACTCAGTGTGCAATGGCCTTAAGGCTGGAAGTAAAATGTGCCAAGGCTTCCTAAAGTAATCTTTTCCCGGCTTCACTTAGATTGTAGTGTGTATGATAAAATGCACGTCTGATTGGTTGGAAGTAAACATCTCATTAGGCTGGGTCCTTCTCCGAGGGCTTAATGACCCCACAACTGAGATTTACAGAAATGAGCCCTATTTCACAAGAGATAAAGTGACGTCTGGAAAGGAAACGTGTGATACTCCACGCACTGCTTTAATAGCATTCGTTTTTCATTATGTGCCAGAGAGATAAGTGGTAACAAACAGACTTCAAGGACAT
Source organism: Phoxinus phoxinus (assembly GCF_949152265.1). Classification (NCBI taxonomy): domain Eukaryota; kingdom Metazoa; phylum Chordata; class Actinopteri; order Cypriniformes; family Leuciscidae; genus Phoxinus; species Phoxinus phoxinus. The sequence goes on along the minus strand of NC_136889.1, from coordinate 4,054,839 downwards.
AAGGAGCTAGACCAGCTTCAAACTACACTCTGACGGTTTATATTTCAACACAAGGGTCTGACACGCACATTACATTGTTGAATAAATAAATGCACAAATTGTTTGTTTGCATGAGAAAGTTCATAATGATAAAAAAATAGGAGTTCAGTTTGCCTTTAGTCTGCAAATGCAGAGGATTTGATCATGTATTGTTTCTAAAGTGAACCACTAACCTTGTTCAGATGACAGTGACATTGACTGCTATCCACTTAAGATAATTGAATGACATATTGAAGTCAATCAAATCAATCCAGTCAACAAGCTAATTGAGGGATGAATCGCCCCAGTGCCGTCTCCAGGGACAATGACGTTTGGGGTATGAGATGGCCTTTCATACAAACTTGCTTAGAACGCAAAAACACTGGCTGTTTACCCATGCTGACTTCACCCAAGCAATCGCAGCAAAAGCAGGAGAGGATTGTTTGTGAAGAGAATGGCCCGGGAATATTTACCCAGGATACTGGGAAACCACTATGTGAGATAGCTGCAGTTTTGAGATTGGTGCAGGGTCCATTTTTATAGGTCCATCTTCTCCTGCTTTGGCCAGTTTAGTTACTTGACCTCAAAGTAGTATTACATACAAGCAAAGTTCATGACTTACCTCTAAACGGTGCAGCGGGTCATTGGGCAAGTACTCTGTAATGAATTCCTCCAATGATTTGGGCTGATTAGATGAAGATTTTGATGGGGCTGGACTTGGAGAAGAAGAAACCGTTTCTTGCTGCTTCAGTTGCTCCTTTTGAAGTCGTTTCTCTTTCCTAATGTCCTTAGCTTTCCGACACAGAGGCCTGTTGGGGTCGGCTCCCTTACCTAGAATTAAGAAGACAACCATGATTGAAGATATTTTCACGTTGATTAACTGTCTTAATGACAGGCCGAGCATTATTGCATTGAACTTTCAGCATCATTACTCCAGTCTTCAGTGTCACATGATCCTTCAGAAATCATTCTAATATGATGATTTTCTGCTCAAGAAACATTTACTATCAATGTTGAAAAGGTTCTAACTATATTTGGGGGTTTTTGTGCTTTTTTTGTCCAACTTAACATTATAAGAGAACCTCAAGGAACATATTAAAATAATAAAATAAACCATGTCATTACCCCTTTAAAATGAACATGATACTGCATTTGCTTTTTAGTTTTATAATGTGACATGTTTCTGAGGAGCAAATTAAAGGTGGAGAACTGATTTCATCCATTATTAATTTATTGAATGGTGTCAAGTTGGTGTTTTTACAAGTTATTCAACTTAGGTAATTCATCTTTTTTTCTTTTTTTTACATTTAGAAAAATGTGTACTGATGAATTGTGCACGTGAAGTAACAGGGGCCATTTTGATTTCATGTTGACTTGGTTAGCTACATGTGGCACGTGTAATTTTTAAGAACGTATGCCCACAGGCAGAGGCACACCCTGTGTCTAAAATATGTCAAATAAATAGTTCTGCGCAGTGGAAAACTTGACATCTCCAAAAAGAGCAGAGGAAAACCAGCAGCAGGAGTCTAAAAACCTGAGGGCCGAGATCCCCAATGAAACAAACCTAAGCCTCCATTTACCGACTACCACATAAACTGTGCGGCATGTTGCTGGTGATATCTGGTAGAGGGGCGAAGACTACAGGAGAGGTATAATCAATAACAGGTCTTGAGCACATCCCACATTTGGAGCCGTTTTGCTGGATGTGAGTGAGAGCATGTTTCCATTAGTGGCTCGCGGGCATGTTCGCTAACCGTAGGAGTGTGTGATCCTTTGAACGAGTTACGAGCACGATGTGTGCGCTCCAATGAGTCGTCCAGTTTGCATTAGTAAAGTCCTCCCGTTTAGATGGAAGTCATTTGCGCTCCTCTGACATCATCGCAGCGGTAAAACAACACGGGCTCAGTTTGCTGAGACCCGCTGCTTTTGCGAGGATTGTTTGCACGTTTAAATGAAAGTGTCAATATGGTTGTTCATTTTCCCTAAAGGAAACTGAAGGAGGTGGTAATCCCAGATCGAGAATGACAGGCAGGGCTGGTCAGGAAAGGGGGGGGGGGACAGGGTCATTGCATCAGTTACTGTTTCAGAGTGAGTGTGCAACAGCAGCCCTGGCACTCAGCCATCCATTTACTACTGAGAAAAGATTAGAGACTGAGCTTTATGGTGTACAGTAATGGTATAATGCTAAGATAACACTCCAGTCATTAACTTGCTGTGCAGTTTATCTCTGACAACGGTCAACCACCTAAAAATGTTCATATTCTGAAGCATTTCTAGCTATAATTACATTTCCGAGGATAATTTAAGAGTTGTTTGCTGGCGCAAAAGTTGCTCATTTGATACTAGGATGCTTGGCAGGGGATTACAACGCATTTGCCAAAGTCTCTGTGATACTCTGGTCTCTAGACATGGCTCTAGGCGACTCTACGCTGATTAACTGGCAATTATAAAAACAGACGCACATATTTGGCATAAAAAGTGTAAATGAAATGGTTCACATCCTGCTCTACTGGTCAAGAACCATTTGTTGGACTGAGCAATCTAAAACAGTTTATGTGTGATAATGTGTATTAATCTTTGACTGTATATATCTGTGTATACAGTACAATAACCTGCTCACTCCCTCTCTTTCTCTCGAGCCCCCCCTCAATCTCTCTGGACCGACGCCAGTCCCGCGGAGTGCTCCCGGCATCCCATGTCAACAGTTTACACGCCGGCATCCTGTTTGGAGCAATAAGGAAAGCAGGGCCATTTCCTGCCTGTCCCTGTGCCAGCCGTCGACGAGTGTCAGCCTGCCATCAAACCCTTTCAACCCGCTGTGTGTGTGTGTATGTGTGTGTGTGTGTGTGTGTGTGTGTGTGTGTGTGTGTGTGTGTGTGTGTGTGTGTGTGTGTGTGTGTGTGTGTGTGTGTGTGTGTGTGTGTGTGTGTGTGTGTGTGTGAGAGAGAGTGTGTGAGAGAGAGAGAGAGAGAGAGAGAGAGAGATTGCATCTCACAAAACCTGTCAGAAGCGTATAAATCAAATAAAAATTCATTAAAATAAGGAATTATATACTGCATTGCTGCATCAAGGCCACAAGACATGATGAAAGTCACAAAGTAATTTTTTTTCAGTAAAGATGCATTAAACCGATCCAAAGTGACAGTAAAGACATTAATAATGTTACGAAGGATTTCTATTGCAAATAAATGCTGTTCTTTTGAACTTTCTATTTATCAAGAAATTATGGGGGGGAAACGATTCAACGAAAATATGAAGCAGCACAGCTTTTTTCACCATTTATGATAATAAAAAATTATATATATATATATTTTTTTGCCTTTATTTAGAAAGAACAAGAAAATGTGCTTAATTGTCTATAGAGATATAAATATATAGATATATAGCTAGTAGATCAATAAGCTTAATTCATGTTAAAATAATGTCACAATACAAAAAAAGAAATCCCGTCTCTCGATCGATAGATTGATATAGAAAGTGTGTAAACAAAAATGTGGTGAAATATGACCTGGACATGTTCTGGATGAGTTTCAATGGATTCACTCATAATTCACTTTAATTTTAGGCTACAAAAAAACTGTTTTAGAAGTTATCTTTAGAAGTGCAGCATTAACCGGACACAACTTGTTAGTTACACTTGCAATAAAAAAAGCACAAATTCGGTCCGGCTTTAAAAAGCACATTGATAACAGACTATTTACACTTTCCTCAAATAAATCTGGCCTTTACACGCTTCGCATGAGACGTGGGACCTCCTTCAGGACCTCCGAGCGCTGCTCTGTGACTTCCTCCGACAAAGAGCCAGAGTCATCGAGACAATTAGCCCTTTCTTAACATTCATTCTTCCCTCTTTTCCTGTTAATACCTCCAGTTGACTTAGAGGAGGGAATGTTTCCGGCCAGGGCTGTAAATACGGCACAGGGATGATAGAGATGTTGAATGGCTTTCTTCCAAACCAGAGTAAACATGAGCGAGAGCTAGAGCAGATGCTGGGCCGGATCCAGGACGAAGACAGCCTGCGTTCTGTTGCTTGCACTGTTTAACTGAACTATCCTGAGCGGATAGGAGCCGGTGTGGTGCTGTTTGGTTATAATACAGTAGAGTATTATATGAATTCATCATCACACTACTTAAGCACACACACCAAGAAAACCCCTCAACACGGCTGACAGGGTTCATGGCCCCAGGACAATTCGCAATTGGTTTGAAAGCAATACAGCTGCTTAGGTTCAACATAGAAGAGATAGCTTTAATCGCTTGTCACTTTATCACTTTCCGCCCGGTTACGACAGTGTTATGTTAATGACGTAAATGCAATTCAACTCACTTAATAATATTAGTACAGCACTTTTCACAAAACATTTAATTCCAAAACAGCTTTTAAAAAAAAAGACAATGACTTACAATCTCCAGCAAGCAAGGATGTTCTTAAATCTTCTTAAAGGGATAGTTCACCCAGAAAATTCTGACATTATGTATTTGACTTACTTTCTTCTGTGGAACACAAAAGAAGATATCTTGAAAAAAGTTTGTTGTCCAAACAACATATTATATTTGCATTCACTGTATGGATTGTGTACTTAAAATATCCCCAAAGTCTCCAAAGATTTTTTTATTTCAGAGAAATTCCAATTTTAAATAATGGCCCGTCCCGGAAAAAAAGTTGCCTGTCAATGACGCAATATCCGTGCTATCCTCGGTTTCCGCTCGTACTGCCATAGCCATGGCGTAACCATAGCGACAGACGTGCACAACTGCGTAGTGCGTAACGTGTAGCGGCACGCTGTTCTTATTTAGTTCAAACATTATGGACCATGGCAAGCAGACTTTGGGACAAAAGAGGAGAACTAAAATGAGGCTCAATATCGGCGTGGCGTTTGAGATGCCGAGAGCTCCACGTCCGTGACAAACTTGGACTTGACAGAGCTTCACGAGTCACGACTTGACAGCGACACCGCTCTTGCACATACTTTAGTAGACAGGAGAGCAAATGTAAATAAAACTAATCAATGTTATATAGCTCAAAATGATGAAATGTTAGAATATGATCTGTATGTTATTCTAATGTTGATCTAGCTTACTAGTAAGCTGCAAGTTTCATATAGCAAACGAACTAACACATAGAATAACATTGTAACTTTCAACACACTCAAATGCAGTTTAGTGTGATAGTGTAACGTTAGACCAAGTGAAACAGCGCTGCGTAACCTCACAAGTTTAATTCGTCAAATAAACTGAAGTGTGAGTAGTAATTCAGCACTTGCGGGTAGTTCGGTAGAATTAAATATCCTTTTTCCTTTATATCCGCAGGACTCGCGTGTGATATCTGTCTATTATCAGCAATCGCGCCCTGCTTCATACCTGGAATGTTTTCACTCATCCATTAACATTATTAGATCCATCAGCTTGACAGCAAGTCCCATCATTCAGCTTGTCACGGCGTCATAAACCTACGCCTTTGTTATTGTAAGAGGTTAGCGACCCCTAGTGGCGGAAAAAATAACGTATTGTTTCCATTCTAATTATGTTTTTACACAAATGTTTGACTCGGGTAGATTAACAAAAAGAGCCTAGGTTCCATTTTGGCGAGAGTTATCCTTTAAGATTTTAAGATCAAGACTAAGGAGGAACCAAGATCTAACTCTGGCTGAGACAGTTTTAAAGATGAATAAATAAATAACACTGAATAGTACCACATTTGAATAAAAACACTGACCGGATTGTACTGAGGTCAGATAGACCTTTAGCAATAAACACGTGCCGTTGCAAGCGGGCCGTTGTGTGCAAGGGAGAGATAAACTCTGACAGATCCGTTCCTGCGGAAGACACATTCTCCCTCTCTAGCAGTTAACAGTTCGTAAAAAGTCCAGAACTGCCTTTCCTTGAGGACTCATGGACACACATACACAGTTGCACACACTCATGTACATGCAGCAGCAACTCAAAGACACATTCCTTCAGATGTATGTACTACTCCTGCAGAAACACACACACACTACACGGGCTCCCTGAGGGGACAGTGTAAGGTATATTTGCTGTGCGGGGATGACTCAGGGCCGGGTGAATTAGAGCTGGCACACTCCTTTATGAGAGGAAAACATATGGAAAGAAGAACAGTGGGGCGTGGGGAAGAGAAACACTTTTACTACCTGGACCAGCCTTTACTGGCACAGTCAACACCAAAACACACAAGGCTCAACCACTTAGTCAGCATGAAATCAATATGTACTTTCATAATACACATTCCTGGTCTTTTAGAGCAACCACTCAGTAACACCGTAGCATTCACCTCAAACACAGCTAGCAACACCTTAGAAACTGCTCAGAAACACCCTGAAAAAAAAACTGGATCACAACAAGTCTAGTTTTAATTGTTCTTTCTTAGGTTCTCATTAACATGAATTACGAGTGAAGTTCTAAGGCTGTTCACATGTACTCGCTTCACTACATTCAGCTCAAATATCCAGAGAGACCATTTACAGATTCTGTTGTTTATAACCGGAGCGTTAACCTCCTGTGAGGAATCAGTCATTTAGCTCCGTCTGTGTCAACGCTAACAACAGACATAACTCAGACGTAAAGATGGTCATAAAGCAAGCAGCAATAAATTTGTCACCAGGTGGTTTCCGTTTGGAGATGGAGAGAGCGAGAGTTCTCTCCTCCTTTTTGGGAGCCTCTATAAATCCTTCCCATTTCCGGACTGTTCTGCGGGGGTGCTCATTCCAGGGGCTTGTAGATGAATGGGACTTTTAATTTGTTTAAAATTCATATTCAAAGATGTATGGTGGTCCTCGTGCCTCAAGTCTACAGGGAATTTATTATACGTTTTGGCTCACAGCACTTCACCCTTGGAGGAAAGCAAGTAGATACTTCTGATAAAGAAGGTTTTTTGTATTTTATTTTTTACATTTAACTAAAGGATAAGATGGTGAAATTGTTTAACAAAGGAAGTGACATTTGCATGAATACTAGCAGTGAAGAAACAAAATTATATCGCAAGGGAGGCACCACATTTATTTCTGGACACATGCTGCCCTCTATTGATCCTCAGTGGAATCCCTTGTTTTGTTATTCTAAGTTTCTAGAGGCAAGAAACGTGCGCTCAGCAAGCGAGCGGCGTCTTGTGGTGCCATCTCAAAGAGGCACAAAATCTCTTTCTCGGACCTTTACCATGACTGTTCCCTGCTGGTGGAATGATCTGCCTAACTCAGCCAGAGCTGCTGAGTCTCCAGCAAGAAACTGCTGAAGACGTATCTTTTTCGGCAGCACTTGATCCAGTAATACTAACACTTTCTTCTCTATTCTAACTTAAAAAAAAAAAAAAAAATTGTGTTGGATTGTACTGTGAAGGGTCATAGCACTTACATACTGTTGTCTTACTGCTAATTTAATTGTTTAATTTCTCATTTGTAAGTCGCTTTGGATAAAAGCGTCTGCTAAATGAATAAATGTAAATGTAAATAAATGTAAGGCAAGTAGTCATTTATCAGACACTTATCCTTACTTACTAGTCCAGTGGGGAATTTACAACAGGTTCTTATTCAGAACTGGTTTTATTTTTGGGCCCAGATGATTTTAAATAACATTAGGTTCCCTTGATGCAGTGGTTCCCAACCAGGGAGCCGGTGCCCACTAGAAGGCCTCAAAATGACTTAAACTGATTTAGGATAAGACAAAAGCATTAAGCATCAGTCCCATTAACAGCTGTTTTTTTGTTTAGTTTTTTTGTTCTCTCTTTGAAGAACCATGGTTCCGATGGTCTTGAAAAATGTGGATATACAGTTGAAACTCGAAAAATTTAAATAACGTGCAAAAGCATTTATTTTAGTAATTCAACTTAAGGTGAAACTAATATATTATATAGACTCATTACATGCAAAGTGAGATATTTCAAGCCTTTATTTGTTATCATTTTGATGATTATGGCTTACAGCTTATGAAAACCTTTTCACATTATTCTAATTTTGAATTTGGGGTTTTCATAAGCTGTAAGCCATAATCATCAAAATTATAACAAATAAAGGCTTGAAATATCTCACTTTGCATGTAATGAGTCTATATAATATATTAGTTTCACCTTTAAGTAGAATTAATGATTAACTTTTGCACGATATTCAAATTTTTCGAGTTTCACCTGTATGTGTAAGCCTAATTTTAAAAATGTGAATTCATAAAATATTATAACACAGTGAGCAATTTTACAATGAATATGTATTTTACTAGTAATGCCAAGTTTCAAAAATAACAAAAACAAAAACAAAAAATCCAGTAAACTACAAATAACAACAACAAAAAACCACACACAAAAGGGATTGGGCCTTCGAATACTGTCAAGGACAAAAAGGTTGAGAACCACTGCCTTAATTGTTGAAGTCTCTGAATCAACGTAGTAGATTTTTTCATTTTTCGTTTTTGTAGTTATCGCTACAAAAAAATATTAGTGAATTGAATGTGATTGGAAATGACATGATTATACAAAGACACTATAAAGACATCACATCTTTCTACTGCAAAGTCCTCACTGGTTGCACTCAACAGCAAACATTCAGCAAGACCAGTGTAAGACCAATTCAAGGATAAATTAACCCATTCTTTTTAATGAAATGGTTAAAAAATATTTTATAAGCCTGAATCACTTGCTGGCTGACTGAAACAATCAATCAATCGCTAGTTTGGACGAAAAGAACCAAGAACTGTAACTGTTATTTGAGACTCTAAATGAGTGTGTAGACTGACCTGGCTTGGCCGTAACATTTGAGGTTTTCTCTGCTGGAGCAGGAGCTGCGTCTTCTCTGGGCGTTGAGTCGGAGGACTCGGTGTCTAGGCTGGTGGTGATGTCTTGTATTTCACTGTGATCTATTTTCAGTGGATCTTCAGGAGGGGGTCGCACACCTTCTTCATGCACAGAGTTCATGGGCTCTCCTAAAGAATCAACACATTTCAATTTAAGATGACCATCATGGGTAATGTGATGCCGTCTACTACAGGGATTCACTCAAATCACACTTCTTAACTATCAAATTATGCAGGGCCACGTTTCCCAAAAGCATTGTGAGCCGAAGTTGTAAACCAACTGCACCAAAGGACTCTACGATTTACTAACGCTCACAATACTTTTGGGAAGCGTAGCCCAAATCATTTGAAAAGAAAACCACAATTGGGAATGGGTGCATTAAAGGGATATTTCACCCAAAAATTACAATTCTGTCATTAATTACTCATCCTCATGTCGTTTCAAACCCGTAAGACTTTTTATTCATCATCTTCATTCATCATAAAATTGAGATTAAACTACTGGAGCCACATGGATTACTTTAATTATGTTTTTACTACCTTTCTGTGGCTTGAAAGTGTCAGTTGCATAGCTGTCAACGGAGGGACAGAAAGCTCTCAGATTTCATCAAAAAGATCTTCATTTGTGTTCAGATGATGAACAAAACTCTTACAGGTTTGAAATGACATGAGGGTGAGTAAATAATGACAGAATTTTTCATTTTTGGGTGAACTAACGTACAATTATTAAACACCCTCAAACAAGCTATAAATTTGTGTCTAAATGGTATGAAATGGATCTTGTACTTATTTTAGTTCATAAATACTAAGAAAACGTGTCATGCCCAACACCACACAAACAAATTGAGCACAAGAAACACAAAACATGTAGAAAAAGAAAAGAAAAGAGCAAAATATGGCAGGGATAATAACACACGATGCCTAGGTGACAGGAGAGGAGTCTGGTTAATGTCTGGCCTACAGCACAAAGCGCACCTGACAAAAACGACTGGGTTTTTCCTGCAGCTATAGCCACTGTCCTCTGAAGTATGGAAGAGAAGGGCTTTAGACGACTTTTGATTTCTTCTAAAACACCTGGGATGGCATATTAAATCAGACCAGACCACAAGATATGAGAAACAGAGGCTATACCTGTAGAAAACACAGCCTTGGGGATGCAACTCTTATGATTGGGCTATATATCGAGTCGGATATATTCAGATATGACTTTGTGCCAATGTAAATGAAACAACATTGAGAAAATAAGAGACATTTTAATAAAAAAAATTGATTTAAACTTGTTGTGAATCATTTCAAACTGTCCATTTTATATTCCAAATGTTTGTGTCACTCAGAAATGGAAATCTTCACAATTCATTAAGTGGCATTTCTCATATATTAACATGTTTCATTATAAATATAATGCATATGTACAGCAGGTAGATGTTATCATATCATAAATTATTAAATATTCTCGTGTTCATTTTGAATCTGTTTTCAATGTTGAAATGGTGGTTTCTGTAATTTGAAAAAAATTATAATCATTTCATCACTAAATATAAATACCGAATCTAATCAAAAGGCTATAATTTATGAGCAAGCCCGCAAATTAAAAAGTAAATGATGTGTTTAAATTGGCCTCTTCGATTTGTGGCATCACACCCTCATGTTATTTTCATGTTAGGATATAATGAAGAGGTTTTCAAGTTATTTAACAAAACACGGATCAAATAAACATCTAACTTCGCATCCAGCTTCATGATACCAAGTTGTGGATCATGACTGATCACCACCAGCAGCCAAATAATCTAGAAGAGGCACTCGCTCGCCCGCTCACCTTCATGTCCCTCATCGCACCGTTCTACTGGCATCTCTCCTTTGGAGAGAAACTTGTTCACTCTCTTCAAGGTCTTTTTGTGAGTCTTCGACGGATGGAAGTTCAAGGCATGGCACCTGCCAAACAGGAAGTACAACAACTAGTAAAGTTCTATATAAATGCCTCATTCAATCAACATAATAATGTATAAAGAAACACCAAACACACAAATTGTTTCCAGCAAATTAAGCCACGGCCACACTAGACTTTGAGCATGCGATATTTTTTCAGACACTGCAATAGTCGTGATATGACTTTATAAAAATGACTTATACATGAACAAATATTAATACATTCAAAATATACTATCTACTTAGCCTAACTTTACTGGACAAATATCGTTCTTTTACTGGTCACACGTCTTCACGTTAGAGTTCACCAAACTTTGGACGCAGAGAAATGCTAAACTTTGCATGAGCTTTGTGTTTTACGGTCTGATGCATTTGCATGCGTAAGAATGGAAGTTAAAGGAATGAAAAGTGTAGTGTGACCGCACCTTCATACACATTTAAGAAGATCACTCAATAGTCACATTTAACTATAAGATATTAATTTTAATTTATCACAAAGTATCCTATATACACAAGCAATCTTTTACCTGATGGTGTACTGTGGGCAGCAAGTCTTATTCATAATTGGCTTGTAAACATATTTGCCACTTCTAAGAAAAAACAAACAGGAAAAGAACAAATTTGATTTAAATATAATAAAATGTAGCCATACATCAATAACCCAATGATTATTCATTAAACCAATTATATATATTAAAAAAAAAAGTTGTTAAAAATGCAGTTATTTTAATAAATAATAATTTACTTAAAATAAGCATACATTTTAAATAAATTACCATATTTTATTTTATTTACTAAACCTTTGCTTAGTATTGCTTACTATGAATATTGCTGACTCTACTTGTGATCCATGTTTGTAACTCAAAATTAATAAATGTACACTGTTTTTTCACACATATATCCACATTGAAATGTTGAATTGAACCATTTTCTTCAAGAAAACCCATTTGACTTGTTCAAAGAAGTCTGTGAGACTGAGCTCAGGGAGTATCTCTGAATCTGTCAGTGTTAAGCTCATTAAACTGCCCAGACTACTGCATCCTGTTAATGAGTAAAAGTGTTTCCTGCTAAGACATTATGCAAGAAATCCTAATCATGCAGCACATGTTTAAAGTCGAGTCAGAAGATTGAATTATGAAACTCTCATTATTAGAATTGAACAGTTCAGAGGTCAGACAATAGGAGATATCAGGACCTTCTCCAGCCTCTGTCGATGAGATCTTGGTAGTCCTGCACTGTCATAGTATGGGACCACATGCCTAGAGAGAGAACAACAACATTTAGATCATATACAACACAAACTTATCAAGTTAAACCTCTTTAATAAAGACATGCATGAACGTGAGAACAGGAGGGCATCTGATCCTTATAGCTGTGTGTTCTGAGACACAGTGAGCCTCAAATGGACACACAGTTCAGGAAGGGAAAAAGTTTCCTTTGACGTCATGGAGAATTAAGCTCCCACACAGGGACACGTATAGGACATCTGTCCTCAAAGCTTTGAGAATTCTTTCAGTTTTTTTGGCTGTGGGGTTAAGATGTCTCTTTATCTAGATTAAGCTATAATTCAATCAATATAAACACTGAGGAGAATATAAACTATTTTGTGGACTAAAAACAAAAGATTAAAACCCACACAATACCAACAAAGACACATATCCACCACAACTAAAAATGATTGCAACATTCTAAAAAATGCTAGGATGTTTTAACCCAACTTAGGGTAAAATATGGACAAACCCAAACGTTGGATTAAAAAAGTAATTTAAAAATGTAACCCAACGTTACGTTTGTCCATATTTGACCCAAAGTTGGGTTGAAACAACCCAGCATTTTTTAGAGTGAATACAACAATATACATTTGTCAATGGGAAATGGTAATACCAATATCAATAACAAGAGGGCAGGATGTCTGATGTGACATAAGCTAGAACATATTTCACATAATATTTAATCGAAGCTAAAAATTCTAAACGGAAATTACTGATTATTGTTGGTAGATTTTGGGACTGAAACAAGGGGGTGTTAATGCTCCTTTAATCTGCCAATAGAGACAGAGCGTAACGCGTCATAATCTGAAGACCACGCCCACCGGGGGGAAAACAATCCAACCGTCTCCATTGACTTTGCATTGCGAGAGGCTGCCTCCTTGTCATTTCTTGCTTCTAACTAAAGACAGAAAAATGCCTAAAAGCTGCTGTGTGACAAAGTGTACAGCAAACAAGCTAAGAAACACAGAAATACGTTTTTATAAGCTGTCGACCCCAAAAAACGAGTGTTTAAGGACTTAAAAGTGGACACAGGCTGGAACGAATGGTTAAATAGTGGGATCCTGACACTCAGTATGCACTAAAAATACAGTTACGTGTGCAGTAAGTTCAACATTTGGTCACTGGTGAGTCAAATATCCAAATGTCAGTTTTATATATTATATTTCTGTAAGATAAGCTATCCTGTGTTGCCGATTACGTCCTCCTCCAGCGGGCGTACGTTAGTTCTCAGAGTAATGAGACACGTTACGCTCTGTCTCAACTGCCTGATCCCCTTGTAAGTCCTTAAACACTCGTTTTTTGGGGTCGACAGCTTATAAAAACGTATTTCTGGGTTTCTTAGCTTGTTTGCTGTACACTTTGTCACACAGCAGCTTTTAGGCATTTTTCTGTCTTTAGTTAGAAGCAAGAAATGACAAGGAGGCAGCCTCTCGCAATGCAAAGTCAATGGAGACGGTTGGATTGTTTTCCCCCTGGGTGTGGGCGTGGCCTAAATACGCTCTGTCTCTAAGAAGAACGTCAGTGTACAATGAGTTGATTTATTGCTAGTAAAATTCATGTTTAGAATCTCCATAAATAAAATTGCATTTAAGGAATAACACAGTCTGAACCATTCATTAGCAATGCATGATATCAGTACCGTCATCAGATGTATTGTGTTATTTAATTTTTGCAGTTTTCAATTACTTTTGCCATGCTAACCTTTTCCATAATCTAGCACCTTTTAAGAGCATGATTTATTCATATGAGAAAGGTAGGAAAATAAATAACTTGTCTTTGTCTTTTTTTCTCCTCATTTTGTTTTGTTTTGATTTGATTTGAATAAATGTTAATGTTTAGCCTGGCTAACGCCAGACCCAATTCTCGTTGAGACTTGGGTCTGGGAACCACATGTGCATTTTCTCGTATTTGAGGCGTGGTTTACGAATGCCCGGCGCCGTTTATTGGGTGCTAAGAATGTCTATCAAATGCGCCTGTACGTAGCTCATAGCCAATCGTTTCCATTATACCAGATGACGTATGTAGAGCGACAGAAGTTAGACAAGGAAGAAGACGATGGGTAAGATATTTTTGTGTAAACAATGACGTTCAGCGACTATTGCCGTTTGTGCAAGATAAACATGAGGGTCGAAGGTATATATGGATATAAACAAACTGCTTAGTTGTGTCGCATAGATGTCGTCATCGTCTTGCTGCTCCCTCCCCGTTCTGTGATTGGTTCCCTAGATGAGGCCAAATCTAGTCCATGGTATCCAGACTGCCTTTCAGCGTGAATAAAATCGCGCTGCGCAAAGGCAGTATGGGGAAACCCAGGCTAGTTAATGTTGGGAATTGGGACTGATTTTGGAGCTGGCTCAAGTTAAAACACTACGGGGGAATCCCTAAAAAAAACTAATGTAAATTTAACAAAATATAAGGCCAGGAAAAGCAGGCACTCATTGTTGAGGTCTACGGGTCAGGCCGAATGTTTTCAGAGCACAAACAAACAATTCAATAGCACAGAACACGACACAGTCCAGAAAGACCCATTAAGAAGCAACATCAGTCAGATCACCGCAACAACAGAGACAAGAGGTTTGTTTTTACCTGACTTATCCATTCATCTATGACCCATACGGGTGAGGTTTTCAGAACACAACACAATAGCCACTAATTCGGTTTGAGGCAGATAAACAGGCAGTAACAAGCCCTGAAAAGATTGACAAGCCGAGTAATCATTTCAAACTCAATGTATGATCTAGGCTACACATTAAAAAAAAATCACTGCCAAACAGTTCAGGCCCAGACTGCACCACACAACAGTAAATCAATTAAAAGCAAACTACTCTGAACTTGTGTTTTCTTACACTCACAACACAAGGGGTTCAGGTGGGGCTGTTAAACGATTGATCGTGATTAATCGCATCCAAAATAAACGTTTGTGTTTACATAATAAATGGGTGTGTGTACTGTGTATAATTTTATAAGTACACACACACATGCTTGTATATAGATTTATATATAGGCTAATTTATATATTCTAATAAAATATTTTATAAATAACACATTTTTCTTAAATATATAAATTTATATATACAAAATAATTATACACAGTATACACACATTTATTATATAAACACAAACTTTTATTTTGGATGCGATTAATCGCAATTAATCGTTTAACAGCCCTAGGTTCAGGCATTGTGTCATGGCACATAATGTCACCTTTGGGTTAAGCATTAGCATGGTATGATGCAATCTCATTGCATAAATTTGATAGAGAGTTATAAAGTCAAAAGTTTATGACAAGTCATTCACCTCTAGATCGTTCAGATCATGCAGCACCCGCTGTTCCTGCATTTGTACTAGTGCTGATATTTACAGGTGAAACTCGAAAAATTAGAATATCGTGCAAAAGTTCATGAATTCAACTTAAAAGGTGAAACTAATATATTATATAGACTCATTACATGCAAAGTGAGATATTTCAAGCCTTTATTTGTTATAATTTTGATGACTATGGCTTACAGCTTATGAAAACCCCAAATTCAAAAATTTGAATATTGTGAAAAGTTTTCAAGCTGAAAGCCATAATCATCAAAATTATAACAAATAAAGGCTTGAAATATCTCACTTTGCATGTAATGAGTCTATATAATATATTAGTTTCACCTTTTAAGTTGAATTACTGAAATAAATTAACTTTTGCACGATATTCAAATTATTCGAGTTTCACCTGTATGTTAATTGATATAGTATACTTACTTTGCAAAGAAAAGTTGTGTGCTGTACAACTTCCAAATAAGAGATAAAATGGAACTGAAAAGTCAAGATGAAACCAAAACTGAGTCTGACTAATGCATTATCTTGGACTAACATTGTGCATGACGCACATTACTCAAAAAAAGTTAATCTTCATAGTTTTATATTAACTTTCTCCACTTCTGAAAGTTGTTTTACTTTTCAACTGACATCATCAAGCCCTCTTGTATATTTCAACGCCTCAGCTCCATTCTGGTAACAACCAATTTTCCCAAATGAATTTGCAATTACTAAATTAGAGTCCAGTCCAACATTATTTCTCATTGAATATCCAGTTTCAATAGGAAATGCATCACATCTTAAAAGTAAAATGTGTAGCAAACAGAATTTCATGTTGACTTTGAAAGGTTCGGGAACTTACTTTCACTTTCAAATGCTTGAAAGTGAAAGCAATCAACTCTATTCTCCCGCATGGCTAGACTGAAAAGTGTGATTACGGCCTATAAATCAGTGAAAGATATCAAGAATTACTGAGGCATTCGCCATTACGCAGAGCCTAGGTAATAAAGCATGTTGCTTAGGATAATATCCACATTATGTAGCAGATTAGGATCAGATTATCTTTAGCTCCACTATTACTACCACTATCACAACACACACAGCTTCCTCACAATCCTTGTTGATCTGCTTCCTTCACCACGTTTAGCACCATTTGTCAACATCATCATCATAAAGGTAAATCAAAAAATATATAGCTGTAGGCTGTAGTACAAAAAACTGTCAGATCATGCAGTAAATATAATAAACCATTGGCCATCAATATTTGGCAATTCCCAGGACCATTTTGGACCAGAATGATGGGATGAACTATAAAAACTGATACATTTTCTAAAATTGAGAGCAGACTTCGATCTCTAACTGCAGTAAAAGAAAGTGCTTTTAATATTTAAAATCAAGATGAAAAGAAATATAAATTGTCTTAAAATTAGTAAATACTATAATGAAAAGAAAACCTAATAATGTAACTTAATAGAAACTAAATATTTTCCAAATAAAATTTCATACATATTTTTTATATTTTTCACAGTATAAATTGGGTCTTTAAACTAGTAGAGATCTAGATACTAGATAAATATATAGATGACTTTCAGGTTTTAGGGGCCCTCATTTATAATCTGTGACATCTAAAAGACTGAAACCCCCTGCCATAAAGTAACGTTATTATAAGATGAATATGAATAAACAGTTAATATCCAAGATAAACTCTTTTTGTAAAGATCTGAACTGTAAAACGTATTGCAAAAAAAAGAATGGCACATAGGAGTAAATCACTTTAAGGTCCAGACAGGGGTGGACAAAGATAAACACAGGCCTGTGCTATTCCCACACATCAGGAAATTATTTCCATCTTCTCTGTTTTTAAAAATACACTTTAAAACTGACATGTCAATGGCAGAGAACATTTGGCTGACAGCTGACAAGGTCTTTACTATCCACCACAACAAACAATGATGAGACCATCATACTGTTTATAATTGACTTGACAATGAAGCAACTCATTTGGAACTATATAATCAAAACTATAATATTAATAAAGTGTTTAAACATTTGACAAACCATGCTAATCAGTTCATGAAACAGTCATCGCTAGTCAACAGAGTGGTCAAACCCGGCTTCCCTCAACCGTTCTGTCGATTCACTGATATATTGACCAAAAAACATTAGTAACAGATTAATGCCCACTCACCGTGTGAGAAATTGCCTTTTTCATGTTTACAGTAACCGCAGCGATAGCCGTCATCTCCCCCAAAATACTCCACTATACTGTACGATCCACCCGCTGCCATTTCCACGCTCGCCCTGTACGATTAACGAACCCTACTATTGGTAAGGACAGGCTCATGAATATTAATTACGCTGCATGACGTTCGTCCAGCGCGCTGTCTGATTGGTCTGATTTTCTGAAAAAAACGCCGTTAGTATGTGAGCAATTATTCATATTAATGAGGTTACGTGACTGGACGTCCCAAAAAGGCAAGCAAACTATGGCAAGCCGTTTACACTTTTATTAATTCCCAGGATATGAATAGCAACAATTCAATTTTCACTAGTTAACATGCTAATTCTTGATATCAGGGATTATATTTCTACTAGTAACAATGACATTTTTTGATATCAGGAATTTAAAAAAAGTACCACTAGTAAAAAAGGTAAATTCTTGATATCAACAATGACATCACTCGCAGAAATACAAATTCTTGATATTGAGGAATTAAATTTAAGTAAAAACTATAATTCTTGATATCTGTAATTGTATCAAGGGCGTAGATTTGGTTTGAACATTGGGGGGGTTTTCATGTGATCATGGTATAAATATTGGGGGGGTTGTGGGGGGGTTGTAATGCATAGATTTAAATATTGGGGGGGTTATCTCCCCCCCAACCCCCCCACAAATTACGCCCCTGAATTGTATGCTATTTTATCTAGTTAAATTCAAATTCAATTGTTGATATCAAGAACAGACATTTAACAAAGTATTGATGTATAAAATTATAATTTTTACTAAGAAATCAATGATCAACAATAGAATTTGAATGGCAGCCTACGGTGACATTAAACTATTGAAATACAAATACAGATATCAATAATTATTACAGTTTTTACTAGTTGAAATGTATTCTTAATGTGAAGAATTCGTATTTCTGCGAGTGATTATGTCATTGTTGACATCAATAATTCACATTTTTACTACTGGAAATTCTATTGTTGATATCAAGAATATCCTGGGAATGAATGAAGGTGAAATCGGCTTGCCATAAAGCAAATAACGTCAAACCAGAACAAAACATTCACCATAGTAGGATTCGAGCGCTTTTTGACCTGGAACCACAGCACAGATTCACCGCACATTTCCTGTAGTGGTATAAAAGCCCCACAGGCAAGGAAGGAAGCAATAAAATATGTATTATTTAACAAAAAAAAAAAAAAACCCCGATCGCTTTGAAAGCTGCTTACCTTACAAAATGGTGCAATTGCTTTGTTAATTTCCACAAAAACTGTACACTGCACTGTACACGAAAGTGTGAAGGTTATTGTGTGTTGTAATAATGTGTTTGTTTTGTGCAAATATTTTATCCGTGTTTATGTAGCCTTCCCTTATCCAAAACCATGCAAACTTCACTTACCGTATGACACTTTACCTCCTCCATTCCTACAGTAGCCACAGCGATATCCACACTTGACTCCTTTGAGCTCCACTATGGTGTACATTTCCCAAGGGATCCTTTAAAGTATGTGCCATGCACAACTTTTGAGTCTGTAGTAATAGAAATGTATACTGTAAAACAACGGTTATTTGTTTATGTGCAGCCGGTGATGGTGCATTTCAAAATATCAGGCTACATGTAAGCTAATGTGAAGTTTGGTTCACTTTTGTGTGTTATAAATTAAACCAAATGTATCTAAATAAAAACGAAATATTAATAAAGAACGGGAAACGCCAAGATACGACAGCTGCCCTGCTGAAATAATAACATGTTCGAAGGATTGAAACGTTTACATACCCAGCCACTAGATGGCAGTACATTCCCTGTTGTGGAAAGTATAACTACTTTATTCATAATTAAATATTGTTTATTTAAGCAGGGATAGTTCACCCATACATTTTGTCATAATTTACTCACCCTCAAGTTGTTCCAAACCTGTATGAATTTCTTTCTTCTGTTGAACACAAAAGAAGATATTTTGAAGAATCTTGGTAAAAGCAGACAGTCGACGTTGACTTCCATAGTATATTTTTCCTACAATGGAAGTCAAAGGGAACCAGCAACTGTCTGGTTATTAACATTCTTGAAAATATCTTCTTTTGTGTAACTTATACAGGTTTGGAACTATTTGAGGGTTAATGAGTAATGACAACATTTTTATATGTTTGGTGAACTATCCCTTTAAAAGCCTTTTTAAAAGATTTTAATTTTGATCTTATTTTAATCCTTATTTTTTGTTATTTATTGTAATGTTCTACAATATTTTTTCTTGGAATTTATTGTTTTGTGGTTAATGCTTTAGCAATGTTGAACATAATCAGAAGTTAATCTTAATCATGAAGTTCTTTAAATAAATAAAAAAATGCATTGAATACGTGTTGAAAGAGACGTTTCTTTCAGTATTTATAACTTTAACAATAAATTCCAAACCATTTTTGTGGTATATTTTGTGCGTAACAACTGCCACCAGCCAGGTGACAACAGACAGTGACAACCACAACGCCATTTAAAAAGAACGAATGTAACCGAACAATCCCGAGCAAATCCGACTAAAAACGAGAACCAACCGAACGTCCGCAACAGAACTCGAAGCGGAGTCGAATGTGACCGAAAAAATCCGAAAAGACCCGATCATGGACGACGCCCCAGCTGGGAAACAGTTCGTGGGTTGCCTATCAACCGCCGCACATACATCGTCACCGGCCCGATCCATTATAGCCATGCTAGGGCTTGTTGTGTGTCAGTGTCGTAGATGAGACACTAACTGGAAAAAATGGCCTAATCCTCAGCATTTTATTTTTCCGAACACTATTAAACCTTTCCGAGGAAATCCTGAACTGGAATTTCGATACTATTGCGGTTATTTTGGGATATTACAGCAGTAGCTAACCGAGAGCTACTTTGGCTTTGACCACTCCGGCCAGGTGAGTTAACTTAACTTCTACCACCTGAACTAAATAGTTTGAGTATTGTCAGTCTGACCATTGTGATGCTTAGTTTTAGTAGAAGTAAACCTATACCCGTGTTAAATCATTTAAACCAGTTGGTGAGAAATCACAACAAAGTGGCTAACAGTTCGGCTAGGCACATTAGCTGTAGCTAACAGTACAAGTATTTAACTTTATTAGTAATTATTCTTAAGGTAGATCAGTACATAATTCACTGTCATTTATCTTTAATGACTAAATATAGTGGTCTCACTGACAACCAGTCTATAGCTAACATGTTGACGTTATATTATGGCATGGATTGATTAGCCTCATCAACTGTTTTTCTAAAAGTCTGTTTAATGTAAATAGATAAAAATAATAGTGTGGTTATTTTTGAGTTGGGTGATATGTAGCATAGCTAATCTGATGATTAGTGTCAATCCTCACCAGTATCATACCAGATTATGATGTAAGTTACTCCAGTGACACATATTCTGATCCATCTGATAATATGACTAGTGCTGTATGAAAGATAAACATTTATATATTTTATAATTAAATGAAACTATAGAAATGAACTAAGTAAATATCCTTACAAATATTACAATAAACATAATATAATTGCAATTAATTGATTTAAACAAGTAATACATTTAACAGGACAGGACGATAGTGAGAAGAAAGTATTTTTACTTAATACATAGGCTAGTAAAACAAATAACAAATTTACAGTATACATTGGGTCTTTCTTTATACACAAAGTTAAAGCTGCGTTTAAATTGTTTTGTATTGGTGTCCCTTGCACAAGGATAATCATACGTTCTGTTGCATGTATAGATTGAAACCCGCTGGTCTAGAGATTAGAATATGATTTTGTAGTTATATGAGGAACACGATTATGTGGTTTATTGTTTGTTTGGTGCACTAATTAGTTAGTTTGACTTTCATGTTTCATGTCCCTTGAGTTTATTAACTAGTTGTTATTGGTATCCCAATGATTTTGTGATGTTAAAACTACAAAACTTTCAGCCTGCCAAGTTTGATTATCCTGTGGCAAATCACTCGGATCTGTTGGAGCAGCAGTTGGTTGATCCTTGCGTTTGCATTTGGCCTCTGGCACAGAGCTTAGTGCAACGAAATCAATAAATTGAGCTCTTTGGTGTCTTGGAGATGGCTTCTAGAAATTGGATACAGTTTTAAAACCATTCCAGTGCATTTCAAACAGATGAACGCTTCACTCCAAGTTTAATATTCTCTCAGGAGTCAGAATGCAGTTTACCCGTTGGGCTTGGCTGGGTTTGATAAAACTGAGGAGAATTTCATATCTTGCAGAGGTCCTTTCAAACAGGTCTTGTTCAGCAAAGCAACAACTGCTCCTGAGGCTCACCATATGTTTCATATGTCACACACCACACACATCATGTCTGCACTCACTCGAATGTACAGTTTGCATGGACAAGATTGAAATGTGCTATCCTGCACATGAGCCTTAGTAATGTTGCCCTCGGGCTTTGGTGTGCTTTATAAGTGGTTGACTGGTTCTCAATGGCCAATACTGATATTGAGACCCCAGGGTGAAAGACTCGCCATGCTCTATTTGCTGACACAAAATAAACACTTATTTTATACAATGTCGGCTTAGAATTAACTATTTTGGAAACATAAGTGATCATAATTTTAACAGGAAAAGGCTGTTAAATGTGTCAGCAGCAGCACTGGTGGCATGTTACATATATACAGGGGAAAACTGTATAGATCTAGGCTAATCGGAGTTCCCAGAATTCCCTGTAACTCCACATTCGATGGTTTCATTTATCACGTGGCTTTATTTTTTACCACCTGCGTATTTATGATGGTTGTCAGTATTATAAAGGTAGGCCCTACTACACAGATTTTAGTACTTTGGTTTGCTGTAAAATAATTTAAATCCTTATACTTAATGTTGCCATTGTATATTTTAACTGACAACCACATGTGCTGTTTTTTTAACCATAAATTTCACAGATTCTTTTTAGAGTTTAGTTTAATAAACATTGACTGGTTCATTGGTGGTCCATTTTGGAACTTTCTGGGACAAGGGTGAACTAACACTTTTGAATTAATAATTCACTTAATTTGAATTTGTTTTTTTGGTCAATGGATTATTTTAAAAATGGCTAAATTTAGCACAGTCTGGCCAATATTTTGGCCAATCACTGCTCTTTACTGGGCAACGTTTCAGAAAAAATACGTATCTTTATGAGTCTCTGTAATGCATTGCAGTGAAAAAAAATAGTCTTGTTTGTGCATGCTGCAGGTTTTACTAATCAGTTATATTTGTGTTTTATAATATTTTCAGGGTGCAGGATATCCTGCACATCTATCAGTTGTCATCTTTTAAAGGGGTTATATTATGCCCTTTTACGAAGTTTTGGGGTGTACTAGAATGTTTTCATGCTTGATTGTAAAAAAAAGCGCATTATTTTGCAAATTCTTTACATTACAGCTCCTCTCTCCCCAGTCTGGCTCGAACATGCCGATTTCGATGAAGCCCGTCCTTTTCGAAATATGAAATCTGCTGTGATTGGTTAGCTGGCCCAGTGTGTTGTGATTGGCAGCGCTTAGCGCATGTTCGGGAAATGTCCTACGGCCACCCCTCCATAGCTGCTTCTCTAGTGTAAATATTAAAGGAGCTGTATGTAAGAAATGTATTTCAATTAATCATAAAATGGCCCTGATATGTCACTAGACATTAAGAAATCATGTTAATTTCAAATACTTATATCACTGACAACAGTAGTGTGGCCAGGATATTGTCATTGAAAAAGTGAAGTTGCAGCCCTCAACTGATGTTGATGTTGTCATCTTGTGTTTTGGCCTGAAGCGCCACCCTCCACCTATCCACCAATCACGAAGTCAGTAGTGTTTCGGCATCCGGGTTGCCAGCTCTGCTCTAGTCTGCTCTAACTCTAGTCGGATAAAAAATGTCTAACCTTAACGCCTATCTGGCAACTCGAGTCAGGGGGGAGAGGGAGGGGATACACCCCTCTACAGTAATTTGAAAGTGATTGCAGTACCAGTTTTGGACACAATCTTACATACGGCTCCTTTAAGCTTGTTTCAAACCAATTCATGCCCGATTCAGACCCTGACAATGTCAACGAACAAGAGCAGCATCCAGAACGGATTTCATGCACAGACGTTTCAGAGTGGTTTGTTTTTTGGAATTTTCTTACACATTATAGATCCGATCTTATCCACCATTTAATCGCGATATTTTTCGGAAAACTAAGATAATACAAACCGTAATCGATAACAAAAGCATGGTTAATTTTCCTAAGGAGCGGTGAACCATCTTACAAAAGCGAGAGCTTACAAAAGCAACAGAAAACAAGCTGTTCTCCATAAAATCTGCAGAACATAGATGAACGTTGGGGTAATAATGTTCAGGAACCGTTAAGTTCTAATAAAAGTTTAAATAAAGCTCAACGTTTTGCTCAAAAAACGGTGTCTCTTAGTTTGACATAGCGTCCAACACGGTCTTCTCTAATGCAGTTCAACCAGGCCTCGTCCCCTTTTTCGCATATTTAATTTCATAAGATCCAGAAAAATCCCGCTGTTGTCCAAACGAGCCTTTGTTGTAGTTCTTGAAAAGGGAATTCTGCTAAATAAAATATCTCTCTTTGGAGTGGACTTTGAGTTTTGTAACCTTGCAGATCTTTTTTTTTATCCTCAAACAGAAACATTGCACACTAACTAAAGTGGAAAAAGTGGAAAAGCATAATAGGACCCCTTTAAATCCTGTCACTGGACATGACAATACTGGTGATGAGATCAGTTTGCTGAAACAGGAGACACTCAATTGCATTCAGACATATGAAAATTAATATAGAGATTACACGTTAAAAATAAAGGGGCAAAGTGTTCAGCACTTGATCAGGTAATATATATTTCATTGGTAGATACAGGTGATGAGATTCACTAGCAGACAGTGATGATACCACAGTAAAAGAGTGGTGGATTAATTGTTGTCATTTATTACAAGCCAGTGAAATGAACTCTATGAAAGTATTCTAGTATTCCCTTTAAGACTGCTGATAGTGTTTGTGAAGTGGAATCACTTTAACCTTGGATATGATGTTGTAATATGTTATTTACAGCTCTGTACGATGAAATGGTGCCAGTATTACTTCACTCTTGTAATGTGGTTAATGAGCGACTATTTCCTTTCACCTTGAGGCCAACAACCCGAAAGAACAGATTATCAGAACGGCACATTCTTATCCAAAGCGATTCGATTTGTCTGTGTTTCTCATGAAAGCCAAACTGTAGTCCAACAGGGCAGGGCATACAGGTGATTATATGTTAGCATTGCAGAATTACAGTGTTTTGTTTGTTTATTAGGATTTGACAGGCAATAACAGTTGTTTCGGCTGATCCAAGGTCACTTGCTGATAATGTAACTCAATTTAAAAAGTAGAAATTATAATGTATTATTCACGGATGTGCAACATTCAGAATTATATTATGAATACCATGAAATTGAATGCAGAATTATAATTAATTTTTTTTAACATAACATTTCTGTCCAGTTTTTTTATGAATATTTCATTTTTCAGTATGAATCACCCTTATACATTAACATACACACACATCTAAGAAACATTAGATGATATTACGAGCAAAATCATTAGCGTTCAGAATTTTTTTAATGTATGTATCTTATAATGATAGTACAGGCTTTTAATGAATGTTTACTTCGTCTCTCAATCATCATTGTAGGTGTGTATTCTGCATTACAATGTGTTTTGCCCCCCACAGTAAAAATTGCAGAGATTTCATCATAAAACAAAGCATTTAAATATCGTCTTATTAAGACATGTTATTTGGAAATCTAGAATGCCAAATGATATTATGCATTTTATGTCAGTAATCTGCTATACTGTTATATAAATCTCATTCATTCATATTTTGGCCATATAAATAATAACTGCACCAAATTGTTATTTTTGCTAGTTTGGGCCTCGATGTATCACGGCTGTTCCATAAGCGTCACCTACTGTCAGAGAGAGAATTTACATTTTTATTTAGCATCTCCTTTCCTACTTCTAGTGGGATTGTTCACAGTGCGTGCGAGAGTTTTACGCAGCACAGGCAGTGTTGACAAATTGAACCGGTTGATGGTAAAGTGTGTGTGTGTGTGTGTGTGTGTGTACAGTGGGAGCAGGACTGTGGTGGTTGACTGACTGGGAGTGACAGATGCATTGCCGAAGCAATGGTGCAAACAGAAGTTTTACGATCGATTCGAAGTGGGTTTTGGCTGAATGCGTGTTTCAATGACGTCGTGCGATGCGTCTAGGCCCAAGATGCATTAAATTCTGCAATTGCAGAATCTCGAAATCCTGGAGGGACTCATGCTTTTCCTGTGATTCCAGTTCAGCATCATGTGATCTGACATTCAATTCGAATTCACACTCATGATTTGAATGGGAGCCAGTTTTTAAATTCTCAAATTTGCCCAAGTTTGATATTAGTATACTTAATATATTTGATATTTGTGAACTTAACTTGTACAGATCAATACTCTGTGACCTGTTGGCCTGAGATGATGAACTCTACTGTTAAAGATCATGTGAGTTTTGCTGAGCCCAGTGTAATGAGACTTGCAGGACGAGGTCAGAGCAGCTGTGCTATAGATTAAATGTTTCAGCAGCAGCACTGAAGACATGTTACATCATATTTTTTTTGTCTGATATGATATTCTCATCTGCTTTAAAGTTTCCTTATCAACATAGACTGGAGTAGCCTATGATTTCTCTTCATTTGAAGAAAGGCTTAATCGATAATATGAACGCAAGATTGTGAGCTAGATAAATAATTGAATACAACAAACAAATCAGCAGTGATTGTAGCGTTGTCAAACTTGTTGAGGTCAGAACTTAACAAGTGTCAGCATGTTTCGGGAAGGCGCGTGCTTTGTTGTATAGTTTCCAGTGAACTGGTCAGAATCAGTTCTCTTATTGATCACATTTTCAGACGTCTGAAAAACTGGTGAAAGAGCACAAATCTATCAGCGCTCAACCTTACGACATCAGGAGGATGTCCACATAAGGCCTTGGTTTGTCCAGATGAGTCTGACTGTGTCATCAGACTTGTGTCTGTCAGACATGAGCACTGCTCAGCAGTGTGTGTTTTTGAGC
Source organism: Phoxinus phoxinus (assembly GCF_949152265.1). Classification (NCBI taxonomy): domain Eukaryota; kingdom Metazoa; phylum Chordata; class Actinopteri; order Cypriniformes; family Leuciscidae; genus Phoxinus; species Phoxinus phoxinus. The sequence goes on along the minus strand of NC_136889.1, from coordinate 4,028,215 downwards.
ATGCTGATGCCAGGGAATCACAAGATCTGTCTGTGTGGCAGAAGGCTTAATTGAACATAAGTAAAGGCAGTCAGTCAGTGAACAAGTCTCAGTAATATGGATCATTTGCAACCTGATGCTTTTATTAGAGCTTGGCTGTCACAAGCTTGTAACGTTTGCTGTCATGCGCTGTTTGTTTTCATGACTCGGCATTAGCGTTGAGTTCAGAAGAACAGCAGCGGGGTGGATGTCCCAGCCATCTGTCCCAAAGGAACTGTTCTAAATCTGCCAAAGGCAACGTTTACATTTGCGATTAATTCAATACTTTGAATTGAATGCCGTTAAATCATTGATCTAATCTGGGCTTCTAACCGTTTCATTCAGTTCTGTGGGAATATTTGCGCCAGTAACATTTGCAGAAGTTTGAACAAACCCTGAACACTGACTACAGAGTACAATAGAGACCGGACACTTTTTCAGAAGTCTTGGTTTCTGAAGTATTTTGCCCATACATATAAAAGCATATACGTATAAAAGCCTTTATTTAAGAGTCAAAACCAATAATAAACCAACCCAACCAGCTACGAGGCATATCGCAACATCATAAACTGTTTGAAACAAAAAGACAAAGTACAGAAATATATACTTAACAGCTTTAATGAGGGAAAGAACTACAATAATAAAATAATTATGTTTATTGCAGAATATGCACATTTAAGTAGTTTGAGAACATAGGGGGACTATTATTTGCAGTCCAATGGGAGTGGATGGGCGCTAAAGTGTTTTTTGGCGCTAATTGCTGGTCGCGATTCTCTGATTGGTGGAGATTTATTTGAAGAATCAAGGGTAATGCAGTATTTGTTTTAAACAATTATTTAAAAAGTGTTCCCTTTCCTTGTAAAGTATTGTAATTTGGAAGTGAATTGGTGTCAAAGATGATATGCTTATAACTAACCTCACCTTGAGCTGGCTTGGCACAGATTTTGGTTTGTTATGAAACGCAGCGTGTGACTTTCTCTCCCCCATCACCCTTATATGCTGTATTTATTTTCCATTGGAAAAGTCAGAGTCCTGCTGTCACGGTTAACATAACTTTGGTTCTGACATTAATTCACACTGGACAGCCAATGTGTGTGTATGTTGTTGCTTTAGTAGATTCCTTGCACAATATATAAGTAAATGACCAGCAGATTAAATGGTAATATTTGTTAACTCACTCACCTAGGCAATGGGTGCCAATCAGTTCAAATTAACCCCACTTTATTGCATATTTAAAGCGGTATTATTAAGATCCTATTATAGTTATTCATATTTTGAATATATTTTCTGTTTTAATATATTCCGTTTACTAAGTTTTAGTAAGTTTGATGTGCGTTTTTGTCGTTTATGTAAGTTACTGTGGTTTTAAATGTCTATAGTTTTTATTCATTTTATTTCAATTTGATTTCAATATTTTATTTTAGCTAGCTGAAAAAAAATATTATTGAAGTTTTTTTTTATATATATATATATATATATATATGCATTTTATTTTAGTTAAACTTTATTTTATTTCAAGTAACCGACATTTTTAAGTTTTATATTTAATGTTGCCTATTTCTGTAACATCTTATTAATTATTTATTATGTATATGATGATTCAAACTAAAGCTTGTTTATTAAAACAAAGTAAACTCAGGCAATACACAAAGATACAAAATGGCATGCTACACACAAACAATACCGGACAAAGAACGAGGGATTTAAATACCCTGTGATAATGAACTAAATACAGACAGGTGTGTTCGTTAAAAAAATTTCCCTGGTAACTAATTAGTTGTGGGAAACTAGAACAAAGCAAACAGGTACCGGTAACTGAAGAGAAACAAACTAAAAGTCCATGAAAATGAAACTAATACCTAAACTAATAACTAACTAAACGTGACAATTTATCAAATTAAAGGAATAGGTCACACAAAAATTTATTTGTTTTCTCACCCTCACCATGTTGTTTCAAACCTGTATTATCTGTAAACTACTTTTATAATACTTTTATGGAGCTTTTTTGGTTGAGAAAAAAAAGAAGCTGTGCATATATTCATCAAAAATCATCCTAATGTGTTCCACAGAAGAAAGAACATTTTTTTATTAAATATTCCTTAGTATTTTAAATATATATGGCTGGCAATTTTAGACAGTGTTCCCTCAGGAAGAACTTGGTACAGTTGGTGCATTTTGCCTCAGAGAGATGGCTCGGCCTCTGTTTGTCCATTGTCAAGCCGTTTAGTGGCTGATCTCACTGTAGGAGGAATATAGATGTGTCTGTGTTGAGCCAGAGCACTGCATGCACAGCCTTGGAGCTCCACAGATCTCTTAATGTAGAGATGTGTTGTCTTGTCAGTCACTCACAGCAAAGCTTTAATGCAGTTACATAATTCGCCAAGTTACACCTTTAGACGTCATAGACACGAGGCAGATTGATGATAATGAGCTGTGACTGCAGATTTGTTTTGATGTGTTTTCTTAATGCATTCTCTATTACTTTACAGAACCGGTCTTTCCTGTAAGATACTTTCAGAAGAAAGCAAGAGCCAGATTCATTGTTTACAATTATTTCAGCCTTTTCGATCTTTAAATGTGTTCAGATAATTACGCCTAATTCTTAATGAATTCTGAATTATATATGCCAGTTCTTAAAGGATTAGTTAACCCCCCAAAAAAACTCTCTTTTGAGATTTCTCTCTTTTGTAGAACATGAAAGATGTCAGGCAGGATGACTCATCACTCAAGTTGATGTTGACTATTTTTCCTTTGTTTTCCCATAACTATCCCTTTAAAGACCCCAGGTGATCAGTATTAGAGCTTTTAGTCGTTTTCTGTTAGCTTTGGGTGATCATCTATATGCAAGTATACCCCTGGAAGTTATTGATAACGCTCTTCCTCTTGTCTCCTGACAGGTGGAGTTTCAGGATGCAGCAGTACTGAGGATGCTGATTGTCTTAGTTTTGCTCATGATGGCTGTGAGCAGTGACGCTGAGGTCTGCACAGGCCAGCACAACTGCTCCAGCACCAACAGCTCCAAGGACTACTGCTATACGGGCCGGATCCGCAGCACCGTGCTCCAGGGCCTGCCCTTCGGAGGAGTGCCCACCGTACTTGCCCTTGACTTCATGTGCTTCTTGGTGCGCATCACAAGCCTACAATTTTCCGTTTCTGTTCATTTGCCATGAGTTTGTCATTTATAGTTGTGTTAGATTTTCCCCTACGCACCTGAATTAGGTTGAACCGGGTGTCCTTGACACCTGAAAATATACTCAGTTGAGTTACCTCTGAACGCACGGGTTGACGCCTAAGCCGCAATCCAAACCCCGCCTAAGAGCCTCACAAAGAGTCCAACGACGTCTCGCTCCCTATTAACACTGTCACTTGGGGAAAAGGGCTTTAGTGTCTAACATGTAACTTGTTCCGCTAACTAACTTGCTGCAGCAATAATAACAGACAGACTTCAGTAAATGTCCTTTAAATGCTTTAATCACGGCCGGGAGATCTCAGAGAAGTTCTCCAGAGCATCTCACCCAAAAAGAAATATACTTCAGGTTTTATAGGATAAAGACAGACACATCAATATAGAATCAGCATGACTAACATGTCACGTTCTATCAATGTGATTGGTTAAATTGATAAAGCTAAACAAAGCCTTGTGACGCCAAAAACCCTTGTGGAAGAAGAAAGCCATCGTATTTACGACTGTGACAATAAGCGCTTACCAGTATCAACTAAAAGCTAGATTTTCGCGGCTCCACTGTTGCAGTAAACTTGCACAACGTTCTTGAATTAATAATTTATGAGACACACGCCGGGCTGTTATTGTAGGGAAACTTTACATTTTCACGCCCCTAAACATGACGTGGAACAAACCGAACTGTGATTGGTTGCGTTACTAGTAGTCAAGGCGAGACTAGCTATATGTATCCAAATCATGGGTTCACTTCACCTTTGAACACCACCTCTCCACAATCAGAAGGCAATATTCCATTCATTTTTAAAAGCAACGCCCACATCTCAAACTCCAATCAACAACTGATGGATAGAACTAAGCCCTACATTTTTTTCCTCTTTTTCGATAATCCATTACACTTGAATGTGTGTCATTGCATGTTCATTTCATCCATCATGTAATGTTGACTAGTGGTAAAGTAATAATAGCAAACAATCATAGATTTAAAAAGAAGTGTTAACTTGCATCTAGATGCTCTGAAGGGTGAACGTGACTTTTAGCCTCCATGTCTCAGTCAAAATGCGTCCTCATAAGTGGGTGCCAGTGGTGTTTGAAGAGGCGAGCCAACTGCAATAAATGAAGGTCATTGTTCAATTAACTGCAAATTCACAAACATGTCAGTTCTGCTATGGAACGCCCACTTTTCATTATCCAATCAATTCCCAATGGATAAAAGTAAAGTATGTAGAAGTAAAATGGGTTATGAAAGACATTTTCTTGTTCACATTAATAAAAGTGACTGGGAATGTGTAAAAATGCTTTGAATTCTGTGGAAGTCTGCCGAGCTCTCTGTGGAATTCTGTGGGCCTTTATAATAATCCACACTACAGTAATATTTCTGATCATTATGTGTGATGTTCTAGTTTTGCTGTGGTTCTAAATTAATGCACTTTAGGAATGTGTTTCTTAATTGTTTTTGCAGTTTGGTATTTGTCACATATTTGCGGCATTGTGAACAGGAATTTGTGTTTGAATGAGATGTGAATTTGATTTGTGTAATGTATGTTCTGGGTCTCCAGGTGCTGCTATGTGTGTTCTCTCTCTTGAGGAAGGTGGCGTGGGATTATGGCCGTCTCGCATTGGTCTCTGATGCCGACAGGTAAAAACTATTATATTCCATACAGTAGCTTTTTGTAGTACACAATATGAGACAAAAATAAATGTAGCCCTGATTCTTTCAAATGTTCTGATGTCATTTTCATTGTAGTTCAATACAAAAAGCTGGTCCTATTCCAGCGACTCATACTGCGGCCTCAGCTGGCTGCGTTCACAGCATGCTCTTGGCCCCAATCTAACCCCAAACAAACACTCATCTTTCCAGCATTGAGTAACATTTTCTGGCATTTTCTGCCAGACTAAATATATACAGCTGGACACTCGACTCATCAATCATGATGTAGACCTTTGATTTGTCCAAATAGACGAGAAAATGCCTCCTGCAGGAATGCATTGAATGCTGTAAGACAACAGCATGCTCTCAGCTGCTGCATAATGGGTTTAGCCAATGGATTGGTTGTTCAGACAGCTCAGATAGTCTTATTCTATTAGTAATGTGACCCTGCCTTTCAATCACACTCACATCCAGCGCTTTGGAAACTGGTTTGAGCAGCATGCAAGTGCATAAGAGATTGTGTTTATGGGAGATCAGATTATATTCCGGGCATCTCAAATTTTTGTCCAGTCAGATCTCAGTCACATTTTACTACTCTGATGTCAGAACCTTCCCTCCATGCTTCATGCTAGCACATTCATTTGAACAAAGTCATGATTCAGCTTGAGTCAGATCCATTTACAGTAATTCTTTTAAAGAAGTGGTTTATTTTGTGTGTACCTACCCAGCATTCATTGATCTATTTTGAACATTTGGTTCCATAAACATTTCCCTGAATTGCAACACCTACATTATAACTTTCCAGTCATCAATTTAAATGTTAAATGTTGCCTGGGGTCAAGTGAAATCCTGAAAAGTCAGATCATGAAGCTGAATGCATGTTACAACTTGACTATGCATTGCATTTTTAATAAATAATTAAATCGTAAATTACTGCACTTGTATCATATTCATGGTGATCACTGTTACTAATCTGTGACAAAAAGAAACTGGAAAAATGTCTTGGGACAAAAATATGGGCATGTGGCACGTACATATGTTTGTCCGAAGACATTTTTCCAGTTTCCTTTTGTCACAGATTTAGTATCTTGCTTACAAACAGGTCAAGCCACCATTACTAGTTTGAAACTGTCCTGTGGGGAAGTGATGTGGAACTGTAAAGCTGGCAACAAAAACTGGAGATGCGTCCAGTCATCTCAAGAAAAATGCAATCCAATCAGAATCAAGGATTTAAAAAATGTGTGGTATTTTTAATAGTTTGTTAAAAAAAAAAAATTATAGAATGGTTTTATTCTTATATTTATTTTATAATAAAAAAATATGTTTCATGACATCTAAAACCAATAATGTGAAATTCCTCAAAGATTTGATCTGATTACATGTAATAACTTGCATCACAGAGTCAAAGGAAAAGTTGAGTTAGTAGTGTCATAGCATCTCAGCTGAGTAATCTTCTTCCTCTGAATGAATGATCTCATTTTTTGACAAGTTTCTGTCAAGCATGAACTTGAATAATTTCTTTTCCCTCATCAGTAGGCGGAATCAGCACTATCAACGTCTGGACGAGGAATAGTATGTGTTGTTTTTACACTTCAGCTCTCTCTTCCAAGGACACCTTGTGTCTGCTTTTTGAATTTGCTCTCTGGCATTTCTTCTGCTGTGTGTCTATCGGGTGGATTTGGGGTGAATTTGTTCACTGTGTATCTGTTTCCTAATAACTCTTTTCACTTCTTTCTCTTGTCCTTTTTAATTTACTTCTTTCCTAGAGTCCATTGGTTGAGGGTTTCTCAAGATAATCATCACATTTACCTGAGCTAATCAATATGTGTCTCTTGTGGATCTGTGTCTTTTAAAGGTGAAGTGTGTAATTTCCGTGCCACTTGCATCACCAAATTAAACTACAAAAAATGTTTTTTCTAAACAAATTCCTAAACTCTCCAACTCCATTTTCTCATCCCTGTCTTCCATTGTTCTGCTAAACAGGTAGTCCCTTTTTACATAACAGACTGCTCAAAAAAACAGAGCAATGTTCTGTAAGCGCCACAGTCTTGAACTTATAGGAAGTCAAACTACAAATGGTTTACTTATAGTTTCTCTTTGTAACCTTGCAAAAACTACACACTTCACCATTAAACTATATGTTTTCGTTCTTGTAAGCGTGCACATTCTGGCCAGGGTCTTTGCACCCTATAGGTCCCACAGGGAAGAGGATTACAGGGAGAGGTAAAACATCCTGTGATGTCATAGAAAACCCCTGTGTGACTGGAAGACCTTGTTTTGATGAATACCTGTGATTTGTCCGGTTGTTTGACTGTTTTTGTCATAGACAAGCAATAAGAACTGATACTCATTAGAAGGGCCCTATAGAAGAGTTCCTATAGAATCAGTCCAAATGTTTGTGGATATTGTAGCCAGAGAATGACACATACACTGGCCCCAAAAACTATTTTGATATTTAAGGCACACTTGCATAATGAATTAGATTGCAAATTATCAAACAGAATGCCATTTTTCAGTTTTATCAGACAGGCAGCTTTCTATGATACTTTATTTAATGCACTGAAGTTCATACTTATGAATTGTGGCTTTTGGAGATCATTGTATCTTTGTAAAAGTAGTGTCTTTGTGTATCTCTGTTTAACACACTCTGCCTCAAATCAAATGTATGCTCCTCTCTGCATGTCCATCTCCTTTCTAGGTTTACTGCAGTCTCTTTGTGAACAATCTGTGTGTAATGCCCCTGAGCCTCTGATGCTAATTCTGTGTTTGCGTTTGTACGTGCACAGTCACTTATTGCTGCATGCCCAACATGTGGTTAGCCTTGATATGCCCTAATGGAGCCGGGGTTATCTGAGCCTGGAAGGCCTAGCTGTGCCCATCACTTAAAATCCGCCTGCAGTCAATCATTTTATCTCTTAAAACTAATCTTTTGATCATCACAATGACATATTTAAATGTTTTTTCCTGTGAAAATAATTTCTTCATGCCTTTAAATAGCTTAAGTAAAACTATACCCTTGCTTTTAGTATACGTGGGGCCATGAATGTGCAAATTAGTCCCCGCCTACACTCAATCGCACCAGCTTGAACTATGATCCACTCGGCCAACTGTAGTAAACGCTACACAATGGCAAGTGGAAATATTCAGCCATATATGTTTGAACCAGAAATTGATTCAGAAGAAAAGTAAGAGCGAATTATACAGACAGGCCCGGTTCTACGGGGGCGCTTGAGGGTGATAAAGCAATTAAAAACACCACATAGACATATAAACAGCATTAAAAAAATTATCACCACGGCGGTATGTAAAGATTATTAAAGGAATAGTCGTTTATTCACCCGTTTTGGACTAAGACAAGACATAGAAAAATGTAGTACATCCTACTTACCTGCATACATACAGTATACTTGCATAAAGCAATATATACTTATAGTAAATTTAAGCTGTGTGATTGTTTATATCGTCACAAAATGTAAAGTGTGTATATAAAGTTAGATAATATAATATAATCCACTTTTATCCATTGTATGCATTTTTATCCGCATACATATACAGTGCACTCACATAAAGCGATATGTACTATACCGTATGTAGCAAATCTCAACTACGTGATTTTATTTTATCGCAAAATGTAACTATCATCAACTCTTTATATAAAGTTGCATATATATATATAAGTATGTCCAACTGTATCCCCGTGCATATAGTACTCACGTTTGTGTAAATATATATATGTATATATATATATATATATATATATATATATATATATATATATATATATATATATAGCACAACTCAACTGCTTGATTGCTTGTATCATCGCAAAATGTAAACTATATTATCGCCCAGCTCTAATTTGCTAAATGTGACCATAAGGCATGAAGATATTAAGATACTATAAACATTAACATCATGATTTTCTGTAAAGCTACTTTGAAACAATGTGTATTGTGAATATACAGAATATACTATACAGATACATTAATCTTACCTTGACTGTCAAAAACATAAAAGTATTAATGAATTAGCATGTGTTATTTGCGGGAAATATTAGTTCTCAAATTTTATGTGTAGAAATCTTGTTAGTTTGTATTGATTCATTTTAAATAATGCATCAAAGTGCGTTACACCAGGTTTGTCTCATCATTAACAACTGTGACAATCCTCATACTTTTATTTTTAATTTAGCTGAGAAATGAGAACTGCAGCGGAGAGGAAGATTTTCAGTGAATGATGAGTTTTGGGTTGATCTAGTCCTTTAACGTGATCATAACGCTTTATATTACAGATCTTCCATTATCAACATCAATCTAATCATCATTGTAATCACTGCAGAATGAAGTGGCATGCCATTAAGTGACTGTACACTTGTGTGTTAGCTTGAGTTCAGTGCTCAGAGAGGGCATGTGTTTGATAATGTGTGTTTGTGTTCAGTGTGGCCTCCGCCATGCAGACGCCTGCCGACTCCCGCTACGAGCGCCTCACCTCTGTGTCCAGCTCGGTCGACTTTGACCAAAGGGACAACGTAAGTAGCTTGCAATGTCATCTTTGTGGATGCTTATGGCTATGTTCAGAATGGAATACTAGCATACTGCACAGTATACACTGTATAGACATTATACATTGTGTAGACCAGCCCAATGCTGCGCTTGTGTTCTGTCTTCCGGTTTGTATTTCCATCTTACAGATTTATGAATGAAGCGCTATGAGATACATTCTATGCACATTAATAAATAATATAATTATTCTGTGTAAATTTGCATTCCATTCACACTAAGAGCGATAACTACAACCCCATTTCCCGAAAAGTTGGGACATTTTGTCAAATAAAATTCACAACCTGTGATTTGTTCATTCTCTTGAACCTCTTTTTTAACTTTTCCAATGTTTTCAGTGACCAACATAATTGTATTTTGTAAATATAAGCACATTTTTATATTGATGGCTGCAACACAAAGTTGGGACAGAGGCAAAATAAAAGTGAAAAGATTATAAAGATTAGATTATCCAACTCTTTTGAAACAGTCCACAATGAGTAGGTGAATTGGTGATCGGTGAGGGTATCATGTTTGGGTGAAAAGGGAGCTTCTCAGTCTTTGCAAGCAAAGATGGGTCATGGCTCACCACTTTGTGCGAAATATTATGAGAGAATTGTCAAACAATTAAAAAAGCACATTTCTCAATGCAAGATTGCAAAGAATGTATGTCTTTCACCATCTACCACACATAATATTGTGAAAAGATTCAGGGAATCCAGAGAAATCTCAGTCTGTGTAGGGCAAGGCAGGAGACTTCTGTTGAATGTGTGTGACCTTTGAGGCCTCAGACGCCATTGCATGAGAAACCATCATGCTACTCTGTTAAATACAGCCATGTGTGCTCAGGAGTACTTTAGAAAACCATTTTCACTTAACAACACAGTCTGTCGCTGCATATAGAAATGCCACTTGAATCTCTGTTACGCAAGGAGAAAGCTATACATCAGTTATATGCAGAGATGCCGGCGAGTTCTCAGGGCCCGAGCTCATCTCAGATGGTCTAGAAGACAGTGAAAGTGTGTGCTGTGGTCAGATAAGTCCAAGTTTCGGTTTGTTTTTGGGAAAAACAGACCGAGTTCTCAGTCCTAGAGACGAAAGGGACCAACCAGACTTTCATCAGTGACAGGTGCAAAAGCAAACATCTGTCCTGGTATTGGGGTGCATCTGTGCAAGCGATATGGGTGACTTGCATTTGTGTGAAGGTATCACTGACATGGAGGCATATATTTGGATTGTACAGAGACATAAACCGTTATCAAGATGACATCTTTCCTGGGAAGCAAGACAATGCCAGGCCTCATTAAATAAAACTGAGTGGTTTCTAGACACTGCACCATAGAAGGGATGTGCCTGACTGACTGTCTGTCTGCAGTCCAGATCTGTCTCTTATTGAAAATGTATGACCCATCATGAAAAGGAGAATCAGACAACGACGGCCATGGACTTTTGAGCAGCTGTCTTGCATCTGAAAAGATTGGGCAAATATTCCACTTGCAAAACTGCAACAATTAGTATCCTCAAATTATTAAAAAGTATAATTAAAAGGAAAGGTGGTGTGACACTGGAGTAAACATGCCTCTGTCTCACCTTTTGTGGAGTGTGTTGCAGCCATCAAAATAAACCTTTTTTATATTTATAAAATTAAGTTGGTCAGTGAAAACATATTTTTTTCTTTGTACATTTGTCAGTTAAATAAAGGTTCAAGAGAATTAACAAATCACATATTCTTGAATTTATTGCATTTTACAAAATGTCCCAACTATTCTGGAAATGGGGTTGTATAACGATAATTACAACGATAACTCCATTAGCGTCCACCAATGCACAATAATGTTCTGTTTATTACAAGTGTACACTGCAGTTATGGCGTCTGCCACTTTAAATGCTTGAGTTCTTTAAAGTTGGGTGGATTCTGATTGGCTCAGATTATCAATATTTTTCGTTCATCAGCTAGAAAAAGCCGTTCTGAAAGTGATTTCAACAATATTGTTCCTATGTGTCTTTATCAGGGTTAGTATCGTTAACTACAACTATAGTTAAAGCTAAAAGTAAAAGCATAAAAATAAACATTATTGTTACTTATAAATAAAATAAGATTTTTATGTGCAATGATTTTTTGTGAAGGCCATGACACGTTGAGAGGTGCAAGCCCTGGCACGAGTCATTTGAAAGGGTTCACTCTCGAAAACATGATCATCCGGGTTTCTGTGCAAAATTTGCATATTCTGTTCACATTATTCATACTGCATATACTGAAAAAAGTAGTAAACCTTTTATAAAAGTTTGCATTCTGAACATTCCCTTTGTCTTCCTTGCTCACATATGCCTTCTCTCACGCTCCTGTTCACACAGTATTTCTTGCCATCTACCACAGCTCTATCTGTTAATGCACACACACCTGTGGGTTTCATAATGGCGCACACATGCCTTTTGACAGCCATTTGTTTGCCTCTCCCTTCCCTGCTGTGATCTGTAATAACTGCACTTATGTAAACTGGTGTCACGTGCACCCAGGCAGCCTCTAACAACTCCTCAAACTGCATTGGAGACATTGTCAGTGTCTCTGAATGTTGAGGTGATTGACAGACAATAGTTAGAGAGAGTGCATTGAATTTGATGTTCTTTGTTTGTAGGGTCTCTGTTCCTGGCTAACTGCCATCTTCAGGATAAAGTGAGTCCTTTCTGCTTTTACTTTATGAACATACTGTATTTCTGTTTATTTCAACATACTGTAACTTCAAAATGTGAAGACTATAGGAACTATGCTGCAAAAACTATCCAAAATGGTGTGGGGTTTTTTATCACAAAACTCAAGCAGTGTTTCAAATTAGAAGTAGAGGAAATGAGATACACCAGAAGAAGATTATTCCAGTTATAACAAGTATATAACAAGATTAGCCAAAATTATATAGTATTATATTATATTCACTGTTGTGCACTGTAATGTCAAATACTTCAATGTAATGTATCAAATGTTTTAAAATATTTTATTTATATAGTGCTATTTTCTATATATTGTGAACTAAATATTCTACTTGTTTATTAAATAATATTAATAAATTATAGATTTTATTGTTAACTATTTAATTATCAGTACAATTATGAATAAAAATCTTAATGGTATACTAACACATTTCTCTCACCCTTCCAGAGATGACGAGATCAGGGAGAAGTGTGGCGAGGATGCCGTCCACTACCTCTCATTCCAGCGGCACATCATTGGTCTGTTGGTGGTGGTGGGCGTGCTCTCTGTGGGCATTGTCCTGCCCGTTAACTTCTCAGGAGACCTATTAGGTGAGTCAGGAAAGTTTAAGAGTGAGTCATCTAGGATTATACAGAATACCTGAATGCAGCCATTCGAGTTTATCTTCCTTTAGTGTATGTGACCAAAGACTCCCTCTGACCCGAATCTTGTCTTTTCTTTCTGCAGAAAATAATGCCTACAGTTTTGGGCGAACTACAATAGCCAACTTATCTTCTGAGTAAGCGCGGGTATTGTCTGGGACACTTACTTGACCTTTGAAAGATTGTTGATGAATGCATTAGCTCTGTTTTCCTCTCTCTCTTTCAGTAATAACCTGCTATGGTTGCACACTACATTTGCCTGCTTATATCTGTTACTGACTGTGTACAGCATGAGGAGACACACATCAAAGATGCACTACAAAGAGGATGACTTGGTGAGCAGAGACAAATTACCCAAAACACTTCAAAGAAATTTTTCTGGGTTCAATACAAGTTTCTATTTACAGCCAGGGTTATTAAAGTTAATTACAACAACATTTCTTCAAAAAAAAAAACTATTTTATTTCAGCTAGTTGCCAAGGCAACATTTCTCATTTTCATTTAGTTTAACTTGATCTACTCAAATAAAAATAAACTATTCAAAATATAAATAAAAAACTATAAAAGTAAATGATAGTCTACACAGCATATTTAGCAATAATGTCCTGTACCACATGAAATAATTGTAACATAACACTGGCCAATTTTAACGTTTCAATTCAGTTGTAAGTATCTTACAGTAACAATAATTTTAATTGAGCCAGGAACATTTCTTTATTTTCAGATTTTATTTTGGCATAAACCCACATTACTCAAATATTTCAGTTTCCCTGAGAGAGAGTTGTTGGGGATTGCCCCACTGAACCGGTTCTTTAATGGGCTTAACCACTTCAGTACTCTGATCAGGGAGTAGGAGTCCTCATATCTTTTCCACATTTATTTTGTGCAGGGTTTCACCGTATAAACATCAATTATGCATTGGAGGTAGTTTTTCTTCAATAACTTTTTTCCTGCACTCAGAGATGCTGCACGGGTGGAAATATGCGTCATATTCTGACAGCTCTGTATGCGTCACTTATGCCGAAATTGCATACTACATACTTTCCATATGTATTAAGTATTCTACATAATAAACCCTTATAGAATACAGCATTAGATCATACTTAGACATACAATATAAAGAATTCACAACAAGAGTTATGAACCAAAGTCAGGGTAAAAAGCCCATTGCAACCCACTTTTCTTGCGTAATCTGGCACATTTTTTGAAACGGGATATTCAACTTGAAAATAATGAAGGGTGGGACTTGGTTTTATCCAGTAGGAATTTAAAAAATGTGAAAAAGGAGTTTGAAAATAAGAGAGCTTGGCAATGAAGTTGTTTTAAGAGACATTATATTTTGATGAAAATACATGATGAAAACATTTATGTGCACAGATATAAGGTCATTTCATGTTGATTTTTAACAAAGTGAACAGATATGATAAGAACAGATAAATATGTCCCTTCACAGACTCGTTGTTCTTTGTATCAAATTAAATATGTATATCCTAACTAAGGTCCATAGTTTAGTGCTGCATGAAATTGCTCTCTTAATGGAGATCAACATCAATAATCAATATTATGGTTGAAATAATATTTCTAATGCTAACAAACTGTACTCTGATGTCTCCACATTGTCTCCTTTCACAGGTGAAACGCACTTTATTCATTAACGGGATCGCAAAATTTGCAGAAGAGAGTGATATAAAGCAGCATTTTGAGTAAGTTCTTGCTGAAAACACAAATGTTATGTCTCAACACTAATTAGGATCTAACTTCTCATCATCAGTAAAGATGAAGTGTGTAATTATAATTCGTTACATTTATATAGCACTTTTCTAGGTACTCAAAGCGCGTTACATATGGAAGGGTAAATCTCCTCAAATTTATGCACTTTCCTCTGTAGAAACAATAGAAGATATTTTGAAGAGTTTTTCCCCCTTACAATGAAATTCAATGGGGTCCCATGTTGTTTGGGCCTTTTGCTGGATCTTCTTTTGTTCTCTTTTGGACATAAGGATTTTAATTTTGGTGTGAACTATCCCAAACCACACAGTAAATTCAAGCACACTGACATGCCTTTGGCTAAGTCCTGAGTGACTAAGAAAATGACAACCTTAACTGTTTTAATTGTTCGAAAGTGGTCATGTGGCTACAAGACGTTCAGTGTGTCCATCCACTCAGTTTATCTAATCTCATTTACTGCTGAAGAATGTGTCAGGACAATACATGTCTTTTTCAACTTCTATGTCAAGGATTTCTGGGAAAACACAGATGGGGTCCAGACCGATTGAGAAATAGAGATATAGAAGGCAGGATGTGTAGATGGAGGATAAAGAGGATGTGTAGAACAAACCAGGGTTCCCATGGGTCCTTGAAAGTGCTTGAATTTATTTTGTGCGAGAAGTTTCCTGGAAAAAATTCCATATTATTTGCTCCGGTCCGCTAATGTGTTATTTTACCAACACTTCGTGGCCTATGCATACTAGCTTGCTTGATTACACGTTACGATAAGTGTTTCCCGCGTGAGGTACTTTGTGCTGTACGTTGCCATGATGTTCCCGCGCGCACAAAACTACTATGATTGTACTTCAACGTTTCACAGACACACCGTGAAACACTGCAATGATAGTCTGAAACGATGTAACCTTGCTCTCACTTGAAATGTCAGCGTGTACATAGTCTCACAGAGACTGCTGTGTCATTATTTGAAAAGCCTACCAATTTGTCTTTTATTTTGGTATAATTGATTTTAGATTTACTCGCCTCTGTGCATCACATAAAAAAGCAGTGGCTTCATTTTACTTGGTGGTCAGTCGCTTTCTGTCTAAGTGAGCAATTCTTGGCTAGCATAAACTACAGTGAGCGCCAGACAATAGAAAAGTCTGGCTCCTGCAAGACTATCAACATTGTGTTTCAGTGCCACGTTAAATGAGAAAGTGGAAATTAGTAGAAATACTTTCTGTTCCCCTCATGTGATTTTTTTTTTTTTTTTTATTATTATTTTTATTATGTCTCACACGTTCTCACTTTTTTATGTCTTTGTTTTTATATCCAGGAAAGCATATGAAAACTGCGTAGTTCTGGATGGTCGCATTTGTTACGATGTTGCCAAGCTTATGTCTCTGGAGTCTGAAAGGTAAACATTTGGTAAAAAGAGTTGAGACAAGTTTCAGTCACCATTTTAAGTATTGTACACAAGGAACTTTATATAAATAAGGTGCCAATTTGTGCCCATTCTTTTTTTCTTTTCTTTTTTAAATAAAATTAGCATAAATTACATAGCATAAAAAAATTATGGCATAGATAGATAGATAGATAGATAGATGGATGGATGGATGAAATAAAGAAAGAAATCATTTTTATTGTGATAAATAAATAAAAGCATTGATATCTACTATATTTCTATTGTGATTAATAAAAGATAGATAGATAGATAGATAGATAGATAGATAGATAGATAGATAGATAGATAGATAGATAGATAGATAGATAGATAGATAGATAGATAGATAGATAGATAGTAAATGACAGGTAAATTAGGCCTCTTGCCTAGTCAGGTACTTAATTTAGTTATTTAGGGCATGTGTTTGTTTGAATTTTATTTGTTTACATTATCATGTTTTAATGTGAATTGCAACAGGAAAAAGGCAGAACGCAGCAAAAAGTTCTACACAGACCTGAAGGACAAGGAGCACATTCCCACTATGATTAACCCCAAACCCTGCGGCCACCTCTGCTGCTGCATCATCAATGGCTGCGAGCAGGTCAGTGTCACCCTGAGGCTCATGGGAGTTTCACATGTCACATGCATTATACCCTCTCCAGTCACTCTGCCCAAAGTGTTTTGAATAGTAGCGGGTATCTAGATCTCATATTAGTACATGAACCATCATGCACTTCACTGCACATTCAAATGTAAATCATGAATGCATAACCTTTCCCCATTAGACACGCAGTCAGGATGTCACAGCCGCTGTCTTGCTGCCTGTAATTCCGCTTCACTGTATTTACAGTCATATTAGTCAGGATGATGTACGCTCTGCTGCTGTGAGACATGTTCAACATCAGTGCAGGAATATTCAGCAGCTCCCATGTGTCCTCATTAGATAAGCAGACTTCCAGTTTATCACAAGAGACATTTTTCCATAGCACACATCCCCCCCTTCTGGACGATGACTGTAATGCCTGTCTAGCAAGTTACAGGGAGGACATTTTTCCTTCAAAGCATCTTTCCTTTTGCGCAAAATGCAGTTGATCAAACAGGCCAGAAAATCACATTGCATTGAGGATGGGGCCTGTGCCATATCTAGAGACCAGAATATCATATCATTTTTATTTCATAGGGTTTTTACAACGAAAAGTATTTTAGTAGTGATGTCTAACTCTTGTAATGTTAATCCATCCCTGCAGGAAGATGCTGTCAACTACTACACTAACCTTGAGGCCAAACTAAAGGAAGAATACAGAAAAGAACGCGAGAAAGTCAACAATAAACCTCTGGGAATGGCTTTTGTTACCTTCCAGAATGAAGCCATGACAGCCCTGTAAGTCTAATAGACATTTTGGTATCTGTGTGTGTTGACACTAACCAAAGTACTGAAAATTATCATGTTAGTACCATTGTATTCTTTGAGGTGCCTTAATATCTGTTTGTTTTTTTCATTTCCCAGCATCCTGAAAGATTTTAATGCGTGTCAGTGTCACGGCTGCCACTGTCGACGAGAGCCGAAGTCCTCCACCTTCAGCAACGGGCTCAACACATTCAACTGGACAGTCACATACGCTCCAAATCCACAGAATGTTTACTGGTAACATCCTCATCTTAAATCTCATGAATTTATTATGAGTGTAGTTTCACAGTGCTAGACAGGATCCACTTGTGTTAATGGACAGTTCTTGGCCAGAATAAACTGTAAAAAAAAACAATTACATGCAGGTAAATCTGAAATCGATGATACCACAATATTTCATTGTGGACTGGAAGTTGCATAATGCATATTATTATTCATTTTATTATTACTTATGTAATAATAAATATATGATAATATATGATATTGACTAGGGCTTGCCTTTTTAATATGCAATATGTAACTAGGCTATTTTTGGAGAGTATTAAGTCAAATTTATTTGTATAGCACTTTTCACAATACGCATTATTTCAAAGCAGCTTTACAAATTTGATGTTAATGTTTATAATATTTTAATATCTTCATACCCTATAATCGCATTTAGCAGATTAGAGCTGGGCAACAATATACATTTTTACAGTTTACATTTTGCAACAATACCAGCAATCAAGCAGTTGAGATATGCTGTATGTATTTGGACATACTTGTATATCCACTTTTATATAAAGAGCTGGCCGAGGATATAATTACATTTTGCAACGAAATAAAAAAAAAATCAAGGCAGCTGAGAATTGCTATATATTATACATCGCTTTTTGGGAGTGTATATGTATGAGAATAAAGTTTGATGTAATATATTACACTTTTTATATGGAACTGTACTATAATAGTTTACATTTATATAGACTTGTTTACATTACAAGTCACGCAGCCGAGATTTGCGAATATATATTGCTTTACATTAATCTACTGTATGCGTGCAAGTTAAGTAGGTTGTACTATTACTCCAACTTTTTATATACATTGCTGGCCGGTAATATAGTTTACATTTTTGTCAATATCAAGTAGGTCAGATTTGTTATATATAGAAAATGAGGCTGCTTAACGTAAGTGTACTGTATGTATCAAGGTAAGGTTGGATATACTTACAGTAGTTGTTTAAATTGTTATATATCTTGTACTGTGTTCTCCACAGGGAGCATTTGTCCACCGGAGGCCTCAACTGGTGGCTCCGCTGCCTTGTCATCAACTGCTTTCTCTTCATCTTGCTCTTCTTCCTCACCACCCCTGCCATCATCATCTCCACCATGGACAAGTTCAACGTCACCAAACCCGTGGAGTACCTAAATGTAAGGAGACTGTTAAACATCACAATGCAGAGTGTGACTATGGGGGTCATGATTCTGTCACTCGTCATCACCTCCCTACTTTCCCTCTGTGTCTGTTCCTCCAGAACCCCATCATCACTCAGTTCTTCCCCACCCTGCTGTTGTGGTGCTTCTCGGCCCTTCTCCCCACCATCGTCTACTACTCTGCCTTCTTTGAGGCCCACTGGACACGGTACAATGACAAACCCTGTATATCAATGTCTTTTTTAATGCTTTCGTCATTTATAGATACTAAGCTAAATATTCTGGTGGACTCAATGAGTATGTGACCTTTGCTCTTCAGATCTGGAGAGAACAGAACCACCATGCACAAATGCTACACCTTCCTCATATTTATGGTTCTGCTGCTGCCATCTCTGGGCCTGAGCAGGTATTCTATCATACCTGGTTTACATTGAAAAGTTAGAACTACAGATGAAAAAATACAGTTATCCCATCTTTCCTGCATAATCTTTAAAGAACACTGAGTGTAAGAATGTTTCACAATAGCTACTGAGACCCAATTTTGGATTTCGCATGCAAACCATTTAATGGTGAATTTATTCTTAAAAGGGGGTTAAGATAGTTTATTAAGCAACATTATCCTGAATAAACAACCTTTTGACATTGTTAATGTATGCAAGTGTGCTAATTTATAATGATGTATATTTAAATTAGAAATTATAGTCATTTGTATATTTAGAAAATTATTTTTCAAACACAATCATTGTCTCTTGTGTAAAACAATTTAAACTGTTTTATCCAGATAATTTTGGACTGACCTGTTTCTCATTTGCATTAAACATTTCATATGATCTTTTCCTAAATGCAGTTTGGATGTTTTCTTCCGCTGGCTCTTTGACAAGACATTTCTTGACCAGGCAAAAGTCCGGTTCGAGTAAGGATTTGCAGTTCTAACATCCTGTTTTGATGAAAGGATTTACAGAACATTTGGTTTATGCACATACATTTTGAGTTTTTATGGCTTGATTTCTTTTCCTTTAGGTGTGTCTTCCTTCCAGATAATGGAGCTTTCTTTGTGAACTATGTTATCGCGTCTGCTTTCATCGGTAACGCCATGGACCTGTTACGCATTCCTTATTTTCTCATGTACATGATCCGACTGTGTCTGGCACGTTCAGCAGCCGAGAGGCGCAACGTGAAGAAGGTCTGTGTAGTTTTCAAGTGTAAACAATTCTCTCAGCCTTACTATTATAATCATATAAACATGATTACTCAATATATCTCATCTATTAATGTATTTGTTCAATCCTTTGTTTTCTGAATTCCTCTCATTATGCTCAATAACTCGTATCCTAATGTTGTGATTCACGTGTGGTTGCGTTTTGTTACAGCATCAAGCTTATGAGTTCCAGTTTGGAGCTGCTTATGCCTGGATGATGAACGTCTTCACTGTGGTCATGACCTACAGCATCACCTGTCCAATTATTGTACCATTTGGTGAGTGACTCATTACTCACTGAAGAAGAATTCCTGCATTGTGGTGGTGGTTGTTCCACAGGGAAACACCACTCACATCATCTTTAAACAGAGTAAAAACCCGTTTGACTTTATTTCTGTCTGCAGGCCTGATGTATATGCTACTGAAGCACCTGGTGGACAGGTATAACATGTATTATGCCTACCTGCCCTCTAAACTGGATAAGAAAATCCACTCTGGAGCTGTCAACCAAGTGGTGGCAGCACCCATCCTCTGCCTCTTCTGGCTGCTCTTCTTCTCTACTGTCCGTACAAGTAAGACACCGCCAAACAGTGGCTCTGTTCTAAACACTAATGTGCTGTCTTTCTACTAGAGGATGGATACCCGGCCCGTCGGACAGATATTTAGAAACTATGTTCGGGTTCGGGTCGGCTCGGTCACATCAGCGCGATAAGGCATTGAACATTTTAAATTTAAAACAGCTTATTATCAGGGTTCCTACGGGGTTTGGAAAAGTATGGAAAAGTATGGAATTTGATTTGAGTAATTTCCAGGTCTGGAAAAGTATGGAAAAACGAAAGCAGAGTATGGGAAAATATTTGCATTACCAGACTATTGCCCCGGTTTAGTTTTCTACAATAGAAAATCTAATGAATGTAAAATATAATAATAATAAAAATGCTGTGGATTCACGAGTTCACACATACATGAAATCAGATATAGTAATTTATCTCCCCTTTGACTGGGATAGAAAACCAGCCAAGAGTGAGGTGATGGGGTGGTGGATGGATGCTGTGAAACTGTCATGATGGGACACAGGTGATACCGGCTTAAATTCACTTTTTGGGGTGAAAATACTGACATGGCTAAGACTTTTGCACAGTAGTGTATATGATCAACTTTTTTGTGCCCTCGAGAAACTATTCACATGTGCACGTGAATTGTTTTGCATGCTTGCGCATTACAATTTCTAGTTTTATATATAACCTATGTCTACTGACGCATTTAGTGTGACCGGGTTGGTTACCCAGTGACGTGTAGCCGTCACGGAAGTGGGATTCAAATTCCTGATGACTCGGTTTAGGTGGTTAAAAGTCGATTCTTTCTTTTGAGAAACAATAACTTAATTTATTGCATGCCCTTTCATTTGCATACCTTTGCAGAGAGCTGCATTACACATTGCATGAAAGGGAATATTTGAAAATGCATAATAGGGGCACTTTTAATATGGTCTGAAAATCTACAGAGAAGATTTGAAATTGGAGTCTGGAAAAGTATGGAATTTTGAAATGGAAAATATGTAGGAACCCTGTATTATGTAGGTATGTAGCCAATGTGCCTGATGCTTTCACTTGATGCAAACGTTCGTTTTTGTGATTAAAATACATTACCATAACATCTGTCTTCCTGTGTGCGGAAATTTATGTAGCCGTGACAACGAAACACGTGCATGCGCGCCTGTGTTAAGAGCGTTTGTTGCTCCGTCACGCTGATGCGCTCATCCTGTTGACATTTCCGAATGCCTTCCTACAGCTGCTTAATAGAAGCGAGCACACAAACAAACGTACGTGTCATTAGTATGAGAATTGTATTAGTATTAGTCGGGCTCGGACATAAATATCTTTATACCTGTCGGGTTCGGTTACTGCTCTGTCTGACGCGGGCCGGGCTCGGACAGAAAAATTTGGCCCGATACGCAGCCTTTTTAGGTGTCAAAAGTCTTGTTCGGACGGTAGTTGTTTCTAATGGGGACGTCAGTAAAAATAAATTTGCATGGCACCTCAGTGACAAAACTTGTGCATTGTGCAAGTGTCCATATTTAAAATGTGCGCAACCGTTACCATATGGTACAGTGGTCAAAAAGGATTACTGTTGAAATAGGGCTTTAGAAACTATACTCCAGATCAACTGCACAAAGATTATTGTCATGTCTCTAACATGTTTTTTCTCCCCTGCTTTCTTCTCTCTTGCTTTTTAAATTTGAAAGGTTTTAGTGCCCCAACATCAATGTTTACTTTTGTGGTTCTGATCATCACCATCATCATTTGCCTCTGCCATGTCGTCTTCGGTCATTTCAAATACCTCAGTGCGCACAATTATAAGGTCAGAAACCACTTTTCTAATTTTTCAGTTTTCATACACAGTCTAGCCTAGAACTTTCTCTAATCAGCAAAGGGATCTTCCTGTCTTCACAACAGGTTGACATGGACGGTGTGGACAATGGACGACCACCAGGTTCATCCCCACCTGTCAAGTCTGTGGTAAGTTTTCATAATCATGACAGCTGTGTCTGTCACATCATATTGAGCGAGAAAGAATTTTATTGATTTTAATCGATTCTCATTTGGATGAACCGATATCGATTCTTAAATACCAAGAATCAATTATTTGAGTCTATGCTGTTTTCAGTTGATGAATGAACAAAACTTTGTAGCACCTCCCGTCCGATAAATCGCAAAAGCTTTGTATATAATAGAAAGTCTCAGCTTTCAAATTCTGTAATTTTTTTTTTACAAAATTCAAACAATAAATATTGCTTTGGCACACTTTAATGTGGAGTGACAAAATACTGTGTAGACGCCTCAATTCGAGCGGCACTTAAACTGATCATCTCTTCTGCTTTACTACTAGTTAAAGCTCAAAATAAGCATGAATGAACATCGGAAAGTATGTAGATAGATACAGTACAACTTACAGAAATCCATTAATGTCTCATGTAATCCCTCAGTGTTTCAACCACGGAAAGACTTCAATAAAACATCTTGTAAACATTCTCACGTGATGCTGTATTTACCTCAGGAAAGCTAGTCAGGGACCATAAAACCTTTAGTCAGCTGGATCAATTTGCTTTAGAGAGGTGTATTTTGTTAGCATACCATATTACATATTCATTATATTTTTATTTAACCTGTTTTTAATGTATGTTTGAATAAATTCGTCATGAAACAAGTTTAAATTTATAAAATGTTAAATTTCAAAAAACAAATTAGAGTAGAAACAACGTAATTGTCATTAAAAAGTTGTTGTTATGAATGTATTATTATGTTTTTGCATAATTTTATGTCTACATACAAATCAGTTACATTTAACCTTAAAGGTATTAAGTCATGCATGGTTTAAAATAACGAAAATGATGCCTCTTACTGAAATATGTAGTAGAAAACCCATCAAAGATGCATTTTATTTTTAAAAATCACATCGTTTTATACATATTTTGAACTATAAGAGGCGCCATTATTCTGATGACATAAAATGGTTGCACTCCGTGAGCTACTAGCGCTATCTGTTGCTATTTTTACCGCAATACATCTCGAATTAGACAACTCTGAAAATAAAATACTGACCTTTAGTCCAAAAATATTTTTTTAAATAACATACATTTACATGGGTTTTCTACTACATATTTAAATAAGAGACATCATTTACGTTATATTAAGCTATACATGTCTTCATACCGGGGGATCCCTTTAATGTTACAAATGTACAAACTGACGGGGTTCCGTTTGATTTACAGCATTAGTTGAGAATTCAGAATTGAATCGAAAGCTTGTGAATCGAAACCGAATCAAATCGTGAAATTTGTGTCGATACCCAGCCCTAGTTTTTAGTGTCAACAGTAGTTATGTAGTAGTTATTCATATGGCATTGATGTATTGCTATATTGTCAGCTGATTATTTTCTCAGCTCATCTTCACATGCTTTCCTTTATCAGCAGACGTACGTCGCTCTAGTCTTACAGGACGAGAAGAGCACCGGCGAGGACGAGGGCCAGGCGTCCTCGCAGGAGGAGGAAGTGGTGACCGAGGGGGATTTCCAGTCCGGAGAGGACAGCCTTATTGAGAACGAGGTGCATCAGTGACCCATGCCAGGGCCACACCATGTACTGAACTTAAGAGAAACTAGCAGGAGATCCACTACACCTCACGACACTTACTTGTGTGTGTGTGTGTGTGAGCGTGTGTGTGTATGTGAATCCATCACAGCTGACAGCTAAAACACTCCTTTATTATTAAGGCTTGGAGACAGGATGGCCAATTGTCAAGAATCTGAAGTGGCTTGTGATTGTACTCCACCTATAAGAAACTGGCTCATCAAAGTTTCATAATTCTTCTTTGCATTGTTTGCCCTGTTCGTACAGCATTTGGTCAGTACCGAGTTTATTGCCCTTGCAAGCGCATGTCTAGTAAATAAATAATACCAAAAAATAGTAATGATCACTAATTTGCCATTCAAATTTTAATTCACCTGTTATGATGAATTGAAATTGCTATAGTGCTATCTCAAGTGGAGAGTCAAATTGTATATCAGGGCCAAACGGGTCAAATTTTACCCCTAAATCTTTTGCATAGGGAAAAATCTGAGTATTTCTTCATTGGTTACATAGGATAATGGTAAATTAATACAGTTTGGCAACTGTTAAAAACAAAAAAAGATGTATATGGCAACAGATAACAGACAGTGCTCTACAATAACAATTTCTCCATGTTTACCATCTGAGGTCGAAAACATTTCAGTGATGGTGGATTTGATCATTTGTGAAATCACATATCTTTGAAAAGCTTGTTGAATAAACATCAATCAGAATGACAAACTGTTGATGAAGTTTTGAGTTTGGCAAGGGAACCAAATATAATTTTCTTGGCCCTGATGAAATGGCACTATAGCACAATATATTTAAGACATGCAGATTAGCCTAATTCACGCAACTTTCCATTCTTCTCTACCAAAGTGAATGTATTTAACACAAAGGCCATTACTAGTGGAAAACTCACACCAGCCTGCTGAATTAACGGATTGTGAGGAAAACAGCCACCGAACACTTAATTGTCTCAACTGGAAAAGTTGGAAAAGCCACTTTCAGACTTACAGACTCGAAGGCAATTCGCTATCCCTGTAACCATTCAAGGTCAAAGTCAAATGCGCATCCACCCTCTTCTGCGCATCCAATGATTCAAGAGTTTAAATGTAAACCTTTGCATTACTAATCCATACTTGCGCTATGCGTGATATGATACTACTTTCTAAGTCAGGCATCAAATGGACCAACTTTGTGTTGCTCTACTGTGGAATGTTCTGTCAATAACTGATACTGTAGCAAATTGAACTTAAACGCACAGCAGATTCCCTATGTGGACCTTAAGGTGGAATTTTTCTTTTTATTATGCATGGGTATGAAATGATGGTTTCATCAGATTTTTTTTTTTTTTTTTTGCCGCTAACAAATGATAATGTAGACATTAACCACTAAACATATTTTACTACTTATACATTACTGTAAAAAAAAGTCCCTGAACACCCTAAAAATCGGGTACTGATGATAAGCTAAATCTCATTGGGTCTTATAAACGTATGTGTCTTTAATATGGCCTACTTTGTTGCTATTGTGGTGTGTTCCTTTGCATTTTTTACAAGAGAACTGGAAATAACAGAATCCATGCTATGGTTCTTCTTACCTGTGTGCATTTACAAGCTGTTCACTGACACTTGCAGTTCTGAGATCATTTGACTGGGTTTATGCATCATTTAGTGGTTGAAGTCTGAAAAAAAGAATACAAAAACTAGTACAATGACCACTATTTATTGACCACTATTAAATCTTTTTTTTTGACAACTACACTCTTTATATCTAGTCGTCACCATATTCAGACATTTTTGCTACTTTGTCCATTATATACATATTGCATTTTTGCTCTCTGTGCATTGTTGAAATGCAAGTCAGAACTGGAAACGAAATATTTTTAAGAAAGTTATTGGAGCAGACAAAGGCTGTGCCCGAGTACTTGCTTTAACATCATTTTTTATTTTCTCTGTCCAGCCCCTAATTTGTTAATCTTTCCTGCTAGTGGACCTAAATAGTTCTCATTGTGTCATTTGTTTACACGAATAGCAATGCAGTGTTTAAACTGTCATTTTCCGCAACAAATGTTGACTTGAAACAGTCGTCGGGTGTACAGTATGTAAGCTTGTGAATTAGAACAATAGGAAGCTAATCAGTGATATTTTTAGTTAATTATGTATATCACACTAATCTATCAATCACTGAGGAGCTTTGTAAATTTTAAATGCAAATAACACTGTAGGCTATGCACTTTGTGTGAAATATGTAACATTATCATGGTGTATGTAACAATTTCAAGCCATTTTTTTTTTTTTTTTTTCATTGATTTTGTTTGGACAACAATGAGTAACTGCGGTGCTTTGTACGTCTGACGCTCTTGCTGCTTAGATACTGTAGGTGATGTCCGTATGACTGCATCCTGGATCTGTTTAAGGAAAAACACTGTTCTGAAGCATGATGCAGTGGCAATAATTTATTTATGCACCTTTATGACTTTTCCTGTTTGTTACAGATGTTGTCCATAGTATTTATTTCATTTGTCTTATTATTTTTCCATCTTTTGAATTAACTGGCTGTTGAACTGGAATGAAGAGGTTAAATCGGTGTAATATTTTTGTAAATAGAAGCATTGCGCTGCTCTTGGAACACTAAACTGTATTTACATTTGTACAGCTTAGACAGCAAAACCATGTACAGTCGACCATGAATTGTTTGCTTTTGTCCATTCAGATTTCCCTTAAGATCATACTATGCTTGCGATTGCTGTTTTTAATAGTTTTGTATCTCAACCTCCCCTCAAATGATCTTTTGTACAGTGTCATCTTCAATCTCTTACATGTCTTTGAACAATAAAATAGACATTTACTGACAAAACCATATCAAGTGTGAAGAAATTCTTTATTACTTTGTGGACCCATGTCATTTATGAATTATACAAAGAAATGCACTAATTGTTTCACTTTACTGACTCTTTCTACTTATTTAAAACATAGTTTAGTTTGAGCAAGCAGCGTATTTTAGATTACAGTGAACTGTATTTATTATTTATGTTGATATATCATAATTGAGTTCGTATTTTGAGCTTATACAGAAATTAAAAGGTATGACTTTAAAGCAATGTTCCATTTTATTTCTGGCCAAATGTGTTGAATTACTGATTTTTTTTTGTTGTAGATGAACTCTAATGAAAACAAACAATTGTAAACCCTTTACAAGAAAATAAATATTTTAAAGTTTAAATAATATGGTTTTAAAGTGCTCTTTACCTCCTATGGGGAGTCATGATATCGTTTTATGACAGCTTTCTTCTCTCTGCCACGAAACGGTGAGTACAATCTTTGACCTCTCATGGTCTTATGGTGGAGTCTTGTGATGTGTCTCCAGACAAGGAAAAACAGGAACAGAGAGTCATAAGCTCTATCGTTTTCTCTGATGTTTGATTCACTGACGAATCGTTCATCTCAACCGATTCTTTTCCATTGTAAAGTCGAATCATTCGACTGCATTTGGCGTCGGCGAAATGTATTAAAAGTGTTTTACCAACAATAATATTGAAGGGACAAAGAGATAGAGATCAAGTATATTAGACTCCATTGTTATATTTCGATATTTCTATAGCTATAATAGTAATGAAGTGAACTTGCCGTTCTGAATTCAAATTGTCGGTATGAAGCTGATATTATAACCATATAGTCGTGTTATTATTAAAATTCGCATTACCTATATAACCTGAATCTTCTTATGACGATACTCTCACAAAATATTTTCATGTATTTTAAAAGTTGTTGAAGTAATTCATCATGATGAGGGAAAAACCTCTTACCTCAGACGCGCTCAAAGGCAGGCGGTGCGCGCGCTGTCCAATTAACGTTAGTTCAACGGCTTTTGCGCGTGCCCATGTCTAATTTAAATATGAATATTCACAGTGTAAGTTACTTAAGTGACTTTCTCTCTAATGTAAGCAAATAATGCTCCACAAACGTATTGTGGTATACACAAAATGTAGTCAATCAAAATATATTTTAATGTGTTGAGGTAATTTAGACGTGCATCTTCATAACCTAATAGTGATAATAACATATCGATAAACAGCTATTTTAATACACACATAAAACGTAATGAAAAATAAATCCCGATTGAGGGTTTTTCTGATGACACTTCTGGATGATGCCGAATCAGTTCACCAAAAAGAACCGATTCTCTTAAATGAATCGAACTCTCTTCTGAGCATTAGTTTCATGTAATTCAGTTTCTTAGACTCTAGGGGTGTAGTTTAGGGTTGTGGAAGGTTATGGAGGGTGTTGAGACGTGGAGAACTCCACTATGCCTTTCACCAGAGCCTCTGCTTTCTCTGAGTGTTCAAAGAGGATATTGTGTCTTCCTTTTGTATTTTAGGGTGCTTAACGTACACGTGATGCAGCTTTAATGTGCGCTAAGCGGTTTGATCGGAAGGGCTGAATAACAGAAGCAGTCATGGACGGAGCTTGGGGTGTTATTCTCATATCTCTGGCAATGTTCGTGGGATGTTTCGTGCTCGGGATGATTCCACTATTGATCAATTTATCAGAGGTAATATAATTCACATTCAACAAGTGTTGTTTATGCACATACTGTAAAGCAGAGCATGACGGGATACATAACGTTACAAACGATAAAGCAATAGGCTATATCAAATTCAGATAAAAACTAAGTTTTAAATCAACTATATGTACATTGTTGCATGCATTATAAATTAAGTTAAGCCGTATCGTTAAGGTTTTTACTATACCTTGTACTTTAACCTGTGTATTTGCGTTCAGTCACGTAACTGTTTTTTCTGCACGTGATATTTGGATCTAAAAAATGTCTGTGCTGTAGCTAACAGAGTTCAACTTTATATATTTTGAGTTGAATGTCATCGTACAAAAACCGTACTGTGGTATACATATATATGGTAAGATTACCACGTTCATAAGGTATTTCAAATATTACCATGATGCATGTCTAAAAAAACATTGCAATACTCTGGTAGTTTTTTTTGTCAGTGTCATATTATAAAAGTCAGTCCATGCCTATTAACAGCTGATGCAGTAACTGTCTATTTGTATTTTGACATTGAAATGCAAGTTTAAATTAATTTTAAGACGTTTTCCACCTTTACAGCACAAGCTGCAGTTGATTACTGTGTTGGGGGCGGGGCTTCTATGTGGCACTGCCCTGTCAATCATCATCCCAGAGGGGGTGGAGTTAGTGCAGGAGTCATGGAAAGGTAAGACTGGCCATCTATCTCTGTTTTATTAATTCACTTCTCTATCAGGGAATGGATATGCAGAGTCATGCACACTCTCTGTCTTTGTTTACTTTTATGCAAAGTCATTTAAATGGTAACCCCATACTCAGCAGGCCTTGATCAATTATGTTTGTGAATACATGTTTTCTCCTCCTCCACATATAGACTGGTATTGCTCCACTATGGAATGGAATCAAAATATATCTGGATCAAATTCAACACTTCATCTAGTCGAAAAAAAAGGTCTGCGTCCTCATTTCTTCATTGGAGTCTCTCTCGTCTTGGGCTTTATGCTCATGTTTGTGGTGGATCAGATTGCCAACTACTGCTCCATGAACGGTACCTCAATCATAAAACTTATCATCATAAACACAGTTCTGTAATTATACAGTCACTTCTTCCAAACATAATCTGTGTTCGGAATAGTAGTTTATAGTGTAGGTTCCCTTATGTTGTTTTTTTAATCATTTTTTTAAACGGTATACAACAAAAGATTTCAAACTGTAGAATGATGTATTGTTTAATTCAGTGAGTTATCATGTTAGATATAAAACATTATTTTGCATTTTTATTCCAACTTCTTTGTAAAAAAAAATATATATATATATATATATATATCCTAACTTCTGGGGTGACTCTTGAAAAATGTTGAGAAATATATAAGTCATATTTCACCTCAAAATTAAAACCGATTTATAAGAAATTGCACTTTGCATAAATATATATTTTTTTAGAGCTGACCCAAAAATTTTATTCTGTCATTAATTACTCCCCCTCATGTCGTCGGAACTCAAATGAAGATGTTTTTGATGAAATCTAAGAGATTTCTGTTCCTCCATTGACAGCTACGCAACTTCCACTTTGACACGCTTCAAAGAGATCGTAAAAATAATAGAAAGCTCTCAGATTTCCTCAAAAAGATCTTCGTGTTCTGAAGATGAAAAAAGTTACTGGTTTGGAACAACATGAGTGTAATTAATTACAGAATAAAAAATGTTGGGTGAATTATCCCTTTAAGATCGTTTGCATTGTCTTGTATTCACACAAGTCTTCAATTCTCAGTAGTTCAGTGTAATGTGTCAAATTGAATTCTTAGTATATTATTGAAAATATAAAGCACAACTGCAAGCATGCATCATGAATTTAATTTATTCCACTTGTCCGCGCACACACACAAGCAAGTCTGTGGAAAGAAAACCCGGTGTGAAATGCTGTCAAATGCTCTCTTGAGAACGTTTCTGTTTGTCTTGTTTCCCAGAAGCCCGAGTGCGCATGCACAGTGGCAACAGTGTTACTGCCACCCTGGGTCTGCTTATTCACGCCGCAGGTAACAAGGCCCTCGATGCCACTATTGTGTGAGATCAAACCGATTACATTACAGTGAATCCTGCCAGTAGTGCTTGTCCTGAGGATGATTATTCAAGTCAGTGAACAATGGGTTTTCAATTCTGCTTAATAATCTTCCATTGTGTGTTTATCATCGCATCTGTCCTATAATAACAAAAAAGAGACTCAATCTGGGAACTCATTGTCTCTGGTTTGGTTTTCATGGCTAGTGTTGCATTTCTTTTTTCACACAAAGTGAATAATGATGCCTCAGTTTGTTTGGTTGCATTGTTTTGTCAGGTGTGAAGAGATGCCCACAGCTTGTGAGGAACTTGTTTGCATGACATTGACATTGTTTCTCTCTCTTCAGCTGATGGTGTGGCTCTGGGTGCAGCTGCCTCCTCATCGCAGGTGTCCGTGCAGGTTGTCGTGTTTTTTGCTGTCATTTTGCACAAGGTGAGACTTCACTGGCATCTGTCTTTCTGATAGTCTATCTGTAAAAACACTGCTGAGTCAAGTGACCCTAGTAACACCAAGATCATGGGTTCGATTCCCAGCATGAACTGATCAAATATATCCCTTCAATTCAATGATAGTCAAAGCCAGGGCTGTACGTTAACTTTTTTTGCACATGGTGCTACAGAGGTCGAAAGTTTTGTAGCACAAACTCTCCGCGCACATATTCATATGAGACGCGAGCACACACACACAAACTCTCCGCGTACATATTCATATGAGACGCGAGGACACACACATAATACCTTAAAGATGTGGAAAAGTCGATCAAAAGTGTGGGTACATTTCTCCAGGCTCGATGCCAACAGCGCGCCCGATGCAGTAGGCTATTGCTGCAAAGACCGGTACCACGATAAATACGATGAAGACCTTGACAGTGCACGGAGTAAACATAAGAGCAGAAAGTTGCTCCGTCTTCGACTGGTAAATGAAGAGATACCTTGTTGATCTGACAGTGTTTATATTGCAATAAATAATAACCTACTGAATGTACACTGCCGTTCAAAAATGTGTTGGTTTACTTGGTTAGTCAGAATTTTTTTTCAGTAAGGATGCATTAAAGTTATCAAAGGTGACATTCAAACATGTGTAATGTTACAAAATATTTCGTTTTTAAATAAATGCTTTTCTTTTGAATTTTTTATTCATCAGAAAATCATGAAAACATTTATAATAGTTTCCAAAATATTAAGCAGCAAACTGTTTTCATATTTCTGAAGGGTCATGTGACACTGAAGTAATGATTTTGAAAATTCAGCTTTGACATCACAGGAATAAATTACATTTTGAAATATATTCAAATAAGATTTTAAATTGTACTACTATTTCACAATATTACTTTAGTTTTACTGTATTTTTTTATTGAAAAAATTCAGCTTTGGTGAGCATGAGCTCTTTATAAAACATTTTTTGTTCCTTTGTGCTTTTTTGTTCCTTTGTGCACTGGCTAAGGAGCATGAGTCAAACTGAAAAAAATAAAACCAAAGTTTTTCTGAGGTAATGTGTTATGTAATCTTGTTAAAATGGATTTCATAAAATTGGTATCGGAAAAAGTATCGTTAGGAACCGGTATCGAAACTGAGGTATCGAAATTGGCACCGGATCGAAAGATTTTGAACGATACCCAGCCCTAGTTATCATCCCTGAAAACAAACACAAGTAATGGAGTGCATCATGTAAAAAGAGGCATTGATGTTCCATAAAGTGCACAAAAAATACAAACCATCACAAAAATTGTTTTTAGACTAATTATTTATTTGCTAAAAATGTAAGACTGCAGAAACATTACACCTCAACATTACACATCAAAGTAGAACAGATCTTTGGGCAGACTCTTGTTTGCAAACTAGCACTACTATCCCATGACACTCCTCTATGAGACTAATATAGCACTGAATTAATAAAAAACACAGTATATTGACCCGCATTCTGTTTTCTATCATGCGGCGTGCACGTTTGCGATGACGCAAGATACACGCAAAGCACCAGGATTCGATAGAATCAAGTTGAGTGTGAAACCAGGCCAACGCTGCGGGGGGCGCCGGGAACAATAGCGCTCGGAGCAAACCGTGTGAAAGCACCCTTAAAAGGATAGTTCACCCAAAAATGTAAATTCTGTCAGTAATTACTCACCTTCATGTTGTTCCAACCCCGCAAGATTTTAGTTCATTTTCAGAACACAAATTAGTTCGCAAAGACCCGCCCCCTTTAGTTACTGTTGCTATGTCCGACAAGCTACGCCGCTCTCACACACACACCATGTTCTCACGCAGTGAAAAACATCGCGGAGCAGAGAGGACGCTGACAGACAGGACAGACCAGGTTACTTTTGATATTAAACAAAGTCTCACCTTTCAAAATTGGTCATTTAAAAAAAAAAGAAATTTAAACAATAAATAGCGTTTTGTGGCTCTTTAATGAGTCTGATAGATCGCTGTAGAGCATCAGTTAAAGCTGCTCGTGAACCGATCATCTCTTCCTTCTAGTTCATTTATAGCATCAAATAAACATGAAGCAATGTTGTTTTAACCGCGGAAAGGCATCAGTACACGTTTATCAAGTTCAAATCCTCCCATGTTAATCTACTAACTCTCCTGACTGCTTTGTCGGACAAAATGGCGGATGGCAAATTATGATTGGTCAGATCACCTGTCAATCAAGCTCCCTGCGAAGGGTCAATTGTCTTGCTTTATTCAACAAAAATTCTCTCTCTCTTTAGGCTCCAGCCGCGTTTGGTCTTGTGTCTTTCCTCATGCACGCGGGTCTGGAGAGGAAGACTATTCAGACACATTTACTGGCATTTTCTGCGGCTGCGCCACTGATGGCCATCAGCACTTACTTCATCCTGAGTGCGGTGAGAGACCCTGTTCTCTTTATTCATTCTTTGAAACTTAGGCCCGGTTTCCACCTGGTATTATTAAGATGTGTTTTGGTCGATCGGATCACAAGTAGACGAGGGAGACTCTTTCCCGTTTACACCTGGTGTTTTAATCCGTCTCTTTTGTCCACTTTAACCACTTCTGTCCTGATTTCTTCAAGGGGAGGGTCAATGTACTGTTTTTTTTTTCAGATCTTTTGAACTAATGGACAAAATAAGCTTGCGCAATTTACATATGAACGCGACCGGAGACGACACACGGAGAGCATCAGCTTTAGTTTCTGCTCTGACAGCCGCAAGACCAACCGAACAGTGTGTGTGTGTGTGTGTGTGTGTGTGTGTGTGAGGCCTCATCCACACTACTGCGTTTTAGTTTAGAAACGGAGAATTAAAAGGAATACGATCTCCGTCCACACCAGCGTTTTAGCTGCGTATTAGAATTGATCTCCGTCCACATTAAAACGACTGAAAACGCGGATCACGTGACCACTCACCAACACTGGGCATGCGCGTGCCGGTGTAAACAGGCGCATGTAGGCAGTTGTAGCGTTGTAAAATGCAGAATTTACTTGCACAACAGCTGCTAGCAAAGACATCAACATCAGTAACGCTTGTAATTCGTTATCCATGTTGCAGTCACTAACGTTACGTAGTCCAGGCTGTTTTTGTATGTTTTCTTCCCGGGTCATGTGATGGGTGGCTGACGAATCAGGGAAGGATACGCCATGATTGATGACACCCAATCATAGAGCCGAGCGTGTGCCTCTGCACGAGCATCGTTTGTGAAGTCCTCCGTTTTGACCGTCTTCACTAAAACGCCCTCCGGAGATTCAAAACGCAAAACGGGGTCGGCAGCGTTTCTAAACTTCTCCGTTTTAGGTCTTCGTTTTTGCCGTTGTAGTCTGGACGGGAGGTGCAAACGTAGCAAAAGGTCTCCGTTTCTAAACGAAACGCAGTAGTGTGGATGGGGCCTAAGAAATCAGGAATGGTGAGAAAACATTGTGTTTGGTACGTTTTTCGTCTTCAAACCAAACTTGGGTCTCCAGCCTCCCCTCTGGCTAGTGCGCTTCCCATAATGTTTACGCATTAGGTCAGTTGGCGGAGAGAAAGCATATTTTGTGGCTGTTCAAACACATTCGACCGGATTGCTTTCATAGTGTAAACGCTCACGCGGTGTTTGAACAGCCACAAAAGAAGAGTTTTGAGTTTGACTACCTCTGGAAGCGGTCGAAAGTGGACAAACTCAAAATGTTTTAGACCCTGTTTATCAAGCTGAATTTTTTATGTTTGTTTCTAATAAGTTACTAGATAAGAATATTTGGCTTGCGAGTGTGTCATGGCGAGAGAATGTCATTACAGTAGTGCAACTAATGTTACATATTTTCCATTTAATTGTTCTGTTGTTATTTATTCTGATCTAAAATAAGTAATAAATACTTTTTGATCTTTTGCAGTCTAATGGCTCGTCCCAGAGCCGCCTGAGCGCGACAGGCATTGGAATGCTGTTCTCAGCTGGGACTTTCTTGTATGTGGCCGCAGTTCATGTTCTGCCTGAAGTCAACAGCAGAGGGCAGCACAGCTCCACTCACCTCTACCATCATGCAGAAACTGGATCGTACCAGCAGCACGGCGGTCTGGGCATCTCAGAGAGCCTCACTCTCGTCCTCGGGATGGGACTTCCCGTGCTGTTGGCCCTCGGACTGCCAGATGATTAATCTGTAAAAACAATCCAACAGCCAGATATGTGACGTGTGATGATTCATTTTGAAATGTTTATATTTTTATAAAGATTTGAGAATGCTCTTTTGAGTTTTGTTTTGTCATGATTAGTGTTGTGAAACTTGCCACATGGTCAGTTTTAACTCTTAATTTGTTTTTTGCCGAGAAACAAAACACAAGCCTGTGGGATTCTGGTATTTATGTTCAGTTAGGGTCTGACTCTGGGTCATTTGTCGCCTCCACACTGTTATATTAAATAAAAATGATTGATATTTACGTTCTTATATCTAGAATCTAATTTTATTTTGTCTTACAGCTGGTCAATTTTTCTCACTGCCGTAAAGTTGCAATAATTAAGTGCAATACAGTGCTCTTTTTCCAAAGAGTTTTAAAATATTGTTTTTAAGTTTTTTATTAAACCAAGAATGCCTTATATTAGTATAAACCAATATTTATGTTTAGAATTACAATGTAGTGCAATCTTGAGATGGCATAACAGTCTCTCTGGTACGTGACAATCTATTAAAAGCCATTTAAAGCTACTTTTTGTGTGTATTGCTAATCATTTGTGTGGATCAACATTCCTGTCCAAAAATAGTCCTAACCCAGTCCCTAGCCCTAAACTTAACCCTTCCCATATAGCCCTAACCTAACCCTGGTTGTAAGCCTAAACTTGACAAAAACTGTAAAGTTGTCCCTCAAATCTGATTGGTTGATTGGAATGTTGTTCCAGGATCAACGAAGATGAACTTGTTTATAAGGTCTCTTGCTGATAAATGGCTATTGATACACCAATACATGTGCAATAGACCATTGTCAGACTATATTTATCTTTAACCTGCAATTTTAGTGATGATCTTTTTAGTTACTTAACACTAATGCCCTGACTGAATTTCTAATTAACAATAGTACTGGCTTCTAACTAGTGCTGTCAAATCGATTAATCACATCTAACATTGAAGTTTGTTTATATATATATGGTTTACCATTTATGTATATATGTGTGCATGTGAGGATATATATATACTATATATATATATACTATATATATATATATATATATATATGAAGACTTAAGATGCAAAAGCCATCTAAAATTTTCTTCTAAAATTAGCATTTTTATCTAGCGTGTATATTTAAGTTCAGTAATTTCACTTTAATGACAATTAATAGTGAAATAACTGAGTGAAATAACTGAGCATAAACACAAGCTTGATAAAAATTATCATTCTAGAAGGAAATTTCATATGAAGTCTTCATATATACACAAATATGATATAAACAAACTTTTATGTTAGATCAGATGCGATTAATTGATTTGACAGCACTATTTCTAACCAAGTTGGTCTCAAAATTTGCAACACGTCTACATAAAAAAAATTGTGAAATATTGTGAAATATTCCAAAACTTTATTGGTTAATAAAGCATTCAGGAATCACAGTATTTGTTCAAATAAAAGTCAATAAATAAATAATCTATATAATAAATACATGGCCTGTCTTTGGTGAAGTCTAAAAGCTTATTAATCATCTTTTGACTTGATAAGTACATTTAACACCTCATTTGTATGAAAAAAACATACATAAAACTAGTCTAACACTTCAGCTGGCAGCTGGATTTACATTTCAAATGTGCCTATAAACTTGATTTGTGTCTATTGTTTGGCTGCATTAATACTAATGTAATTCAGTAGGACTATTTTAGTAGCACACTCTTCATGGTTTCAGGCGCCCCATGTGAGCGTTCAGCTCGGCTTCTCGAGCCATCAGGTCAAAGGTGCGGCGCGTCGTCTGCTCCCTCACCCTGTCCCGCATGTAGCAGGAGGCGTGCGCCACTTTCCGGCTCCTCTCCATGACCTCGGCTCTCTCTTTCTGCAGCTTCTCCCTGCGCTCGTCCTTCAGCGTCACGGCCTCGCATCTCTGCTCCCACTGTGCTCTCTCCTCCTCCAGGACTCGGTCTTGTAGTCTGCGATGATTCATTTCCTTCTCCTGGTTTTCTTGTCTGACGCGTTGAGCTCTGCGACTCCGCTCCGCCTGCGCCTGACGCACGGCGCTCTCCATCCTCACCTGGCACCGCTTCACCAGCGTTTGCTTCTGCTCCACCCAATCCCTGTTCTCCCTCTCCACCCGCTCCTGCACCATCCGCATCTGCTCCTCCTCCTTCCTCGCGCGCAGTCGCATCTCCTCCACGCGCGCTTCCACGAGCACTTCGCGGTTCTCCCAGGAGCGCTGCAGCTTCCGCTCCAGTCCGTTTCTCTTCAGCTCCTTCTCCGCGTGCTCCTGCTCCTCGGCCTCCTTTTTTAGGAGGAGGTGCTTGAGAAGCTCCCTCTCGTTCTCTTGCTTGATTCTCCTCCGTTCTCTATTCTCCTGCGTTCGCTTGCTCCTCACCGCATGCTGTTCTTTATCCCTCGCCACCTGCAGCTCCTTCTCCCGCTGCGCCTCCTCATTGCGCTCCTTCTCCTGCCGGAGCCGCTCCTGGTAGCGCTTGCGTTCTTTCGCTTCCCTGTTTGCCGCGTTATACTTGAACCTGCGTTGAGTTAGTTGCTCCTCTGCGAGTCTCCTCCAGCGCTCCTCCTGTTGAAGCGTCTCTCGTTTGCGTTGCTCCGTAAGAACGGCCTCCTCTTCCTCTCGATGCCTCCTTCGCTCCTCCAAGTCCTCCTGCCAGCGACGGATATGTCGGAGAAGCTCTTTTCGCTTCTTTTGCTCCAAGCGAGCTCTCCGCGCCTCCTCGCGCCTCCTCTCCTCCTCACGATGTTGCTCCTCGAACTCGCTCTGCCGTAAACGAAACTGCTCCTCTTCATGCTTGGCCAGCATCAATCCGGCAATCTTATGATCTTTTTCCGGGATTGTGATGCATAGTTTGCGACTGATCTCCTGCGAGAGGCTTTTTAGTCGGCGCTCAGTCGCAGGAGAACGTCTGAGGTCGGCCAGACTGAAACTGTAGGGGAACTTGTGAGCGCATGTGGTCGTGAACCTGTCCGAGATGCTGATCGCAGACTTTGAGTGAACACGGTCATCTGTGGACCGTGGATCACTGGGACTTTTAGCTTTGGAGTCGTTTTGTTCTAGGACGGTTTCCAGGGCTGTGAAGGGTTTCACAGATGACTTTCTACTCCAGCCCTCTTGTATGATCCGCTCTCTCTCCTCTCGACACAAGCGCAGTCGTTCTCTTCTTCCTTTCTCGTACTCCTCATATAATACAGTCACTTCCTCCAAAGAGGACTCCAGGTTTTCATCAATAACATCTGTGAGGGATCTGAACAGCAGATCAACAGGTTTCACTCCCAGTCTTGCACAGGAT
Source organism: Phoxinus phoxinus (assembly GCF_949152265.1). Taxonomy (NCBI): domain Eukaryota; kingdom Metazoa; phylum Chordata; class Actinopteri; order Cypriniformes; family Leuciscidae; genus Phoxinus; species Phoxinus phoxinus. The sequence continues at coordinate 3,989,715 of NC_136889.1, read as the reverse complement.
TCAAGTGAACGTGGACTTGTCAGAACATATCTGCTGTCTTTAGCTTCGGGAGAGTTACAATTATTCAAATCCAAATGCAGGATCGGTGATATTGATCTAATATGCTCCATTAACACCTGTCTTTAATATAATGAGTGCATTTTATCGAGAATACAGCTGGTTTACTAATCCGTCATACTAATCCCCCGGTTGACAGACAAAAATAAAACGTGTTTTAATATATTTTTAGTCTACCTTTTTGATTTTTGTAATACTTATTGGCGCCTGAAACTGCTCTTCAAAACCTCGGACGCTTCTCGGGTCACCATAGCAGCGCAGGAACGTCACAGGAACAGGCCTCGTGTTCAAGCTTATGGGGATTCGAATTCAAAACAGCGCCATCTAGCGACCAGGCGTTTATACAGCAACTACATTCAGCACCGGTACTTTTCAAGCAAATCCAGTACGTTTGTTTGGTTGTAAATTACAAAACAATAGATAAAGTGTTGAAAATGAAGACGAAAGTATTATAGTGGAACATGTTGATAGTTAATGTGATGAACTTCACCTGTGATCTTGAGGAGAAATTACTTTAAGTACCGTATTAAGTAGGCTACCGCGTATACCAGCTTCCAGAAGAGATCAGGTGTACTCCTACTGTAGTCACATTCAAATCCACTCAAAACACATCTGTTTAGCTTTGCATTTAATGAATGAGCACTGTGCCACTGTTCATCCGACTGTTTGTACTGTATTTTATTAAAAATAATTACTCTAAACTGTTTTAATTATTCTTTTAATTTCTTCTATGTAAAGCACTTTGAATTACCATTGTGTATGAAATGTGCTATATAAATAAACTTGCCTTGCCTATTACTAAAACAAAATATCAGCAAATCTCTAGACAAACCATCCTGCAGCATTTGTTAGCACAACATTTTGTCTAATGCGATATTCAAATAACCTTAGTATATAAAATTGTCATGAAAGCATTAGCTCGTATCGCATAAAACAGAATAAATAAGAGATATCCCCTTAAATAAGCAAAAACTACATATTCAGTTAATAAAAACGAATCAATATTAGCTCACTAGAAAAACAGAACAAATGTATTTTTTCCAGAACAAATCTAAACATTCTTAAATCAAAATACATTTAGGCCTACTTGAGAAGCAGAATGACTTAAGATTTAAAGTCTTGTTTGTTGCGTTGAGCATGAAAAGGCTTCTTGGTTTGCCACAGGAATGATGCCACTAAGGAAGAAAACTTCCTGTAATTACAACCTGTTTTTCTCCTGAAACCCTCCATTATGCGGCCGATGAGTGACTGATGAGGTGGTGCAGCTCACTTAGGCCTACTGAACAGACATCATCCAAATTTACAAACAGAAATGTGTTTATTTACCCCGTCCAGTCACAGACCCACCCACCCCGTCAAACATTTCCATTTGCCAATTTTTTTGGAAAACATCTCATTCAAAAGGCACCAAAGCAAGTTGTGCATAAACAATGTTAGAGTGTTTCATGATACAGGCTGTATTAAAACATAGAATACAAAAAGCTGTTAAAAAACAATAGTATAAATAAAGACAAATGTAACAATTTTAGGCCTTCACTCTTTGAAAACATTCAAAGCAAATACATGCAGCTGACAAAATGAACACCAGACATCTGAACTTATTTTAACATTCAAAATACCACTATAAACTTCAATTGGGGCCCTTTAATGTGCGATACAGTACTTCATCTAGAACCACTGCAAAATGTGATTTTCATACAGTATTTTTTGTCTTGTTTTCAAGTACAAATATCTAAACATTCTTAAATCAAGATGTATTTACAAAAAGTCTTGTTTTCTAAAAAAATCTATCAAAATTAATTGAGTAAATGCTTAAAACTAGAAAAAATATCTGCCAATGGTATCAAAAAAATAAACTTCATTCATGGGGGAAAAAAATGATATTTTTAGTGTTTTAAGCATCCCATTATTTTTCTTTTGAACAAAGATGAGTTTTAAGGGATCAAATGATTGCCTACGGGGGACTTTTAAAGCTTAATCAATATCCCTTCTCAAATAAATTCATCTTGATTTCCATTTTTAATGGAAAAGTAGGCAAACATACCAAGCAAGAATTTTTTTTTTTTTTTGCAGTAAAATACTGCCCTAATAGCTGCAAGTCTCACTAAACAAAACTAAAACAGTGCAATTAAAACTGTTAATACCTACAAAAACATTTTAAAAACTAAAACAGAAAGGTGTTAACCTGAACTGTACGTTATTGCTAAATACTGGATTGGCACAATATACAAGTACACAAAAATGCTGAGTTTTTGGCTTGATGATGATGATGATAACCATGATAATGTAATCCTCGTGTGAATCCAGTCTATTCCAGATGTCATAAGGAGTTCTTCAAGAGACACAAGAGGGGCAAATGGACATATGTGCAGTATGAAAACTTTCTCTCTGGCTCTGTGTACAACTAGGGTTAAAGTTCCTCTCCCGCATACTGAGAACTAGATTATGGCCCGGAAGCCGAAGGATAACGCGGCTCCCACTGCCAAGCCGAGAGAGAGGAAAAATGCCATGATGGCTCCTGCAGTTTCCGCTTCATGCTGGGAGACTTTCCTGAGGGACAAACACAAAACATTAGAGGACATGAAGATCTTGGACTAGACATCATCTGGACGATGTTCAGTGTGTACTGAAAATATGTAACTAATGATACTTCCGTCATGGACTGATGAGGCATGGAGGATCTTAAATGCAGCGTGTTTATTTAAAGGGGTGGTCAAATGCCATTTTCACAAGATGTAAAATAAATCTCCAATGTCCCCAGAGTGTGTGTGTGTGAAGTTTTAGTACAAAATACCCCACAGATATTTTTATATAGCATGTCAAAGTTGTAATTTTTGGAGGGTTTGCAAAAACGCACCGTTTTGTGCCTGGCCCTTTAAATGCAAATGAGCTGCTGCAGAGGGCGGGGTTTCAAGAGCTTGTGTGTGTGCGTGCGTGTGTGTGTGTGTGTGTGTGTGTGTGTGTGTGTGTGTGTGTTAGCAGCTGCGATTACCTCACACACACACTAAACTGACAGAAGCTGTTCTGCCTTTAATGTTAAAACGGAGTCAGACAAAGATGGAGAGACTCAAGAAGAAGTGACAACATGTAGAAGCAACAGGACGTCTCTGAATGGTTAGTTGATGAATTTATGTCGCTGATGTGGAGTTAACTATCTTCAATTAGCATATTCTGTCATGATAATCTATAAATCGCTCGTATAGGAACTGTTGTGAGATGCACACAGAGACTTTCTATTGCATGTGAAAAGATGGATGCTAAAGTTTGAGCTGACTCACAAATGTGCTCGACTACAACAACTCTTCCTCATCTCAACATGGACTGTGTGTTCAGGGGGCGGGGCTTATGTAAATTTTAGGGTTGGTGATGTCACTAACCCGGAGGAATGTCATGTAGTTCCTACCAGCCGTTTGTTGTAGTCCTTTTCTTTAAAAGCAAATATCTTCCTTTGCTTTGAACTTTGAGCGTTGTAATTTTGCAGATGTTGTTTATGATCAAACAGCAACATTACACACTAACTACAGTTAGAAAAGTGAAATCATAATCAACCACCCCTTTAAGTGTATTTAACTCAAAAAAGTGCATAATCCAAACAGAAGAAGAGCGACGTTAAAGCTTGGATCACACAAACAACACCAGATAATGATGAGCTGAGAAAACCGATGAACTTGAATTTGTAAAGACTATTATTTTCCTAGCAGAGTAATATAAAGTGTAATATGCACTATATTTGGCACGCATGTTGTTGTTTTGTACTTACTTTGGCCCGAAGCACATGCAGAGACTGGCCAGGTATCCGTTGCTAAAGGAGAAGAGGATCATGAAAACGATGTACCAGGAGTCGTGAGCGAACAACACAGGCAGGGTGTATCTGGGCTGAACGTTGCAGAGGAGGAAGAGAGGGATGAACACCACGCGAGCCACGACCAGGATGGGCAGCAAGATGCTGTCTTTACCGGGCTGAACAGAGAGAGGTCACATGTCAGACATTCATCAACATCACCCAAATCTGGACGGAAATTAATGTCAATACACACTGTGGACACTATTAGTGATAGATTGAGGTATTTGTCCTATTATATTATATTACTACTGTTAACTCAAAGCTCTTTGTTGTCAATTAAAAAAATTATCAATAATTTAGCAAATAGATAAAATGCATTATTGTTTTATTTTTTCAATTTTTTATTGTCAACTAAAATTATTAAAAATGGTTTTCGTTCACTGAAATAAAATAAAATATAAATATTACACTGGCAACATGGTAACTTAAAACGGTAAAAGTACTAAATAATTACTAAAACTTTAACTGAAATAAAATAAGCTAAATAGAAATATAAAAACATAAAATGAAACAAGTTAAAACTAAATTGAAGATAAAAATTATGAATATAAAAATAAAAGCTCATTCAAAATATTAATAAATACATCAATACTATAAATAACACTAAACACTGAAACGATTAAATAAAAAATGTATGAATATTAATAAAATAATGTGTAAATGTTTCAATCAATTTAGTATCATAATGTCACATCAGTATTAAATCATAATTTTGTATTACATCATAATACACAGTTAGCTGTCATTATCATCTAATAAACTACCAAGGTCAATCAGGACGGCATCGGTCATTATAAAACCCTTGCTGGTCAACCACTGCAATCCATTTGCTTAAATAGCCAATCAGTGCATGAGAAAGACTTTGAATACATTCTGGGATCATGTGAACGTGGTTTCGCCCCTAAAATACTCAAAACCCATGATAATATTAAATCTAAATACTGCCAATTTAAAGCGATTGCCTGGACATGACATTTCAATTCCTCCACCATCTCCGTATATACCCGAGTACAAGTTGATGTAAGGCAGCCAAGTTTCTCCCATGATGCTCAGCTTATTTAAATCTCTCATTCAAATCTCTCATTCAGATAAGACGCACTAATCGAGTCAAGTATCCTCAAGCGCATCGGTGGAGAAACAAGCGTTACATTGACAGCACATGAGCGTCAGACAGCTGACTGCACACCAGACGGGCTTCCAGTGGGCATGTGATCAAATCCGGACCACGCGGGTATCATTAAAAATAATATATATATTTGATCACATTTAAAAAATATATTGCAATACATACTATTGTACTGTAAAATGATAAAAATTGAGTATTTAATAATTAACATGAATTTTATTTTACAGAACAACAGTAAAATTACAACACTAAAATTAATGGTTGCCTTAATTTCTTTATTTTCAGAAGTTAAACAATTGAGCTTTTATTTTTGTGTAAAACTGCAGGGAGACTTTAAAGTCCCACTGAAGTGCTTTGAAACGTGCAGCATTATTCAAGGTGTTGACGTAATATCCACTGAAACAGGAAGACATTTATTTTTTAAATAGCCAATAGCGTTTCGTTTATATCACGTCCAGAGCCGTAGAGCCACATTTGACATGTTTTTAATAGATTCACAGTCTAATATATTCCCCTTTTAGATTTAATATGAAACTGTTACTAAAGCAAAACCACTTTTGGACAACTTTTATTATCATTTGATGGTACTTTCTTGTTTTTTTAGTCCAAGAAAGTAAGTCATATGGTTTTGGAACAACATATTTTCATTTCTGGCTGAACTATTCGTTTGACATGATGTAGGATTTTCCAGAGAAATGTTTTATTGTTTTCCCTGCTATGATAATTGCTGGAACATTTAGGCTCTCGAGTCTTTTCAGAAAGCACATCTTCATAGGAATACCTTGAAAATCCCAGAAGGGGAAGGTAAAATACAAAAAGCAGACGCTCCATTTGATGTAAGCCCTTATAAAGCATGCAGAGCACGAGTTTGAAGAGTCCTCGTCTGCGTCCGACACACATACGTACCCACATACAAAACGCAGTCAGGCTCCTACCGGCCCAGTCCATCATATTGAACAGGAGGAAGCAGGACACAGGGATGAAATACTTTTCTGTGAAAAGAGACAGGACAGCTGTGGCATCTCTGTAGAGAACATCAATACAGTGAAACATCACACATGCAAACACACTCACCCCATGCACTCCCGTTAGCAATAGTGGACTTGACCTCAACAGTGACAGCTGGGAAGGTACCAATGGTGACGGTGAAAACAAAGCATACGGAAAGAGCCAACACCCAGATCTAAGTCAGGAGACAAGTGTTATGATAAACTGAGGTTTCTCCAGTGCTTATGTGCCATTTCTGCTCCAACTATGGAGATAAGAGATGTGAGCAGAAGGTTGACGTTAATACCTGTTTAAAGATGCCAAATACTGACACAGCGGGTCTGGCCTCTTCATCGGTCAGACTCAGGACCGGCCTCTTCTCTGCTTCACTTTCTGCAAGACAAGAACAAAACATACACAATCAACTTCTCTTTTCAGGGAATCACGGATGATATGAGTCAGACACAACGTCATAAAGCTGTATTTGTCATTTAGTAGCAGAAAAGTTTTGAAATAACACATTAGGACACTGTTAAGCTACCCTAGGCCTGCTGGGACGAGTTTTTAAGCATTGGGTTTTAAGGCCACTAGTGTCCCAAAGTCTAAATATTTAGGGACACAGTCAAACCAAAACTGTTGCATTTTGTTTTATTTTATAGTGTTTAATTTTATTTTATAGCGATTTAAGTTAAGTAAAATAAAATATTATGCTATAAATAAAACTAAACAAAATGCTCTCAAATAAAACAAAAAATGCTATCAAATAAAATAAAACAAAATGCAATAAACTGAAACAAAATAAAAAAGTTCAGATTTTCTGAGGTACAGATAAATTACCTCACAATCTTGACCAGAGACATCTGTATTTGGTCTCAATATTAATTTAGTTAATTGTTGATTTGTAACCTTCATAGAACATAATTTCTACGACCAGATTAATATTTACAATCTTTGCTATATTAGGTCCGGTTTCTCAAACAGGGCTTAGATTAAGCCAGGATTAGGCCTTAGTCCAATTAAAGATCTGTCAGTGCAAGTTGCTTTCAGTTAAAACAGCTCAAAAATGCATGTTAGTCTGAGACTAGATTTTAACCTTGTCTGTGAAACTGGGCAGTAAAGTTCTGCGTGGTTTTATATATTCCAGTAGTCCCATATATTTGTTCATGAGTGTATGATGGAGCATCAGATGTCTCTGACATTTTGATAAATATGGAACGCTGGGCATTACCTGGTTTCAGCAAATCCATCTTGTTTTCCTCGTCTGCGTTGGACCGAGAGCCATTGCTCTCAGAGTAATACTGGAAAAACTCCTGCAGAACAAATAGTTTTAGTCTTCAGCATGTAAACATCGAATCATAATTCTCTGCATTGATTAGAGGAAATGGAACACAGATGTGAATCTCAAGAGTCAGGGCTTTACATCTTACCATTTTGGGCAGGGCGAAGTAAGATAAAATGGCCAGGAGAATAACGACACAGGCAGTGATGAAGTAGCCGAAAGCGCTGTCCTGTAGAGCAGAGCCCGCTGGAAAACACAAGACAACGGTCAAAACCTGGAAGCACCTGGAATAGGGTTACCATCATGGTACCAAAATTTCAGTAGTCATTGCCAAAACCAGGAACATTTAGCAGATCTCGGTACCAGAGCAAAAACTGTTGAATTTAGTACTTTAAAAATGTGTGTTGTTTTGTCTCAACCGTTGGTTATCACTGTCAATCATCGTAGTTTCTAATTCAACTGCGCATTTAAAAACTTGTATTCAGATTGTGAATGGGTAATAAACAGAAAGCAAGAGCAGAGCCTCCATTTACAGTCACTAAGGCTGTCAATCTCTAAAGAGCAAGTTCACTGAATTCTGCACTCTCGCCAAAACCGCCCGTTATGATAAAAAAGCTGTCTTAATTGTTCAATGAACTAGCACCTCTGATAGGCCATTGCCTTCACATGCTAAACAGATATGATTGTGATAGGCTACAATGCTCAATGCTTGTAAAAACACACTGTAAATAGAAACTAACACGATCATGTTTGCAGAAATATTGGTACAATAAAACAAATATTTAGTACCGACTGGTACCATTACATTTGACAACCCTAATCTAGAACTAAACGAACATTTCCACAAAATAAATCTGCTTCAAAACATATTCAATAATTGAAAAGTACTCATGAAAGTCGGTGAGGAATTGTGTTATTGGCACATAAATAAACAACTATCCTTTTTTTCAACTACTGTAGAGTGTAGTGTAGCATTTTAGTTCTGACATTTAACATATATTAAATTATTTATAATTACAAGTAACTAACACCAATCGTAACTCTAAAGAACATGTTGTGAATTAATATTACTCAGTATTTATTTGAGTAATAGTATTTAGTATTATTTATATACTGTACATTTATAGTACTTATAAATATTTTTCATGTTCATTTTTTTATTTTGTTATGTGTTTGTCATTTTTATTAGATTTGGGTTTTTTTTTCTATTTAGCTTTATTTCATTAATTTTTTTAGTACTTTAAATTATTTTATTTCAGTTAAACATTTCAAATTTTACCTTCAAATTCTTTTTTATTTTTTTTCCTCTGATATTAATATTTTATTTGATCTCAGCTTTATTTCAATTTACAGAAAGTCAACAAGTAGTCAACATTTGAAGTGGATCAAAAATGTTCATCAAAGTTGTGCTAATGCCTGGTTCAGATTACACGTTTTTTTGTCTGTTACGATTTTGTCGTAATCTTGCCGTGTCGTGAACAAGAAACATGTCAGACTACACGTTGCTTACCAACCAGCCATCGCGTGCCGTCTCACACACACACACATTCACTCGCACACATACATACATACACACACACTCTCTCACTCACTCACACACACACACACGCTCACTCGCACACACACACACTCTCTCGCGCTCACTCACTCACACACTCTCTCTCGCACTCACTCACGCACACACACTCTCGCTCGCTCACTAGTGCAGACACACACTCTCGCGGTCACTCACTCACACACAAACGCACACATGCTCAATCACACACACTATCGCGGTCACTCACTCACACACACAAACGCACACATGCTCACTCACACACGCACTCTCTCGCGCTCACTCACTCACACACACAAACGCACACATGCTCACTCGCACGCACACACACTCTCGCGCTCACTCACTCACACATGCTCACTCACACACACACTCTCTCGCGCTCACTCACTCACACACACGCACGCACACATGCTCACTCACACACGCACTCTCTCGCGCTCACTCACTCACACACACAAACGCACACATGCTCACTCACACACGCACTCTCTCGCGCTCACTCACTCACACACACAAACGCACACATGCTCACTCGCACGCACACTCTCGTCGTGAAGGACCGGGAAAAAAATTAAACATGCTAGTCTTTTTGTCGTGAAGCTTCGCAGACACAACGTCTGTTGTCGCCACTTATGACACACACTATACGAGATGAAACGATCGAATATCGAATACTGTGTCCCGACGCCTGTTGTTGTTTACGAATCCCCATGACACCCTACTTCAAACGAATCATGTCAAAATCGGGCTAAAATCGTGTAATCTGAACCAGGCATAAGACAAGAACGGGCAGTTCAAAATTAATGTATAACTTTGATGGAAGGTTTTGATCCAGTGCAAATGTTGACCACTGTATTTTAATAGCTTTATTCTGGTTTGGTCCAAATTCTGGTTCCTCCGCTTTGCAAAAGAAGAATATAAAGAGAGTGATACGGAGGAGGAATACGTACAGGCGATCGCACAGATCATGGAGAAGGCGGCAAACGCTCCGGCAAGCCCTTGGCCGCTCATGATGGGCGTAGTGTAGGACGCTGGGAGCATTCCAGCCAAACCAAACAGACTCCCTTGCAGAATTGCCCCGAATGCTGCAAAGAGTTGGAGGAGAAGAAAAACGCTGGCTAAGACTTGAGATAACGCACATGGAAAGTCATAAAGGTCATGACAACACAGAAGAACATCATGAAACATTTCTGAGAGTTCACTCCTTTCAAATCTCCTCTTTCAAGTAGGATCTTCCCCAGCTTGATTTTCAAAACATATTGAGTATTAATATCAGCATCAAAGGATCATGTGTGTGAACTCAAGCCAAGTTTTGCTCATTATGAAAGCAAACCTTGTGACCTGACCCAGAGGAGACCACTGCACTGAGGTCAAAGAGGCCTGGAATAGACAAACTGCAGATGATGAGGTGGTACTCACAGTTGATGCAGATGATTTTGATCATAGTGACCACAAAGAATGGCAGGGGGGCCATCTCCACCTTCACCAGCACCGCTGTGATGAGAAACACCACCAGAATGACAGACAGACTGCCTGAGATCCTCAACTTCTGAGGAATTCTGGGAGAAATGAGCAGCAGAAAATAACACAAGGTCAACTCTCTTGGGATGCGGTTTCATGAGTGGTTATTAGGAAGATTCCTGGGAACCTCATCACTCTTTATTACAACTAATTTTCCACAGTGTAGAATAACAGTTAAGTCAACAAAACTATAAACCAAGTGGAACATGGGAGTGTGTTAAGTCAAGAGGGAAGTTATTCCTTCATTATTTGGTCCAACTCATCTATAAATTGTAATTTATAAAGAAGTTCATCACATATCCTTAAAAATCACAGTTTCAATGTCCGGTTAGGTCAATTTAGTTGTGTGTTCGTTAAACCCATTATACATATTTTATCTTTTAAGTTAAATTGGTGGCAGCTCTAATCTATGTACGTTTGTAAATCCCTCTTACATCTACATTTAGCAGACGCTTTTATTCAAATGAGGACTAAAGCAAGCGAGTCATCGTGACATCATGTAACAAGAGACATCTCTTACGTGTAGTTTCAGAGTTTGTCTCACCTCTGATGGATGAAGGAGTTGAGGCAAGTGAAAATGAGCAGCGGTACCATGGCACACAGCGTCATCACATTGTTGAACTTTGACTCTAGGACGTTACGACCCTCCGTCACATTGGTTGTCTGATTGTGTTCTCCATTGATTTGTGGGTCCTTCAGACGTTGGGTGAAATACTGCAGAACAAGGAGAAATCAGATGTTGAGTCCTCTATGTGAAAGTTACGTTACATTAAACAAGTCATTTGTAAATCAATCTTCAAATAAGTCATATAAACCAATATGAATCATAATTTGAACCAAACAATTGTTGGTAATGCTTAATGCAAGACCTAAAATACAATCAATCAATCTTAAGATGTTTTTTCTACTTATTCTACTATTTTTCACTAAATAAACACAAGATTGACATTTAATCATTGTTTATGCTAATATAACAAAATAGAGTAATGAAAACATTTCTACTAAAGCATTTAAAGCTCCTGTAGGAAACTTGAGGACCTATTATCGGTATGCCCTTTTCAAGTCTTGATTTTGTTTTAAGGCTCTACTAGAAGAGGTTTTCATGCTTGAATGTTCAAAAAAAACACATTATTCTTCACATATTGTACATTGTTGCAGCTCCTCTCTTCCCAGTCTGTCAGTAACGCTCTGTTCAGTTCCTGTCTCTATGAAGCCCCTCCTTCTGAAAGGCACACTGTGCTCTGATTGGTCAGCTGAACCAGTGTGTTGTGATTGGTCAAGCGGTTTGAGTGTGTTTGGTAAATGTCCCACACCTTACTATAACTGCAAGTTTCAACACACTACTAACTAACTCAACCAGGCCCCGCCCCTTTATTATGCATATGAATTATTTAAATGAGGAATATTGTGACGTTTCCGGAAGAATCTGAAGACTACAATGGAGGCGTTTCAGGGAGTTCAGAAACAGTGATATAGAGAAGAACTTCCACTGAGGGACTTTTCAGACCTTTATTTTTATGCTCAAACAGCAACATTACACACTAAAGAATAGAGATGGGAATTGATAAGGATTTAACGATTCCGATTCCATTATCGATACTGCTTATCGATCCGATTCCTTATCGATTCTCTTATCGATTCTCATTGGGTGAGGGAATAAGTACAAATTTGTTTGTTTGTATTAACTTGCTTTAATATCTGATCAGAAGACACAGCACAGAGCACATATAAACAAATTATGTTTAGCAACCTCAGAACAAATCTAAAAGTATAGATGAGCTACTTCTCAAAGTGAGTGTGTGTGTGAGTGAGCATGTGTGCGTTTGTGTGTGAGTGAGTGAGCGCGAGAGAGTGCGTGTATGTGCGCTAGTGAGTGAGCGAGACTGTGTGCGTGAGCGCTAGTGAGTGAGTGTGTATGTGCGCGCGCGTGTGTGTTAGTGAACATGTGTGCGTTTGTGTGAGTGAGTGAGCGCGAGAGAGTGTGTGCGCAAGTGAGTGTGTATGCGCAAGTAAGTGTGTGTGCGCAAGTGTGTGTGTGTGTGCGCGCGCGAGTGTGTGTGTGCACGCGCGCATGAGAGTGAGTGAGTGCGTATGTGTGCGAGTGAATGTGTGTGAGACAGCACGCGATGGCTGGTCGGAAAGCAACGTGGCGTCCCGTTAAAGGCCTCATTATACTTCTGCTTCGAACTTCTGCCTCTGCCATGTTTGCCGCGTTCTGAATCAAAACAACGCAGCGCGTGTGTGACGTCATGACACATTTGCAACGAGCGGAACCGATACGCGGAATCGATACGCAGGCATGCTAACGGTTCCAAGGAATTGATTCACTGGGCACCGGTTCTGAAGAAGAATCGGTTCTCGGTTCCCATCCCTACTAAAGAATGTTGAAAATGTAAAAATGCATCTTAAAATCTCCAAATACAAGATGTATTAAAAGCTATATTCACTGTTGGTTAATTTTATATTGCCAAATGTGTACACCAAATCCAATATCTTTCACATAATCATGGATTCATCTACTAATGTGCCAATAAAGATAGTTATAAACATCAGTCTCGATGCTTATCATTAAAACTCAATGAGACGATTTTTACCATGGTAGCAGTCATGAAGAAATTCCATGGTAGGAGAGTTCCCAGCCCCAGGATGAAGAATATGATCCATACAGCATTGTACCTGGAAGACATGTCATTTTATCCACGTGCAGTGTCAATATTGAGCATTTGTCGTCCTGTGAGGAGGATACGCTCACACATTTACCGGTCTCGTGGGGCGTTCACGGCTGTCATGGTGTCTGTCTGACGGATCTGTCACTGGGCAGTTTCACAATCTGGAATCAAATCTGAAATCACAATCACATGGAAACAACCATCAACGAAGCTGAACCACATCATCACAGAAGATCTATCATTTCAAACCCAATAATCTTAGTGAAACATTCAGCTTGAGGAGCATGTGTTTGCTGTCTTTCTTTAAAATCTATGTTTTGAAATTCTCTTAGCTAATGTAATGATATTCTGACATTTTTAAGTGCGACTCAATGTCCAAATGTTTTTTGTGTTTCAAGTCTGTGGGTTTTGGCATTTACTGTGTAAACATCCATCATTATTGCATTTCGTTCAAAAATATGATTCTCTCAATGGATATTTTGGCAGCACCAATATAAACATTAAAATATCAAAACAAATGTTAATATTTTCATTTCAGTGTCATTTTACATGTGCTTGCAATTAGCCTACATCTCTAAACCAATGTTTTTGAATAGATCACATATTGTGCTTTATTAAGCCTTGGGTATAGAGTTTATAAAATAACAAAAAATTAATTTCCTGAGCTCAAGCGACAGCTTGTCTGGATTTCAGACAAAATCTCCAGCTCTTAAGGAACGAATCACAAAATCCTCTGCACTCAAGAAATTACAAAATATATTGATTAATTCTGCAGTCTTTTGAGAATAAACATACAAAGTGAATGAGAAACTTAATGGACTTCATCCTCTGTCTTTCTAATACTGGGTTTTCCATTGATATTATTATTACCTGTGAACTCAATTTTTCAGTGTAGTGAATTTGCATAGTGCTTTTTACATTTAAGGCTTGGAAATGGATTATGTTGCTCTTAAATGAGGAGCTTCAGCACTGTAAGATGTTTTGGATAAACTGTTTTAATTTAACTGATTTAACTGTTTTCAAAACTGATGTTTTGGATAAAACTAAGTTGATAATGGCAGACTGTGAGATATGCTGTTTATGGTGCTGACAACAATGAGCTTGAAAACACACTGATCCTCCTGATGCGTTATCTTTTTCCAAAAAGTATACTTTCAGCAGTCCAATAAAGCACAACTCTCTGTGTACACACATTCAAACAACTGTCAGGATATACAACAATCCTCTTAGTTAAGAGATGTGTTGGCTGTCAAAACTTGATTTGCCATAATGTTATCAATCATTTTTATGTGTTTTATTGTATCTTTTGTATGTTAAAAAAAATTCCTCATGGAGAAAATTAATTTGAAATAAATTTCAAAGTAGCATTTCATATTATGTTGTACTACTTCTTGAAAACCATGACAAATAATGAAGGTTTCCATGCTCCACCGCTCTTGCAATATTCACTAAGATAAGGTTCAGTATTTCCCAAAGAAACTAAAACATGCTTTTTTTCCCCTTTCTATTCTCTTCTGGAAATGAAGAAAATTATTTCACTTAATTTTAGAAAATCTGAAGTAATTTAAATAATCAGACCATGGCAAACAGGTTTTAAAAAACAACACTTCAGACATTTTGAATACAACTATTAAAGCTGATTCTTCTGTAACATATTTGTCTGTGATTTCAACACAATTCCATGTGCATTTTCAATACATCATCATGTCTGAACGGGCCTGCTGTACAAGACCTTTAAATCAGCCACTTGACAATTAATCTGATTTGGCCAAATTGGGTTACAACCACTGGAAATCTCAGTCACGTTGAGGGAATCTGATTTTAGTCTGATTGACCTAACTCCTGTGATCACATGTCCTAAGTACTGTCACTATAGTCTAAAACAGAAACAATCATCTCTTATTAATACATCCGCTTTATTCTTTCATAAGACAACCATAGTAAACATGACCAGGTCAAGATGTCCTCTGTATGACTGTAGAAACTCAATATTTTACTGCAAAGTTAAAAGGGAGTTGATTCATTAAGTTGAAGCGTTACATGCCATGGTTAGTTAATAATGGCTGAAACTAAATGAAGCATTTCCACCTTGACCGGACTTATCTGCCCTAAGGTAGGCAGGCGTGAGAGAGCTCCAGGAATGGACAGATTACCACTGTATGTACTAACATGCCACAAGACATTTATGCATTTGGCAGACGCTTTTATCCAAAGCAACTTACATTGCATTTCAAAGTACACATCTACATTCCTATCAGTTCTTGCTTTCCCTGGGAATCGAACCCATGACCTTGGCGTTGCAAGCGCCGATGCTCTAATGTTCGAGCTACAGGAAAGACATGATGTGATAACACTAGTCTCAGAACTACATCAATAAACCTGGTTATTGATTAAGTGCATTAAACACAAATGCCATTAAGTTTTTTGCAAGCTTGCATATATTAAAAATGATTGAACATATGTGGTGCACACTACCATTTAGAAGTTTTGGGTTTCCCAGAAGATTTTTTTAAACCTTATGTTCACCAAAGCTGCATTTATTTGATGTAATAAATAAAACAAATACAGTAAAAACACTAAAACAGTAATATTGTTATGTTTACAATTTAAAATAACTGTTTTCTAAGTTAATATATTTTAAGCTGTAATGTATTCCTGTCATCAAAGCTGAATTTTCAGCATCATTACTCCAGTCTTCAGTGTCACATGATCTTCCAGAAATCATTCTAATATGATGATTTGCTGCTCAAGAAACATTATAATCAATGTTGAAAAACAGTTGTGCTGCTGTGTTTGTGGAAACCATTACAAAGTTTATACATTTGAAATAAATCACCATACTGACCCTTTTGGTCAATTTAATGCATCCTTGATTAATAGAAGTAATATTTTACTTAAAAAAAAATGTACTGACCCTGAAATACATTGAAGGAGTATATGCATTTTTAAATGTCATTTTCGATTTTATGTAATCATTTTCATATGTATACTCAGTCTGAAAGACATCCATCTTTATTTATGAAAAGCCTGTATAACCTTGTTGAAATATCCTATATGCTAGCGAAAATATCCAAGTCTTTCTCAATAACGTCTCTGATTTACAATCTACAATCACTCCCAGATCAGCTCACGGGCCAAATCTGAAAGAGGTCATCCAAACCTCCCATTTCCACATGAGCCAAGGTGCAGTCACAGCGCACTCCACTAATTAATTCCAGCAGCCTACAATCACTCAATCCCCGATTTGGTTCACCTCCCGTCCTGAAAAAGACCTTTGTCAGGTTTCCCGGACGGTCCCCTGACTCTGCTTCCTGGTACTCTGCTTCTAAAAGTTCCCTAAGAGGCGCAATATTTCATAACAAAGCTGCAGGGTCCTGAAATAGTCTGTTGGGGAGTTGAGGCTTGAAACCGGAGAACATCAGCAGTGCATCCAAGAACAAGCTCAGAACAGATTTGTGTTCAAGTCAAGAGGCACTGCGAACCAATTCTAGCCGTCTAACGACAACACGAGTGGAGTTGTTTCTGCAGCGACTTTCAGCATGTTTCCTATAACATCTAACGTTAACGTGGCGGCGTGAGAAAGTCACATAAACCACGTGAACTCCGATCAGAGGGGTCAGACTGAAACTGATTTACAGAAATGTGATTTGAATAGGATTTCAAACCACATGTGATGTGAATGTGGCTTGATACTAGGGCTGTAAACGATTAATCGCGATTAATCAAATCCAAAATAAAAGTTTGTTTACATAATATGTGTGTGTATTGTGTATAATTATTTTGTATATATAAATACACACACGCATGTATATATTTAAGAAAAATGTGTTATTTATATATAAAATAGTTCTATTTATATATAATATAAATCATATAAAAATATATATGCAGTATATAAATGCAAATATGTCTCAAATATATACTAGCATGTGTGTGTACTTATATATACAAAATAATTATACACAATACACACATACATTTATATTATGTAAACAAACTTTTATTTTGGATTCGATTAATCGTTTACAGCCCTACTCGATACGGATTTGTAAAAAAAAAAAATTTGCATTTCATGTGATTTTTTTTTTTGGTATACACTTGCTAAATCTGATCGGATTCCAATTTATGCTGCACGAAAATCTAATTTAAATTTACAGTCTGTACGACGCTTAAACGCCATGAAATCGGTTTCTTCACTTTAATGGAATAGCCTAAGTTTAGAAAAAGAAACCGTTCCCAGTTCCTCAACCAAGGACTGGCAAAATTTCACAATTGTTACTATGAGCACCATAAAAATGCATAATCTCAATCAAAGCCTCTTTATAAAACCTGGCTGTGCCAAACAATGGCCAATTTCTCTCACTGAGAAACTCATGGGTTTAAGACGGTCACAGAAAAACTGCAGACCACGATTACATTTATTTTCCCTGACTCATTTCAAATCGCCACAAGGCAGCTGGACGGCAGGCCTGCTTTCTCTTCTGGATTACATTCAAGACTCAGAAACTCACTATTGGCTGAAGCAAGCAAGAGGCCATTTAATTTGCCTTCTATTCTCATCCGCCAGGAATTTATTATGAAAGCAAGAAAGGCATGAGTTTGACTTTATAGCACGTTAAAAAGCCAGAAGTGCGTTTGAAATAAACACTGCAATATGTTGGCTTATTTGTGCCATGTTTCCTGCAAAAACATAACTCTATAAAACCACTTCAATCTCTTGAAATCCAATTTGCTTTAAACAACATTCACAACCCATTTAACTGCCTTAAAGGATTAGTTCACTTTTAAAAAAACTTTTGCTGATAATTTACTCACCCCCATGTCATCCAAGATGTCCATGTCTTTCTTTCTTCAGTCGAAAAGAAATTAAGGTTTTTGATGAAAACATTTATCCATATAATGTACTTCACTGGGATCCAAACGGTTCAAGGTCCAAATGACAGTGTCAGTGCCGCTTCAAAAGGCTTTAAACGATACCAGACGATGAATAAGGGTCTTATTTAAAAAATATATAAAAAAGTTTAAGTTTTATAAGCACAAATGCTCGCCTTGCTCTGTTCTGTGATGCGCGTTCGTGACGTCACGTAATACACAATTACGTTAAAAAGGTCACGCTTCTATGAAAAGTAAAATATTTCTATCCTGACGAAAATTTTCTTTTAGGCTTTTTAATATTACAACACCCAGGATACGCACACGCAGTGGGCATTTTAAACGATAAACTGGCACAAAGACATTTGAATATGTGTATATGGTCCTCCTTCCGCACATTTGTAAACACTGACTCGGTGAAGCGTGACCTTTTCAACGTAATTGTGTATTACGTGACGTCACGAACGAGCATCACAGAACAGAGCAAGGCGAGCATTTGTGCTTATAAAACTTTAACTTTTTTATTTATTTTTTAAATGACCGAGCGTTTCGCTAGATAAGACCCGTATTCATCGTCTGGTGTCGTTTAAAGCCCGTTGAAGCAGCACTGAAACTGTCATCTGGACCTTGAACCGTTTGGTCGCCAGTGAAGTCCATTATATGGAGAAATGTTTTCATCAAAAACCTTAATTTCTTTTCGACTGAAGAAAGAAAGACATGGACATCTTGGATGACATCGGGGTGAGTAAATTATCAGCAAAAGTTTTTTTAAAAGTGAACTAATCCTTTAATATGATGCATTTCTGAGTTAGACAGGATATTCAATGAGAATAAAAAGTACAGGACTGACTTATTGGATTGTGAAAACAGGTGTTTGGAGGTGAAGGTTTGGAAGTGCTTTTTGTGATGTCAGAAGAAAAGGAAAGCCATGTAAGGGTTAATGCATGCATTATGATGCAAGTTTAGAAAGACAAAACAAAATCCATATGGAATAACATAGAATCATTTACAATAAAACCAGAATGTGCATTAATAAATTAAACAGGGTCAATTTTGATTTGGTTGAGATGTTTTCTTGCTGGTAAAACAGACAATATTTACAGGGAAATACGTTGTGCTGACCTTTTTAATGCAGCTGCAATACCACAGAAAACCAACCTAGATTTTGATCTCTTTTTTTTTTTTGCACAATGCGTGGCAAGAGTTGCATGCCATGCATGCACGCACGCCACATGAGTTACATTAAGAACATTTCCCGGCTATAGAACTGAGAGCTGATGAATCTCATCTAAAGATACGTTTGAGTGCATGAGAAGTGCACGAACATCTACTGTCCAAACCACGAGCAAATCCATCAGCAACATGACACTTGAAGGAAACTCAACTAAACAACACCACAGAAAGCAAGACTTTCATTAAAACTGAGTCAAAGTTTCTATTCTTTTAATCATAAAAGTACCCCATCGGGACTCAAACATCAACAATTAACCCTTTTCTACTGGTGTGTAAATGTGGCAAAATCGAAAGGAGTTATCTTTTATTGGCTAAATTACATTTCACAAAGAACAACAAAACTTCAGTTCCAAGAAGCATTTTTAAGACTTAACTAGCTTATAGATGACCACAAAGTTAGGGTTAGACATGGACCAAACATTAAAACTCTTATTTTGATTTTACTCAAATCTTTAAAAGATTTTGACTCTTATCTTTAAAAGTCAACTCACATCATTTGTTTGCATATGCCACTTCATTGCAGCAGTTTGAATACACAGAATTAGAGAATGAGATAGCACGTGGGTTGTGTTTACTACTCGTATGGTGCTTTTGTAGTTTGAAAGACAATAATGTATAGCACAAATCTGAATAAAGATTTTAAGAAAAACTAATAGCATGCGTGACATTTGTTTGACTATGTCATATAAAAGTGAAACGAGCACAACGCTATAGTTTCTTCAGTTGTTCTTTACACATATCAATAACTAGGCTAGTATTAAAACGGAATAAACCAAAAAAATTGGCACGTGGTATTCGACGATGCTACAGCGAGCTGACGTCAACCTGTACTACTACCGGTACTTTGTTTTCCGTATGGCGCCAAAAAACTGTCAAAGATACAATCTAAACATCATTTGCATCATTTCACTTTGCTCTATGTACATTTCGGGTCACAAACCAATTTTCATTTCACCTTACACTAAACATATTGACATAACCCCAAAGAACAGGCTAGCCTACAATATTTTTAATTTGTGAATGATGCGCATGCCAAATACATCATGCGCGACACATGTGCCAAGCAGCAATTAACACAGACAGTAATATAATACTATAAGACACATTAACAAACAAAACACCGCCAAAAGTTTGTCTAAGAATATTTCCAATGTAGTGTCGTGAATAAATTGGCGCCAAATGTAATACATTTAATTGAAATTGAATTCTCCCGTTCAACATATAGGCTAGAACAATACAATGCTGTCCGTAAAGCCACGTGCTTCAGCTTGAAAACGCGGGTCGAACTGCAACTAAAAACACCGCAGGCTACTGATACTAATTACAGGTTTCAAACGAGAACTATAATAACAGTAACTCGAGCAATGTTGTTGTGAAGTGAGTTGTAGCTACTGTAGTAAAAAATTGACCCCTTACCTTCCCGTGCGCAAAGTAGAAGAACTTGTGGACTGAAAGCCAGAGAGAGAGAGAGAGAGAGAGAAGCTGTGAGGAGGCTGTCCCAAATTCACACACACACACACACACACACACACACACACACACACACACTCAAATGATGATGCTGAGAGACTAGTAGGCTACAACACTTTGATAATACTTGATCTTTACCATTTCAACAATAACGTAAATGTTGTTAAATTAACTTATGATTTGTAGGCCTATCTTATTATTTAAGTTTATGGACTAAAACTTTTATGTCTTCCTGAAAAAAAAGTTTTTTTTTTTAAATGTAGCCTATTATTTTTTGTCATGCCATTATATTGTTTTGAGCATATAAACAAATGAAAAAATATGTCCTCTACACTGTAAAAAAATATTTTCATGTTTTTTAGGGCTGTAACCCAAAATAAAAGTTTGTGTTTACATAATATATGTGTGTGTATTGTGTAGGCTAATTATTTTGTATATATAAATACACACACATGCATGTATATATTTAATAAAAATGTGTTATTTATATATAAAATAGTTATATTTATATATAATATAAATCATATAAAAATATATATGCAGTATATAAATGCAAATATTTCTCAAATATATACATGCATGTGTGTGTATTTATATATACAAAATAATTATACACAATACACACACATATATTATGTAAACACAAACTTTTATTTTGGATTTCGATTAATCGCGATTAATCGTTACAGCCCTATAATATATGTGTGTGTATTGTGTAATTATTTTGTATATATAAATACACACACATGCATGTATATATTTAATAAAAATGTGTTATTTATATATAAACATTTTATATTTATATATAATATAAATCATATACAAATATATATGCAGTATATAAATGCAAATATTTCTCAAATATATGCATGTGTGTGTATTTATAGGCTATATACAAAATAATTATACACAATACACACATATATTATGTAAACACAAACTTTTATTTTGGATTTCGATTAATCACGATTAATCGTTACAGCCCTAGATTTTTTATCACAACTTTTTATCTTTTGTCAAATCAACTTCGATAACTAATGTGTGAGGATAACATACTATTTTGAGTTTCTGTTTATTAAACCATTCTTCATTGTATTCACTCAAATTTTTAATAACAACAAACTCAAAATGTTTAGGCAACAAGGTAACTTGCTTTTTTAAGTTAAACCAAAAAGATTTTTTACAGTGTGTAGGTTGTTAAAATAATAAAAATACATCAAATGGCATGTATATACAAAAACAATGAGGTTTGGTTTTTATTCACCAATCAATTTTTAGGTTTATTATTTTTATCAAACTTGTTTAAAGATGATTCTCAACTATGAAAGATATAACGGAATTAAATATATACCATGCAATATATGGGTAAAATGGAAATAAATGGGTAATCCCATTCAATTAAATTCATCTAGCCTAATTGCATATTAATGTGTTCTTGGGGCAACATATGAAAAAATAACTAATAATGGGAGTAATAATTGGCAACAATTTCATAATAATACCTGGTATTTAAGAATATTGACATATAATTTCTTTCCCACTTCTTGTGTCTCTCAAAATGCCTGATAAACATAAACATGCTTTAAGTCCTGGTGGACGTGTATGAAATCAATGCCCTGTTCTGTAACAGAAAGTCATATTTTGATTTGTAACCCTATAACATTTTCCTGAGATGTTGATTTATTACAAACAGTTAAAAATTGTGTCAGATTTAAATTATAATTGCAAAATATAATATTTCCATATAGAGTGCTAAATTTGAATATCCAGTCATTTTTAAAGACCAAGGAGACGTTGATGTCAGTGAAAGTCTACAGAGGACAAAAGTCTATATATATTTGAGGATATCGTATAAAAGTTTGGAGACACTTGACAAAGACTTCTACTTATGAATTCACAAACTACATTTTATTTATTTATAAATAAATAAATAAATAAATGCCTGAGTTGGAATGGGTGATATGATAATGAAGATAGAAACTAAAAAGCAGCACAAGGGTCTCGAATACATAACTGATAATAAAGCATTCGAGGTTCATTGAGAGAATTGATTCCTTAACAAATTCTACAAAACTCAAGTTTTTTTGTGTTATTTCAGATTAATTGACTTTACAATGTGGAAAATAGTAGTCATAATAAAAATAATTACATATGTCCAACCTTAAGACTGATAAAGTCGGCTTAAAACGGCTTGTCGAACAAGAAGAAATGTGGGCGGGGCTTGGTTTTGTCCATGGAAAATTAGTTGGATGGTTGTGGTTTGCTATTGGCCAATCTCATGTGAGTGACAGGTTGCCCCGCCCTCACACCAGTAAACAGAGAAGAGAACAGATGTCACAGCAAGAGGCAGGGGAAGTTATTTTGATTCAAGATTATGAGGGATAATGAGATAAATAATGCAATATTCCATAAAAACACAAACTGTCAAAATAATGATTTCATGGTGACTAAATCTCTGAAAATAAATAATTATTCCTTCCTATCAGATACTGATCATCCGTTAACTGAAGTGAAATACAAACTGCGCATTTGCACACAGATATGAAATCCAGATCTTCATTGAATACTGAACTGAATGCATTGTTTCTTTACACATATACCCTCTCTCTCTCTCTCTCTCTCTCTCTCTCAAATGAGTTGCATGTGACAACAAACTTTGCCTTGCCTAATGACAATGACAAGCATCTGTTGTTTTGTTGTAGTGTGGAGATGCACTCCTATGTGAGATCCACAGCTCCCATCAGAACAGCTGCACTTCGAGACTTTCCCGAAGGAGCTCACGATGTCTTTTCAAGGACATGTTATGTCTACAGTATGCTACAGTTTTCGTTTTTCTGCAGTTTTCTGTCACTGTCATGTGCTGAAGAAGTTTTCTAAACCGAACTAAGAGTGCAAAATTACTTAAATTATTGCTGTTATTTTATCTTTGCACCCTGGCACTAAAAATATGCCAAGCATCATCATGTATTCTTATTTAAAAATCTTTCTAAAAGTGAATAAAGCATGACATAACATGGAAGAATTTCGTGACCTATGCTGCAAATGACCATTTGAAATCAACATCAATTTTAATGCTGATATTTTGACACTCAATTCACATTCATGGTCGTATTTTGCATGATTCCTCAGTGGATATTATTGTAAAGAGAAAGTGTTTGTCATAATCTTTCAATCTTTGTCACCATTTTAATAAAAACACAATCAGATCTGGCTCCATACCTTTTTGTTCCTGAACTACAGGTTGCAAATGCCGTTATTTAAAATACAGTTTAACAGTCGAGTCCAGTAAACAAGTTGATTTTCAAAGCACTTTCAATGCATTCTGTCTCGTTCTGACTTGTTTACGTCTGTTGGGTCCCGTGTCAGATGAATTTGTATGTTTAAAATAGAACTGGCAAGCGTGTTGTATTCTTTTGGGCTGCCGCTTGAATATAACCATGGTTAGACTCTGTTTGCACTTACAGTCCGACCGCTACACCTACACCCTGTCTAGTCTAAAACCAGCCGTGGTTTGAGTGAGACAGTCCCTCTCCATGGATATGAGGTTTAACAAGTAAACATCCAGAGAAAGTGAGAGGAGACAAAAACAAGCCAACCCAGTCACACTAAATGCGTCTCTAACACGTCACGCAGTGTTTATCGTGTAATTTATACGCGAAAATAAGTTTTTACGTGCATAGGACAGCCTACGCATGGGTTGGTTATAGGTTTAGTAGTGGTCTGGGGTGCGTGTGTATTACACGCAATGAAGTGCGTATCAAATGCATGCGAAAACTGCGTATCATATGCACGTAAAAACTCATTTGCGCGTATAAATTGCACGATAAACACAATGTGAGCTATGACGCATTTTCATGAGATCAGGCTGAACAAGCACTTCTTGGGTGACATTACTCAGAAGGACAACTGTTTGATATGATCGTCTTTAAAGAAACACTCCACCGTTTATTTAAATAGGGCTTATTCACCATCTTTCCTACATTTAGATAGGTGGGCAAATGTCTTTTTGTCTCGTTTTGGACTCGTTGTGAATACCAGGCCACAAGAAGTAATTAGGTGGGGTTTTTTTGGGTTTTTTTTGGATCACTTTTATTTAGGACATGCTAGCTGGCAACAAAGGATTCCATTTATTATGCTAAGCTAAGCTAACGGTGACCCTGACAATGCATGCACTGAGAAAAAAAGGCCTTTGCCCACTTATCTAAATGTAGGAAAGACGGTGAATAAGCCCTATTTCAAAAAACGGTGGAGTGTTCCTTTAAAATGAGTGCAACAAACTTGTAACGTTTAGACTGACGGCTAAGAGGCTTCACCGCTAACCCCCGCGTCTGCCCAGATCCGTCCCACATACCGTTCCGGGAGATGAAGGGTGAATGAAATGACAACATTGTGCCGTTGAATGGGTCATAAGCTCTGTTTGCTCCAGGATGAGTGTTACGGAAAAGTCACTTTGGATGGAAAGAATCTGTTAAAAAACAAGCAATTGCTATGAAAGAATGTGTTATGTTTTATGTGAATGTTTTAAATGTGAGTCATCATCTTTATGAAACAAAAGTACCGACACTATTTTTCGAAGGTCATTTGTTCTGGAAAGAGGGGTGCTGCAATGGAAAGCTGAATTCAATCAGTAAAACGTATCATGATAAAGAATCACCCCCCTTTAAAAGAATCACATTTTGTTGCTTTGAAGGCGGACACAGTTTTTGTTTTATCCAGATGTATTTACTCAGTGCAACTTATAACATCCAAGTGAAAGATATAACACCAACATGTCAGAAAAAAATACTAAAACAGAATCACTGAGTTAGAAAAAGGGTCAAAATGACTTGTAAACTCAATCAGATGTAGCTAATCACCTACATTGAATGCACACAAAGCCATTTGACTTTCAACTGTGGTCATTTTGATCAGCTCAGCATGAAAAGAGAAAAAGGTGAATGTCCTTGCATGGGAATCTTCAAACTGAACTTGAGCAGTTCTGCAAAGAAGAGAGTCTGGATGTGCAAAGAGACATATTCCAACAGATTAAAGGCTGTGATTAAAGCAAAAAGTGGTTCAACAAAATACTGACGCAAGGGGATAATCCTTTTTCCAACTCAATGATTCTGTTGTTTTTTTGTTTTGTTTTTTCTGGCATGTTGGTGTTATATCTTTAACTTTTATGTTATAATTTGCACTGAGTAAATACAGCTGGATAAAACAAAAACTGTGTCCGTTTTTTCAGGCTTCAAAGCAACAAAATTAGATTATTTTAATGGGGGATGATTCTTTTCCATATATATATAATTTCTGGTACTATGTACTCACCCTTGTACAAGTGGAGTAACTATGGAATTTCCATAGAAAGTAAATATTTTTTCCTGTTTCAATGACTCAAAATGGCAAATAAATAAATAATAATAATATATCATATAAATATATATACCTGTATATATTCATTTAATATATATCTCTTTTGAATATCTGTGGCATGCATGGAGCTTTGTTTGGGAGTCGTAAATGATTTTGGATGTGGCTCTTACGTGCCCGAAGGCACAAAATCTGTGCGGTACGTGACGTGGCAGGACAGAGGAACAGGAGCTGAGCACATGGCAGTGCAGCAATCTCTCTGTCATGTGAAATGAAACCTGAGCCGCTCGGTCACCTCTCGACTTAGAGGACATGTTTAAACCAGGGCGCCCTACATGACAATGCATTAAAAACGCCTTAGCAACTCTAAAAAGATCTTGGCGACACCAAAAACATCTTACAAACATTAAGAAATGCATACACTCTAAAAAATGCTGGGTTGTTTCAACCCAATTTTGGGTAAAATATGGACAAACCCAGCCGTTGGGTTAAATTTTTACATTACATTTTTAACCCAATGATTGGGTTTGTCCATACTTTACCCAAAATTGGGTTAAAACAACCCAGCATTTTGACAAGAATACCACTCACTTCATGTTCTTGAGAAAATGTAAAAAAACATTCATACTGTGGCTGTTTACCCAGCATGCTTTGTGGATGGGCTCACATAACGAAGTT
Organism: Phoxinus phoxinus; assembly: GCF_949152265.1. NCBI lineage: Eukaryota > Metazoa > Chordata > Actinopteri > Cypriniformes > Leuciscidae > Phoxinus > Phoxinus phoxinus. The sequence goes on along the minus strand of NC_136889.1, from coordinate 3,963,072 downwards.
TGAGCTGATTGGTTGCTAGGAAAGGTGTGTAAAACTGGTTTAGGTGGTGCGTTCATAGTTGATTGTAGTTGCAGATTATACTGTAAATTTGCATGTTATAATGTTACCATTTTCAAGATTTAGGCCTATAGTTCAAATATAATTGAAATGACATTGCAGCTCGTCATAAATTCAGCAGGTGCGTAGGAATAAATAAACAAATAATCTAATAAAACTAGATGCATCCAGCACACTGCTATAGCTTACAAATCTTGTTTTATATGTTTCAGTCATGAGACATTGTTTTCCTAGATGTATAGCCTAAATGTGTAGTGCCTGCTTGCTCACCATGTTATTCCTAGTATTATGCTGTTTACATTTTTACTTATGTTGTAGCACAAAATCATTAATACAATTCTAAATGATCAGAAATAGAATTTGTGGTGCAAAATTTGCATTAATTTGCATTGAAAAAAGTGCATTGAAATGTAATCGATTAATAGTTCTGGACAGGTATTTATAAAATCTGGTTAAATCCAGAATGTTATAACAACAGAAATGAATGAACCGGAACGAAAGCATTGTCAGATAAAGATGTTTACTCAGACAAGATTAGTAAAACTAGCAGATTTTACGGATCTCGCATTAGGAGAAAGCACGCAAGCATGGAGCGCACCGTTCCTACATCCCTGATTGTTATCTCCAGGCATGACCAGGGTCTTCCTGCTGAACCTTCTGAGGGAGGAGTATCCTGACATCCACTCAAAACACACCATGCTCCATTGTCCTCATCCCACTATCACCTGAGGCACAGCAGCCAAAGACAACAAGAGGAAACTTGGTGCAACGACCCACTGACCCATGCTGACTGTGTTTCGTATGGCTGTGGAATAGGCCTAAGACAGCCTGGTGAACCAGCGGACAACATATCATCCAGGCTCAAAGAACCTACTGGACCATCTGATAAAATCCCAAATCAGACATCAAATCGTTTAGAAAAGAATCAGCACACCTCTTTCGCACCATGGGCTTATCATACACCGGTGCAATGCAGCGGCAGGCGCGACGCAAGAGTATTTAGCTAGTTTCAGCCCGACGCAGTTATCATTTTCACGTCCTGCGTCACCATGTTTAAATAGCAAATGCATTTGGCATTTGGCAATCCGGCTTGTCCCGTAGATGGTCTGCTTGCGCACTTTAACCTTCACAGTACTCATAAAAGAGTATGCAAAAAGCACCCGGGTGAGCTACTGATGCTGGAAAAGTCACGTGATAATGATAGCATGTCGAATGTAGCATGTCCAGATTACTTTTACATTTTAAATGTAATAGAGTGTAATAGATGTAAGAGAGTATGAGATTTCGGACGCAGCCAAAGTATTTTTTTCTGAAAAACTTATTAAAATTAAGCGTCTTTATGCCTTGAACATTGTATAGGTGTGAACTAATCCATTTAAACTATTTGTTAATAATATTTAGTTGTAAAATATGCAATCTTATTTGTATGTCTAATATGTCAAAAACACAAAACGTTTCTGGTCTCGTTACATTCAGTTATGCATTGCATGAATCATGAATATGATAGCATGTTCTCACTTTAAAATGGCAACATTTGATAAAGTTCAATAGTTTTCATCACTGGATATTACTGCGGGTCGTTTAACATTTCTATCGTAAAACAGCTGGCAAATATTAAATGTTTAGTTACTTATATATTACCATGCACACTTTCACCATTAAAAATAAAGCATCACATTTGACTTCGCATTTATCTACAGTAAATCCCGCTTTCTATGATTTGATTTGATTTCCCATCTCAATCATTTTGACATCGACCAGCACTGTTAGATCGGCTGAGACAGAGCAGCCTAACTTTTAAAACCTCATAAAACTGTCAAAAAAAAAAATCTTTTTTTGCAGCTAACCTCCATTCCTGGATTAGTGTTGATATAAGAAAGACCTTTGTGAGGTAAAAACTAAACTATAGCTTCATATCTTCCTCTATGCAGCTTGAGAAAAGATGATGTGAAAGGGAGATTAGTTTTGAGTTCTGACGTAGTACAGACTAGATAAGGAAAAACGGGGAGATAAAGTAGAAAACCGGTCTCAGCAGTAAAATCACATGCAGAACCAACTTGGAAATTAGCCGTGATAAACACACAACATCAATGACTTTAAGTCTAAAGTCAATACATCACATGACTTTTGCCCTCAAGGCCAATTCTCCAGAGAAACACAATAGCCCGACTCTTTAAGGTTAGTCTTATGACCTTCCATTTAAACCACCCATTAGAAATGATCAAACATTCTTCATGAAACATTAAAACTTATACAAGGAAACTTACGTATAATCAACTAAACCACAATTCCATGAAAGCATATATACACAAGTCCAATGAGCAGCACGTCATGTTTCTTACCTGAACTTGTGTGTGTGTCTGCGTGTATGAGTGCTGCCACTAGTAGCGTTGTTCTATATCTCTAATTTCATCCGCATTGACATAGTGAAGATGCCATTAAAGTTGCATCCACTGTTGTATAACAATATGAGGCGTTGTTGTCTGGAGTCAGAACCTAACTATGATTTACTCTGATTCTCCTCTGAACTCTGGCAACAACAAGGCATTGTCACCCACAGAACTGCCGCTCACTGAATATTTCCTCTTTTTCAGAACATTAAACAGATAGTTGTGTGTTAAAAGTTTCTGACACATTCTGATGCTCAGTTTAAACTTCAGCAGATCGTCTTGACCATGTCTACATGCCTAAATGCATTGAGCTGCTGCAATGTGATCGGCTAATAAGATATGTGTATATAAATATATATAATGTATACACACACACACACACATACACTTGTGAAAATGGGTAAAACACTAACTCTTACTCAAGGGTTAAACATCACAGGTCTACATCATGAGACTCAACATCATGAGTTTCACATAAAGGGCCTTTTTACCGTTTTCACAAACGATCTGTTCTACAAAATCTATATATTTTTGTTCAGTCAAGTGACTCTATAGACGCAGGTACAGGAGTTTCTTCAGGCGGCTCTCCTCATTCTTTCTCACTAGCATAAACTATGTGTTGCTTTGTTGCAAATGAGTTTGAAAGGTGATTGAATACTTAAAACCTTAGTTTGAATGAAATGCAATGTCTCAAATCATCTTTTCATGGATTTTGTCAGTAAGAGTGATCAGCATCAATCTTGATTGACATTGAGATTATATGAGATTATTAGAAAAAAACACGCTATGTAATGAAACCTCAAATAAACCTTGTTCAAAATGGATGCTGTATGCTGGTTTTGTAGTCAGTTTGCTTGCCAAAGCTATGAAACATCAATGTTTAATATTATTATTTTATTTTATTTTTTTATGAAAATTTGAGGCAAATGTGTGTGACTTGTATCGTCCTCCTTAAACTGCTTATATTCCTCTAGCCTAGTTGCCCTGTCCGCACTGTTGGCAGTCCAGAAACAAGCCCTATACACAAACTTGGGAAGCTTTTACAGACCTTTATTCAGAAGCGTGCTCTTTGCCCCATGACTGGACACAGTGTGTCGGCTGTTCTTAAAATCATTAGAAACTACACTTTGGCAAATCTTGCAGAAATGTCCTCAGGAGCATCTGGACATGATTTGTGGGATGGTCAGTTGTGGGATGGTATGAATTACTGACCTAGAAAAAAGCCCCCACTTTAACCTAGGGTCAAATTTAAGCCCCATTGATGTTCCTAAAGAAAGTCTTGTTACACCCATTAGTGTCCAATGAAGCTAAAAATCCAACTTAAAGACATGATACATTTTAGAAAATGTAAAATATCTGGGGGTTTATATTATAGAGCTGGGGAAAAGCAGCACGTATTTATTCTGCAGTTAATACTGGTGGTTATATATATATGTATATATATAGGCCTATAGCCTATCTCCCGTTCCAGCAAATCCCAAATCTGCTCTACTGGACTGAGATGTGGTGACTGTGGAGGACATTTGAGTTTAGTGACTCACTGTCATGATCAAGAAACCAGGTTGAGATGATTTGAGCTTTGTGACGACATGTTATCCTGCTGGAAGGATCCATCAGAAGATGATACACTGTGGTCATAAAGAGATGGACATGTTCAGCAACAATACTCATGTAGACTGTGGTGTTTAAATGATGCTCAATTGGTACTAAGAGGGTCGAAGTGTGCCAAGAAGAAGATATATAACACACCATTACACCTCCAGCAGCCTGAACTGTTGATATAAGGCAGAATTAATCCATGCTTTTCACTCTTTACACCAAATTCTGTCCCTAACATCTGAATGTCTCCGCAGAAATCGAGATTCATCAAACCAACGTTTTCTCAATCTTCTATTGTCCAGTTTTGGTGAGTCTGTGTGAATTGTAGCCTCAGTTTGCTGTTGTTATCTGACAGGAGTGACATCTGTGTTTACTGCTGCTGGAGCTCTTCAATGTTGGACGTGTTGTGCGTCAAACCTCGGGTTGTATTGAGTGGGTTTTTTAGTTACTGTTGCCTTTCTATCAGCAGTCTGGTCATTCTCCTCTGACCTCCAGCATTAACAAGGCATTTTCTCCCACAGAACTGCCGCTCACTGGATATTTCTCTTTTTCAGACCATTCTCTGTAAACAGATGTGTGCGAAAATCCCAGTAGATCAGCAGTTTCTGAAACACTCAGAACAGCCCGTCTGGCAACAACAGCCATGACACGCTCAAAGTCCCTTAAATCACCTTTCTTCCTCATTATGATGCTCAGTTTGAACTTCAGCAGATCATCTTGACCATGTCTACATGTCTAAACGCATTGAGCTAAAGCCATGTGATCGGCTAATGAGAAATTTGTGTATAAATATATATAATGTATACACACACACACTTGTGCAAATGGGTAAAACACTAACTCTTACTCAAGGGTTAAACATCACAGCTCTACATCATGAGACTCAACATCATGAGTTTCACATAAAGGGCCTTTTTACCGTTTTCACAAACGATCTGTTCTTCAAAATCTATATATTTTTGTTCAGTCAAGTGACTCTATAGACGCAGGTACAGGAGTTCTTCATGCGGCTCTCCTCATTCTTTCTCACACTAGCATAAACTATGTTGCTTTGTTGTCTGATGTTTTGACTTTTTGTGTCCATACGTTTAAAGTGAGCTAAAATGTTTTGTTTATTTAACATTGTCTGGTGTTTTCCTGATGCTATAGTTATAAGGGATGACAATGTTTTTACATCTGTTCTTCCGTTCCTCTGCTCACTGGTCTGGAGTCTCCGCTGGACATTTCAGATGTTTTTATAAAGAGCCACTTGTGGAATCCGCAGCTTTTCAGCGCTTCCTTCACATGCTCGCCTTCCTCGGCCCTGAACTCTCAGTCGCTCTGTAGTTTTCACTCCGTCACGTAATGTTTTCATGACCCCCAGCTTATGTCGCAGTGAGCGATGGGAATCAAACACTAGGTACCGCTCTATGGGAGACGGTTTTCTATAAACACGGATGTTCAGAAATCTTTGCATACTGCGGAACTCAAAAAATGATTTTTTTTATCTTGCGAAGGAAATGTATCTGTCAGCCTTCAACATAAATGCACTTTTATGCACTTATGCACTTTATGGGTTTTGACTCTTACCCAATGTTCAGGGTCTAACTAAAACCACCAAAGCGTTTTTAGCCAGCTGGAAACGCTAGGCGCTCTGCAGAAAACGCCTATCTATGGGCGCTTGGGAGCATTTTGGCAGCGCAGCATTTTTTTCATTTGAGAGAGACACTTTGCTTGTTATGAATATCCGCGAAACTGTTACTAGTATCTCATTTCACACATATTTTATTTCTGTGTTGATTCTATATTAAAATGTCGATACAATGTAACGCATTTTCTGCTCTTGTTTTAAATTATTTTGTTCCGTTATTGTGCTTGTTGTTGTCATCTGTTGACGTTGTACAAGCAGAATGTGGCGGTTGGTCGGTGTGGTATTAGTCCCGCCCCTCCTCCACTGTGATTGGACGGTTGGGTAAAAAGTGACAGTGATAAGTGCTGCGTTTGGTTTTACCCAAAGTTGAACATTCTTCAACTCTCGGCGACCTGTAAAAGACGGCGAACGTTCAGCGCTTCAGCATGAAAAAAAGTTCAGCGCCTCGCTATGCTCATGGTGTTTTAAAAACGCGGTGCTCCCATTGAAAACAAAAATCTAAACGTTTTTTCACGCGGCTGGTGCGTTTTTAGAACGCCATGAGCGTAACGAGGCGCTGAGCGAGTATTTAACGCTCAAGCGCTGAGCGCTCTGCGTTTTTTACAGGTCGCCGAGAGTTGAAGAATGTTCAACTTTGGGGTAAAACGCAGCGCTCATCACTGTCACTTTTTAACCAACCGTCCAATCACAGTGGAGGAGGGGCGGGACTAATACCACACTCACCAACGGATATTCTCTATCATAGCAACGAAGCGTCTCAACTGACGGAAAAAAACTGCGCTGCCAAAACGCTCTCAAGCACTCACAGCTAGGCGTTTTCAGCAGAGCGCCTAACGTTTTGGTGGACACACGGCCTTAGTCCCGCCCCTCCTCCACTGTGATTGGACGGTTGGGTAAAAAGTGACAGTGATGAGCGCTGCGTTTTACCCAAAGTTGAACATTCTTCAACTCTCGGCGACCTGTAAAAAACGGCGAACACTCAGGTTGTGTACTGTCCACCAAAGCGGTTTTTTCACGCAGCTGCTTTGTTTTTTCAGTTGTTTTCAATGGGAGCGCTGCGTTTTTAAAACGCCATGAGCGTAACGAGGCGCTGAGCGTCTTTTTCACGCTGAAGCGCTGAGCGTTCAGCGTTTTTTCAGGTCGCCGAGAGTTGAAGAATGTTCAACTTTGGGTAAAAGCAGCGCTCATCACTGTCACTTTTTACCCAACCGTCCAATCACAGTGGAGGAGGGGCGGGACTAATACCACACTCACCAACGGATATTCTCTATTATAGCAACGAAGCGTCTCAACTGAAAAAAAAACTGCGCTACCAAAACGCTCTCAAGCACTCACAGCTAGGCTTTTTCAGCAGAGCGCCTAGCGTTTTCAGCTGGCTAAAAGCGCTTTGGTGGACACACGGCCTTAGTAATAAACCCATTAACTTTTCACTGTTTCTTGTCTGACTGAAACCTTAGCACTGGACTTTCACTAACTTTCCAACAGCAAACTTTCTGAGATGAAGCTTTCCCTCCTCTGTTTATTTGATCCTCGTATTCCACAGGCCTCATTTATCTATCAAAACACATCCCTGCTTATTATTCTACAGAGAGTGAAAAATGAATTGCATAGCCGTCATTCATCAAATATTTGCAGGATTTAACCTTGTTTTCACAGCAATGCAAAGGCCCGTTCCTTAAGACAATTAATTCCTCTCATCCCTCAAATACTTAAAAGCCAGGCAATGGCTCGTTCCCGTATAAAAGACACGGGTCATGTGTGTCTTCTCAACACTCGAAGAACAAAGCGCATTGGGTGGAGTGGGATAACCGTGAGGTCAGAAGAGGTTAAGAATGTCTAACTAATTAATTTTATGTTATTGGCAGTGGAAGGTCATCGCTCCACCATGTGTTACATGTCTTAACCTCGTGGGCGTAGGCAGGATTGGGTGGGCCTCCACAAATATTGGTCCGCAAATTTAAAGGTGAAGCGTAAAATGTATGCAGCACTAATGCAAACAATAACAAACAGGTCTCTAATCATAAGCCACAGCACACAATGCCCATGCTTGATTGACAGTTTAAGGTCAATATTAGTGTAGAACCAAACAATGAAAGTGATTGAGGACAGATGCTTTAAAGTCACCATAGCTGTGATGTGCTCACATCACATAAAGTGCCTTCTTTACCCTCATTCACTATTCCCTACATTACTTCACTAATATAGTCCACTTGAGGGAGTAAATGAAAACGAGGATGTGAATTCGGACACTGAGGGCCACTTGTGCTTAGTTTGTGCTTGCTGTTTAATAATCATTTGAAACTTATAGCAAACTGGCAGCTAGAGTAATGAAAAGATTTATCTTGAACTTTGTCGGAAATTAGCATGTAAAACTTTAATAATCAATCAAAAAGGACTTTATACCTGTATGATACGGTGAAACTCTAAAAATGTTATATATTATATAGACTCATTACAGGCAAAGTGAGATATTTCAAGCCTTTATTTGTTATAATTTTGATGATTATGGTTTAAAGCTTAAGAAAACCCCAAATTCAAAACTAGAATATTGTGAGAAGGTTTTCATAAGCTGTAAGCCATAATCATCAAAATTATAACACAAAAAGGCTTGAAATATCTCACTTTGCATGTAATGAGTCTATATAATATATTAGTTTCACCTTTTAAGTTGAGTGTAGCCTACAACCTTTCTACATCGGTTGTACACTCGTTATTGTGGTGCATTGTGGGATTGAATGAGTGCACTATGGAGTGCACATCGATAACGTCCACTGTGGTTTCGTACACCACTACAAATGGCTTTCCCTTCAAATAATCCCCTATTTAAGAGTATAGAGGGCAATTTCGGACACAGCCTGTGATTTTTTTTTAATGGAATATTGCACTATTTATAATATAAATGATTTATTCATGCATATCATTATTTGTTTAATGCATGTGCATAATCTTTACTTAAAATAACTTCACCTCCCTCTTGCAGTGACATCTGTTCTCTTCTCTGTTTACTGGCGTGAGGGCGGGGCAACCTGTCACTCACATGAGATTGACCAATAGCAAATCACAACCATCCAATCAATTCCTCATGTACAAAATCAAGTCCCGCCCAACATTTTTTCTTGTTTGAGAAGACAATGTGGAAGAATAGACTCGTAACTTCAGTTTCATGCCGGCTCTAACACTCTTAAAACTGTTTTTTAAATTAAAACAGAAAAAGCCCCATAAGTATCATAAATGTGTGCAGTATATTCCACATAATCTTCTAACCCAGGCTCGGCTTGTGAATGCAGATAGCTGAGTCCTGTTGGCTACATTCAGAGCTCTGGTTTCGGCATTGATAAACACTGGGGCATCTGAGGTCACGTTCTCTGGCTCCAGTGAAACATTGTTATTTCGTTTCGTCGCATTTCAACACACTGCATCGAATGAAACTTCTTAACATCACATTCATGAGATGTTGAAGACGAATTTGCCAGCCAGATATTTTTGGGATGTTCTCACGGGATCGCCTGTGGAGGTCTGACCTACAACAGCATGTGTTCTGCGTACAAATCCGCCTTCATTCAACTGACAACTGTTCTTTTTCAGTCGCTTAATTTATTCAAAATCTGACAAAGAACTACTGCTACTACCACTTATTGAAGGTCGTTGCTTAATTGTAGTTATTATAATAAGCCTAAATGTATTTAAATGTAGGCTATTATTATTTTAATTTAACGCATTATTGTATAAAAAAAAATGTTTAAAATGTACAAAAATGTATAGGTTACTACTGTATATGCAGAGATCCAATAATACGACAGTGCTCGTTTTCAAACAGTCCATGTCGTGACGCAGACAGTGTCCCCGAGCGCGTGCACAACTGGACTATTGTGAGTGTCCTTGACAAGCGTTTTCTACAGTGGTGATATTATTACTTACATGATGATTCCTCGCGGTTTCCGAAACGTCCTGCATGTCATTGCGCAGAGTTTCCAGAATGTGTTCTGTGTGTGTGAGTTGATTGCTGTCACAGCTCTGTCTGAATGTGATGACTGCGTCGATACGCAGTGTGAAGTTGCTCCAAATTCCTCTCTGAATAAATGGCTCTGTCAATGGATTTCAGCTGGTTAAGCGCTGCATGCTTTACATCATTATCCGTGGATTAAAAATCGTCAGAAACACGTGATTCATACATTTTAGACAAATAACAAATTACAACGCAACAGTGCAGGAGGTTGTAACAAGTGAGAGTAGATGAAAAATAACATGAATGAGTGTTTTTTAATTAAATGTATATAAAATAACAAGTGTGCTGTGATTGTGAAATAATTGTTGACACAAAAGTAGGCCTACACATATTCCTAAAGTCTTTCAATCTGAGATCATTACAGATGCAAAATAAAAATGCCTTTCCAGCTCACATGAAACGTTCTCAGAACTTCCTGACAAGGTTCTCTCGAAGTTACGTTCATTCAGTAATGTTGGTTTAAAGTTTAAAAAATGTTCTCAAAATGTTAGCAGGAAAACATTATAGGCCTACTTTGTTTATAGAACGTTTTCCTGAAACGTTTTATTTGGACATATATTTTTCCTTTTTTAATGTTACTACTAGCCTACTTATGTAAAAATGTAACATTCCCAAAATTATAGAATAGAATAGAACGTTCCCTTAAAGGGACAGTTCACCCAAAAATGAACATTCTGTCATCATTTACTCACCCTCATGTTGTTCCAAACCTGTATGTTTCTTAAAATACTAATCAATGGCTTCCATCAACTTGTATATATTTCTTCAAAATATCTTCTTTTGTGTTCAACAGAAGAAAGAAACTCATACAGGTTTGGAACAACATGAGGGTGAGTACATGATGACAGATTTGTTTTTTGTTTTTTCAAAGTTTTCATAACTTAATGGGAACGTTAGCAAACGTTCTTACTCGTTGTTAGCTGGGTTATATTTATATTTATACATAGTATGCATGTTATTCTAGCCTAAATAGTGTAGATGCTTGCTGTATGACATAATTATTATAGGCTAATATATTATAGGCTATATTCTGCATGAATTAGAGCGTTCTTGTGAAACTTTTTTGAAACATTATTAAAATGTGTTTCTCGTAACTTGTAAATCTTAATTGCTCCTTTGGGGTCTCAGAGGTTGCCTGTTGAGGGTGTGTATGTGCATTATGTGCATACAAAAGAATTATGAATCTGAACTAATCAGAGAACAATGTAGCCGAAGACAATAGCCACTGGAGTGCTTGTGTATAATGATTGGATATCGTAATCTTCTTAACATATGAAGACACACTTCATTGGCAGGGGTTTAGATGCTCACCGAGTGTTTTTCTTCACTTCTCCTATTCAAGGGCATACAAGGATATTTGATATTTGCAGACAGATTCTCTTAAACTAATGAGTCATGACTACAATGACATAGAGCTCTTGAATTGAATATGTTTCTTATAATGCACCACCAAAAGGAAGTATTGATTTAGATGTGATATTGTGGTTAGAAATGACGTATATTCATTGTCCCTCTGCACACCCAATGTTTGATCTGTGAAGTTTGATGAATGACCCATTTACGTAGATCAAATCCATGTAATTCCTTTATAATCAGCATGACTTTGCAGAGGATTAAACTTTTTATAACCCTTTTCTCTTCTCTGGACCACGTAATGTCAAATCTCGGCCTCCAGTGAGAATTACACGACCCACATGGCTCTGTTTTATTAGTTTTAGTCCATGTTCACATAACACTTTTACAGAATGCAAAGATTAGATCTAACAAAAACATTAATTTTAGAGAATATTTGCAGCCACATGTACTAACTTTACATTTCTAAACTGCCCTGGAATTAGTGTTGGACTGTTGTTGCAGAATTTCTCCGGAGTCCGGGTAAAGCATCGATTTAGACCCGTTTACTGTAATGAGAGGCAAAATGTTGTAAAAATGTTTGGAAAATATATAATATCTGTGTAAAAAGTTGAAAGTCTCTGCAATAAGTGGCAAATGTGTGTATGTTCAAACTTAATTTGTGAAAGAATTAATCACTTGAGTGAATATTACAGTTTTTTCCAACTGCTTACACACAAAATCTTTTCATGTCACACGATTTTTGAAACCTCTCACTCAAAATGCAAAACTACACACCAAATCTCCAAAACCATAAGCTATTTCTCAGCCTTTGACTCAGTTTTCAATAGCATAAAACACTTTTTTCAAAACACTACACACAATTCTCGACATAAAACACAAAAATACAATGGGAAGTGACTTGCTTTCCTTTTCCAAACACAACCAATCAAAATGCTACACTTATTCACCAGGCCACACACACACTCCTCACATGTGCAAACACTACAGTATTTGCTGATCACTAACCAATCACTGCTTTACTGTAGTATAGGCCTATAAATAGGTCAAAGGTCAGATTACCTGTTTTGAACAGAGACGCCACAAACACAATTGTGTTTTTACTGTATTCTAAAGAATATACTTTTGGTTTACATATGTTTATGGTTGTGTTGTATGCTACTGTATACAACTGTAATGTTTGGCCTGATACATATTTTCTGTTTCTACATTGCATTGGTGTAGATAATTCATAAGGTTTACAGTGTACTTGTTACCCCTCTCAGCAGATTACTGTCACTGAACGTTACATTGAAATGTAGATATAAGAATGAAAGACCAAAGAGCTTTAGATTTAGAACAACAGTGTTTGCATGATATATCCAAAAATGTACTATTATGAAAGAAGTGTTTGCCATTTGATGCAAATGCTTCATTCTGACTTGTGTTTATGGCATTTTGAATGCAGTGTTACATTTTGAAGGAGATGTGAGGCAATTTGCATTTTGTGTGTGCCGTTTTGGGAATTGTGTGTAGAGTTTTGAAAAAAGGAGACATAGTTTTGAAAACGTGTGTAAGCAGTTGGAAAAAACTGTAGTCTAATAAAAATGTATATCAGTCATATTTTCTGACTATATATTATAGATTATACATGTATGTAACATAGTAACATAGACTAAACTAAACATCAACTAAACAGAAACAAATCATAAAACAACACAAATATGCAAATGTACAGTTTTTTCCAACTGCTCACACTCAAAATCTTTTCATGTCACGTGATTTTTGAAACCTCTCACTCAAAGTGCAAAACTACACACCAAATCTGCAAAACCATGAGCTATTTCTCAGCCTTTGACTCGGTTTTCAATTGCATAAAACACTTTTTTTCAAAACACTACACACAATTCTCGACCTAAAACACAAAAATCTAACTGGAAGTGACTTGCTTTCCTTTTCTAAACACAACCAATCAAAATGCTACACTTATTCACCAGGTCACACACACACACACACTCTTCACATGTGCAAACACTAATTGCTTTACTGATCACTAACCAATCACTGCTGTGCTGTAGTATAGGCCTGCAGGTCAAAGGTCAGATTACCTGTTTTGAACAATGGATGCCAACAATGGACAGAGACTCCACACACACACACAATTGTGTTCTAAAGAATATACTTTTGGTTTACATACAGTATGTTTATAAATTTGTTGTATATACTGTATACAACAGTAATGTTTGGCCTAATACAGTTTTTCTCGATTGCTTACACACATTTTCTGAAAGCATGCCTCATATTCTCAGAACTCTACACACAAATCAAAACACACACACACAATGGGCAAAACCCCTCAATTCTCCTGCAAAATTACGTAAACTTTACATTCAAAACAATGTTATTTCTTCTCAAAATGGTATTTTGTTTTCAAATGACACACACAAACCATCATATGAATAGACATTTATAAGAACCAGTTGAACACTGATGTGCTCAATGTAAAACACTGATGAATGGAAAACACTTCTTCATTCATCATACAGTTTTTTCCAACTGTTTACACACCAAATCTTTTCATGTCACACGATTTTAGAAACCTCTCACTCAAAATGCAAAACTACACACCAAATCTCCAAAACCATGAGCTATTTCTCAGCCTTTGACTCAGTTTTCAATCGCATAAAACACTTTTTTCAAAACACTACACTCAATTCTCTAACTAAAACACAAAAATCTAACATGAAGTGACTTGCTTTCCTTTTCTAAACACAACCAATCAAAATGCTACACTTATTCACCAGGCCACACACTCCTCACATGTGCAAACACTACAGTAATTGCTGATCACTAAACAATCACTGCTTTACTGTAGTAGGACTATAAATAGGTCAACGGTCAGATTGCCTGTTTTGAACAATGTATGCCAACAATGGACAGAGACTCCACACACATAATTGTGTTCTTTACTGTATTCTAAAGAATATACTTTTGGTTTACATATGTTTATGGTTTTGTTGTATGCTACTGCATACAACAGTAATGTTTGGCCTGATAAATATTTTATGTTTCTACATTGCATTGATTACAGTGTACTTGGTCCCCTCTCAGCAGATTACTTTCACAGTAAAAAATTGTATTGAAATGTTGATATAAGCCTATGAAAGACCAAAGAGCTTTAGATTTAGAACAACAGTGTTTACATAGTATATCCAAAAATGTACTATTATGAAAGAAGTGTTTGCCATTTGATGCAAAAGCTTCATTCTGACGTGTGTTTATGGCATTTTGAATGTAGTGTTACATTTTGAAGGAGATGTGCATTTTGCATTTTGTGTGTGCAGTTTTGGGAATTGTGTGTAGAGTTTTGAAAAAAAGCGACATTGTTTTGAAAACGTGTGTAAGTAATTGGAAAAAACTGTAATGACTTCTGCCTTTTTTTGTTCAGCGACACTTACTACAGACAGTACATGCATAAGTGTGTTGTAAAATATTTGAGAATATTGTTTCTATACTCAAACACACAAATACACGGTAACAAATATATTTTATTTTTCAAATATATTTGCACATACAGTGGTTCTACATACAAAACAACAGAGTAATTTACTGTATACAGTTACAGTTAAAAAAAAAAAAATCCAATGTTGGCATCCATTGCTCATTGAAGAGTTCCTGTTGCCGGTTTATGCTAAAGCTCTGATTGCTGATTGTAAAACTGTGTGACGGTGTTTGCCCGTGTGATGAGTCAGTGTGCATATTTGAATGGCAGTGTGTTATTGTGAAAACAATACATTTTCTGCATGAAAATAGTGCCAAATGCAGAGAATTGTGTGTAGTGTTTTGAAAAAAGTGTGTTTTAGAGCTGCAAATTGAGTGTAAAGCAGGAATTGTGCTTGTAGTTTAGTAGAATTGGTTCAGGGGGTTGGTGAATGAGTTACATGTTGTGGTCATTGTGTCTCAAGTACCAGTATTTGTGTGTGAACAATTGAGAAAAACTGTAAATATTTTCTGTTTCTATTGCATTGGTGTTTACAGTGTACTTGTTACCCCTCTCAGTACTTTCACTGTAGAACATTGTATTGAAATGTAGATATAAGCCTATGCAAGACCAAAGAGCTTTAGATAGAACAACAGTGTTTACATGGTATATCCACAAATTTACTATAAAGAAGTGTTTGCCATTTGATGTAAATGCTTCATTCTGACATGTGTTTATGGCATTTTGAATGCAGTGTTACATTTTGCATTTTGTGTGTAGAGTTTTGTAAAAAGGTGACATAGTTTTGAAAACGTGCGTAAGCAACTGTAAAATGAAATAAAACTTGATTATACATTTATGTTAAATAACTTTGCTAATACTGCCATCTATTGGTTATTATAGACAGTACTGTCGTTGTTTCTTCTAAATTTTGTCTTGATTTTGCTGGAATGTATTATAGTGTGCAATTTATTATTACAGTAATAAAGTATTGTGTGTGTGTGTGTGTGTGTGTGTGTGTGTGTGTGTGTGTGTGTGTATGTGTGTGTGTGTGTGTGTGTGTGTGTGTGTGTGTGTGTGTGTGTGTGTGTGTGTGTGTGTGTGTGTGTGTGTGTGTGTGGTTTTAACACACTCTAATAAATAAATAAATACATAATTTTAAAATGACCTTGGCAATACCACCATCTCCTGGTTTAATGTGGTACTGTTTTACACGATTTGGAATTTATTGTAGTATTTCTTCATTATCTAATAAATTATTAGACTAATAATAATTATCTTATTTTATTATCTTATACCGTCTTGATTTTAAAATATTATATTAATATATTGCGTATAGCCTACACAATGCGTTAATGAAAAAAATAAAAATAAATTTAATGAAATGTTTACCTAAAATAAACAACGCTGGCAATGCTGCCAAAATAAAACGCCTTTATAAACAATATTAATGTAAATTAATAAAAAATAATATTTAAATATATATAATAATAATAACAATTATTATTATTATTATTATTAAAACTATATGGACATGTTTATTATATATAATGGAAATTAAAATGATTCAAATAAACAAGTAAAACAAATTTAAATAGTAATGTGCTCCATATTCCAATAAACACAGATGTTTCGTGTTGACGAACTATCGTGATGAACTTTAATTTTGATTTAAAATGTGTATACATTTATTTTTACATAATGTTCCTAAATGTTGGACAATGTAAAGTCTTTTTTTTTTTTTTTTTTTTTTTTTTATGTAATGCATAAATGTCAGATCGTCTTGAATCTATATTTCCAGAATGTTTGTAATGTTACGGACTTTTATTTTGAAAAAAGCAAAATCACCCGGAAAAAGAAGCTTCGCACAGTACATGTGAATGTTGTGGTTCATAGATGTCAACTGAAGGCTGCAATAAAGTTGTGTTTGTAAAACTATTTAAATAGTAAATGCTTTTATTCTCCTTTAACTGCGGCACTTGAGTGGAGATGGCAGTCGTTGGCTTTAGTAAGAGTCTTCAGCTGCTGAATGTGACACTGTTCAGGAGTGCAGGAGTCATTAGAAGAGCAGTATGCAGATGTCCAGCCATTCACAGGACTATTAACAGCACAATACCACACACTCAAAGAGCCTTTCATACATCCCAGTCTGTGCTGGTCACTAAGATACTGTCTGTGGATGAGATCTTCAACAAGAAGTCTTTACATGACTATCTGAAGAAGAAGGAAATAGAGTATAACACATGGTTGGACTCCATCAGTACTGAAAACCAACCACTGGATGTTGAGGATGTAAAAATGAAAAGGACTAATCGCACTGCACTAGGGCATTTGGTACAAAAAATCAAAGAATTGGAGGAAAAACAGAAGGAGTTGGAGGAAACACAGGACTTGCTGAAATGTAATGAACTGTGAAATTTGCAGTTAAATTGAAAAGCTTTCTAGAGTGCCATTTCATTTGCATTTGCATCTCATTTCAGACAATGACCCAGAATTACATGAGCTTGCAGAGTCTGAGAAGGAAACCTGTCTGGCAGCCATTCAAGATCTCAAACAAGAGGTGAGGTGTGAAATCCTCCCATTAACATGTCAGTCGCCTTTATTAAATAAATTACCCTTATTGATTGCCTTGCAGACCTCGCACAGTCACTGATTTTTTTTAAAGTGTACCAAGGAATGAGATGGATGACATGTAAACACTCACAGACCTTATGGGTCTTACATATCTAAGTTTTATAGTTTATTAAAAAAAATTTATAAAAATAAAATAAATAAATATATATATATATATATATATATATATATATATATATATATATATATATATATATATATATATATATAGTATAAAAAGATTAACCCTGCTTTATTATGTTATTATTACAATATTATTATAAATAATCAGTAAATGTGCATGAACTAGAAATGAATATATAGAATAAATTAATTTAATTGAAAATATTATATGTATGTATATTATAGACAGTTTATATATATATATGTAATATAAATAATAATCATATATATATATATATATATATATATATAATATATATATATATAAATAAATATATAATTACATACAATTTATATATAAATAAATAATATATAATTACATACAATTTATTTATATATATATATATATAAATTGTATGTAATTATGTATTATTTACTGGATACGTTAACGGTGTTGTTTAAAAATGCATAAATTAATAACTTGTACATTTACTTATACATTTATAATTGTACCATTGGTATATATATATACCAATATATATATATTGCTTTTAAATTAATTCATTTACTGGATACATTCACTGTATTGTTTAAAAATAAATAAATAAATAAATAAATAAATAAATAAATAAATAACATCCAGTTATAATATAACCAGTGAATATACATTATACAATATAACATCAATAGCATGACTTGATTATTTATTTATTTGTTACTCTCATTGAATTATTACTTTTTAAGGCAGTACAAAAAGTAGTACAAAAATGTTGTATGTCAAACCAAACCAAGTTTAAACATCATGTAAACAGACTCTCAACACTTAATGTTCTGTGTTCCAGATTGTATCTCTGCTGATCCCAGAAGAGGACTCGGACATGAGTGACCTGGTCCTAGAGGTCACTATGGGGGTCGGAGGTCAAGAAGCTATGCTCTTCACCGCAGAGATCTTCGATATGTATCAGTCTTTCGCTGCTTTCAATGGCTGGGACTTTGGAATCCTGGAGGTCATGTCTAGTGAACTAGGTTGACAAATTTGTCTATTTCTATCCTGCCATAGGCAAAGACTCTATAAACTCTTAACAATTTGTGTCAGTGATTGTGTTTTTGTGATCATGTGCCCTGAACGCTCATTCCCAGTGCTGTATTTGGCTTGTTTAGGGGGCATCAGACATGCAGCAGCCAGTATCAGTGGTCCACTCAGCTATAAAAAGTTGAAGTTTGAAGCTGGTGTCCATCGTGTCCAGAGGGTCCCGAAAACAGAAAGTAAAGGCCGCATACACACCAGCACGATGACCGTGGCCATACTTCCTCAACCCACTGAGGTACACACAACACTTCAGCTCTATTAACATACAGGTGAAACTCGAAAAATGTGAATATGGTGCAAAAGTTCAGTAATTCAACTTAAAAGGTGAAACTAATATATTATATAGACTCATTACATAAAAAGTGAGATATTTCAAGCATTTATTTTTTATAATTTTGATGTTTTCATAGCTGGAAGCCATAATCGTTTTCACAATATTATAATTTTGAATTTGGGGTTTTCATAAGCTGTAAGCCATAATCATCAAAATTATAACAAATAAAGGCTTGAAATATCTCACTTTGCATGTAATGAGTCTTTATAATATATTAGTTTCACCTTTTTAAGTTGAATTACTGAACTTTTGCACCATATTCAAATTTTTCGAGTTTCACCTGTAAATGCATGTGTAAATTAGGTGTTATTATTAAAAATAGAATCGGTATTTCATGAGAAAGCCTTGTTCTTTGAGCAGTATTCAGGTATAAGTGGTTATCCATCTTATTGCGTTGTTTAAAAACCTATTTATACTCTTGTGCGTTTAATGTCTTGTGAAAGTTGGATCTAGATATATCTTGTACAGCATCTAATAAGTTAGAAACTCCGAGGCACTTGAAATCAGTAGATTTTTTTTTTAAAAAGACTTTATTTCATTGAGGGCTCAAAACATTAAAAATGGTGACAGATCCACATACGCGTTGCGGCTTTACATGCCTTCGTCAGGGTGTGACAGGGTTTTTAAAAAAATTTGACTTATTTCGAGTGCCTTGGAGTTCCTAACTTATTAGATTCTGTATCCCATACAACCAAAGAGCACTGAGATTTTACACCCTGAAGCAGCACTTCTTTTTGCATTCTTTGCTCTGATATCTTGTACAGCACTTTGGTCAACCAAGGTGTGAACTTAAAACGTAAAGTAAACTTGAAACTTTCATTTTCTCTTTTCCCCTTACAGATCTCATTTACCATCAACCCCAAAGATCTGAGGATAGATACGATGAGAGCCAGTGGAGCAGGAGGACAGCATGTCAACACCACCGACAGCGCTGTGAGGATCGTCCATCTACCCACAGGTCAGCAGAAGGGTGTAGATGTCCCTGCCAATATCCAGCCACTACCGAATTGTCACTAACAAATTTTTTTATCAAGCAATTAAAAAAATCTTTATATGTAACCACTGTTGTTGTCATTTTGCCCACATCTGAGAAGTCAAATTAAACACGCTTGAAAACTTTAGGGACGTGCATTTAGTGCATAGATGGAGTAAGGTACCGTAAGTGTTTGAAACAAAGTCTATGTGTTCAGTTCAGTTGAATAGTAAAGTTTACCCTCTTAACTTAATGTTGTTAAACTGAAAGTACAAAGCTCAAATTTCCACAAGATTAAAAACAACACTAAAATAAGAGCGTGCCGTTAATGAGATGCATGTAGAAGTTGTGTGTTTCTACAGCAACAGTACACACACACACTCAGTCGCGTTTTCTTTCAGAATCATTTGTTTAGTATATTTTTGCTATTCAAATAAAGTGATGCACAGTGTCATCAAGAAACAAAAAACACTGTTATTCGCAGTAAGTGCTTTATATACATTATGCAATATTTACTGATTATGTTAATGTATGAGAGATGTTGACGATTGCATTATGGACAGTCAAGTTAAAGTCTCCTTGTCATATTACCAAGGTAATATTACATATTATATTTAACTTATTACATTACATACATCATTTAAGTCAATACAGACTAAAAACCTTAATGTCAATCCCTGAATAATGTTTTTTGCTGTATACTTGTTTAAATATTCTATCATAAAGTACGGAAAGCTTGTTGGTTTACAATACATAATCTAAATGATGTTATGAGTTATGAGTGGGTTAACTACCATATCTATAAATTTAGGCTTTAGATGACTTGAAATTGCAGTCAAAAGTGCTTTTATGTCCCCACCAATGTCAAAATCAAACCTACATCAAAACTATGTTGTTATTATAAATTTACTGTTGTGTGTATATTTAATAGTAATATTGTGAAATATTTTTAAAACATTTCTATTTGAATGTATTTTAAAATGTAATATATATATATTTAGACTCATTACATGCAAAGTGAGATATTTCAAGCCTTTATTTGTTATAATTTTGATGATTATGGCTTACAGCTTATGAAAACCTTTTCCCAATATTCTAATTTCGAATTTGGGGTTTTCATAAGCTGTAAGCCATAATCATCAAAATTATAACAAATAAAGGCTTGAAATATCTCACTTTGCATGTAATGAGTCTATATAATATATTAGTTTCACCTTTTAAGTTGAATTACTGAAATAAATGAACTTTTGCACCATATTCACATGTATTCCTGTGACGCAAAGGTACAATTTCAGCATCATTACTTCAGTCCTCCGTGTCAGATGATAATAATAAATGTCATAATGAAGAAGACGTGAAGCCTGTGAAGAGACGACTCGACGCCTGTGAAGAGACGACCCAACGCCGGCGATATGTTATGCCCTAAATTTATGATTAACTAAATGTATTTTTGTATGTACATTTCTGAAATGCATTTTCTGTAAAGCTGCTTTGAAACAATATGTATTGTGAAAAGCGCTATACAAATAAATTTGAATTGAATTGAATAATAACCATAATAAATATTAATAATATAGGTATAATGGTTTCCACAAAAATACCAAGCATCATGTGACACTGAAGACTGGAGTAATGATGCTCAAAGTTCAGCTTTGCATCACAGGAATAAATAGCATATATATAGCTATTTAATAGCAAATATATATATGACTTATTCATAATTTTCCTATTTTCAGGCACAATGTCTGAGTGCCAGCAGGAGCGCTCCCAGATCAAGAACAAAGAGACGGCGATGACTCTCCTGAGAGCCAAACTCTACAGCGCCCGGCTGGAGGACGAGACCAGCAAGAGATACCAGGCGCGCAAACTCCAGGTACATCGAAATCAACACTTTAAACACGAAAACATGACAGTCATTCATCAGGGCATGTTATTCAAAAGAGGATATTTTTAGCAAAATATAATCTTCCTCTGAAATAAATAACACATCCGTCACACAGGTTATTGGGCAATGAATTCCCGCCCTACATTTAGTTTCTCTGAATATCTTGTTTTACATGGAAGTACATTGCATTAACAGTGCAAACATCAACTCATATTGAATTTAACTTTATTAATGCACAGAATAAGGCTACTGTAGAATTGTCAGTGTTGATGTATAAGTGACTATCTAATATCAGATATAATTGGTTTAGTTGATTTATGTATAGGCGTCATTTTCGGTGGGGACGCGTACCCACCAGACATCGTCATCATGAGTCATTTTGTACCCACCACCTTTTTAGGGTTCCTAGTAGGGCTGTAACGATACACCAAACCCACGATTCGGTTCGTATCACGATTTTTGACCCACGATTTGGTTCGTATCAGGTTTTTTTGTTTTTGTTTTTTTTAATCTCCATGTTTTCGGTGCTGATGCAGTGGTGACCCGTTCATGTAACATGTAAGGGTGGCGCTGCCAATAAAGCACCTAAAAGCTGTCACAAATAGCCTATGTCAAATATAGCAAAGAGACATTTTAGTTATTACAGTTTTTCTCGATTGCTTAAACACATTTCTTGAAACTATGCCTCATATTCTCAAAACAGTAAACACAAATCCATAATGTCTCACCCAATTCCCCAAACATCCTATTTTCAGGTCAAAATGAAGCTCTACACTCAAAACCATTCACTCTTGCTGAAAAACCAAACTTTGTCCTCAGACTGGACACACAAGCCATCGAAATCACACACACTACAACATAGTCTTACACACTGGTGTAATAAATTCAAAACAACATTTCCAAAACTGACTCCCTGACTTCTTTCTTCATGTCTTTCTGGATCTATTGTTCCAAAACTCAATAAACTGATTCGGGCCATTTTATCTATCTATTGAAGGATCTGATTGATGTGTGTTAAATTTCGACTCTTAGAGTTTTCACCTGGGCAATTGTGTGCTAACTGAGCTGAAGCTGTGCTGACTTGAGTGAACAATACTGAATACTAGTGCTTTCTAAATGACCACATGGTGTAGGCAATGAGAAATGAAGGGATTTGTGTTTATAGTTTAGTGAAATGGGTGTGCTTTTTGATAAATGGCATTATGGTTTTGAAATTTTAGTTCAAAAGCCTGGTTATAGTGTTTAAGCAATCGAGAAAAACTGTAATAAACAAGTGTTTTCTGTGTCGGCTGCAAAGTTGAAATTGACGATGCTGAGTCGCGATCTTCGCAGTAGTGAACGCGGCAGAGAGAAATGCATATTTCATACGGATTACATAGTTTTCTTTCGTTTTTGAATTGTTCTGTTTAAAAGTATGATTTCAAGCGTTCTGTAGATAATAGAAATATTTCTCAGGTCTGTGAGGCAAGTAGTCTATGCTGAGTTTCGGTTCATTTATGAGACGAGCTCCAGTTCATGCGCCGGCGCCCGTGACGTTGTGATAGGCCTATCTATTATCTGCTTTACTTATTATTTATTAAATCCAGGCAATTGGTTGATGAAACATTGATTAAACTTAAGATACAATTAATACAAAACGAAATTCGCATTAAAGAAAGGCTTTGTGCTTTCTGTTTGAGGTCTCTGTGAAAGTTTTAAAGCAGTTTAATGAACTGTCACGTCCGTAACATTGTTTTTTCCTCATAAATGCGAACACGAGAAATAAAATAAAAGGATTTTTTTATGTTCTGTGGAGAGCATAGTAGCTTAGAGAGCTTACATTAGTACATGACCTGCTCGAAAGAGAAAAAAATAATGCTTCATTGTACCCAGCACTTCTGAAAATGCACTTCCGAATGCGTCTCTGTCCCCAGCACATTTCTAACCAAACTGACGCCCATGGATTAATGTTAAGTATATATAAACTACATTTTACTTCTCTTATTACAGATTGGCACCAAAGGCAGATCAGAGAAAATCAGGACGTATAACTTCTCACAGGACCGGATCACTGATCACAGGATTGGAAAAACCATTCATGACGTGCGTGGATTTTTACAAGGAGAGGAACTGCTAGAGGAGATGATTGTGTTTTTGCAACAGTTTTCTGAACAGGAATCCCTCATGGACGTTCTCGAGGACAATGATCAGAATCAGTAGTTATTTGTGGCAATAAAAAAATGTGTAAAAGTTTGGCTTCATGGGTGTCAGATTGAATTGTGAGCACAGCCGTCTAGTCACTCTGAGGAGCTTCACACACACACACACACACACACACACACACACACACACACACACACACACACACACACACACACACACACTGTGCTTTCTCTTGAAGTTCACACAGCGCTGTGAAATGCTTTGGTGAGGTGACTAATTACAGCCAGTTTGACTTTTACAGTTGTTTGAGATTTTTCTTAAATCATTTTCTAGAGATTTAACTCATTTCTAGAGCCATTTCTAGCTCATAAAATAATATGTAGAGCTGGCTATAACATACTGTACATTTCCACATAAATTATTATTTGTTACTTTTTTTAATACCAGGATTTTAAATCACATAGTTACATAGTAATATAGTTTAAAATGTATTCCTGTGATACAACGCTGCATTTTCCAGCTTCGTTACTCCAGTCTTCACATGATATTTCAGAAATCATTCCAAGATCATTTCCTTTTATCAATGTGTTTTTTGGAAATCATAATACACTGCCATTTAAAAGTTTGGGGTAAGTAAGATTTAAAAAGAAATTAGTACTTTTATTTAGCCAAGGCACATTCAAATTATAAAAAAAAGACATTTATGTAATTAATAAATACTACAAAAAAAGGTCTATTTTTAATAAATGCTCTTCTTTTGAACTTTCTATCCATCAAAGAATCCTTAAAAAAACAGTTTCCACAAAAATACTAAGCAGCACAACTGTTTACAGTTTTTTACGATCGCTATGACAGTTTTTTCAATACATTTAACAATTTTCCTAAACTCTTAACACACCAAAACACCTAAAACACACAATTGGCAAAACGGTTAATTTCATGCTCAAAATCACACATTGTAAACTAATTTTCAAAATACAATAATACACTAACACAATACACTATGTCTAACAAAACACTGCAAACATGTTTCAAAATCAAATAATTATTCAAAACACTAACACGTTCTCTTCCAACAGGAACATTTAGTCAAACATAACACAATGACAAAAAAAACAGTAACATCAGCTGAAATTACAGAAACTGCATTAGTTTATGTGTCGGGTCTGCCCTTATACAATAGACAGTATATTGTATTGATCATAGATTGTGGTTTGCACTGTAGTTTCTTGTGAAGCCTCTCTACATTTTTGTTTAGTTGGGTTCAGTAAATGCATGCTTTTCTTTTCTTTTGCTGCAGAAATTCAATACAAAAAATGAATGACCATCTCAGAGTAGCTTTATGTACAGTTTATGAAAGAAAAAACTGTAACATGAATAATAATAATAATAATAATAAATGTTTCTTGAGCAGTAAATCAGCATATTAGAATGATTTCTGAAGGATCGTTCATCATGTGAAATTTAAGGCTGGAGCTGAAAATTCAGCCTTGATCACAGAAACAAGGCAATTAAAATTGTAATAATGTTACTGGTTCTGTATTTTTAATACAATAGATGCAGCCTTGGTGAGATTAAGAGACTACTTTTAAAAACCCTTAGTGTTTTCAAACTTTTGGGTACTGGTACTGGAACTGTATACTCTCGATTAAAGCAATAAAAACTAAATTTTAAAGTCCACTTTATTGATTTATTTAAAAAAGGCGCTTTTTCCCCAAGGCGCGCCTTTGATTGGGTGGCGCTCTTTATGTATGTTGACGTTTAGGATCTATCTGCGTCATGACATCACTTCAGTGTTCCGCCGAGCGCGTTCATTGGCTGCGGGTCGTTTAAAGGTATTCCGCTGCGCTCTGGTTGGCCGCAAGGTTTATTCGCCAAATTTCAAATGCATTTTCAAGTGGCGCTTTTTCCTGAAGCTCACTAACCATTGTGTTGCCGCTTAAATGCTTGTACTACCACTGCAATAGCGACCAGGACGTGTTTGTAACGACATATGAGGACTATACAAACGTGATTTTATCTTTTAGAGGTAAGAGGCGACTACTTTAATATTATATTTGTGTAGTTTCCTGAAAATATAAGCCTTTTTGAACAAATAGTTGCTAGTTGTCCGGCCATTTTTGCGTTCCCTCAATATGATGGTCTCCGATTTTAGTTTAATATTGTATTTTTGTAAAATGCAATTTAGCTATTTGTATTATAGAAGGCATTCAAAGACCCAGTTTGAGCATTTTCGCGTAAGAACATAGATTGTAAGTTGTCTTAAAGCTAGTATGTAGCCTCGGTAGTGTGCATCATAAGGAGCCACGTCAGGAATGCATGCACTTAGGCGCGCAAAATTAAAAGTACAAATAAACGCTTCTCCTGTATAACATCTGAACACATTAAACATCATGCAATCAAAATGATGTATTTTAACTTGCATTATCACTGTGTTTTAATATTAAGGCTGTAATGCTTAAAACGTGAGCAGGCTAATGTGCTTTCATTTGAGCCTAAAAAAGGAGGGACTTTGTGTTTCTATAGGAGTTTATCATTATTTTAATAAACGTATTGGACACAACACATCAAGATAATCTGTAATTAGTTAATGCAGTTCCAATATAGGCCTACATTGTAAAAAATTACTTCCATATTAGGTATTTGTGCATCTAAGCTTAAGTAAATGTTAATGTGATACTAAGTCATGTTTTCTGGTTATCTTTTTTAAATTAAATTCGTTTTTACCGAAAACAAGTAAAATCTGCCAATGGGGTAAGAAATAATAACTTATTTGAAATGGAAATTTTTTAATTTCTTTTTTTACACTCCATTGGCAGATATGTATTGTTTTTCGCAAAAAGGAGGAAGAAGGGCTTCATACCTTAAAAGGTAGTTTAGGATCTCAAATAAATGCATCTTGATTTAGTCTAAGAGTGTTAAAGAGTTAGAAGTGTTTTTCTGTGTATACTTATATTTACTGTTTGTAAATATCAAACTAGTGGTTTGACTAATGTGGATTTATAAAATGTTCTCATTGGGTTAGTAATGACATGTAACAATTTATCCAACATGCTTTAATGTCTTATTTCTCATTTCTCTAGTTTGCGGTCTGAATCGGCCTCAGTATGAAGTGTCCAAGCTACAGTGATGATTGTACTGTTTTATGCCACATGGAGAAAGCTAAACCGGACCTCGGTGAGATGAAGCGCCACGCCGTTTCTCCACGGAAAACAGCCGCCCCAAGCTCACCGGTGACGGCCATCATCTCCACCCCAATGGAGGCCAGAACCAAAGGCCCCCACAATAAAGAAAACTACCAGAATAAGCGTCATTCTCTGGAGGTGGCGTCCGACGACGAGGTGATTCTCAGCAGTTGTGGTGGCCTAACTGAGGACAGTGGCTACCTTTCCCTCCAAAACAGCCGGCTGGATCACGGGGACGTGGGTGGCGTGGACTCATTGGAGAGGAGTCAAGTGGAAAATGTGTCCTCTCAATCCTTGGACGCTGAGTGTCATTCTGCGCCCTGTCTGCCCGTGCTGAATTTCCAGGAGGAGGTGTGCAGAGAACTGGTTAAAAGCTATAAAAAGAGCAAAAACTTCGACTGGACCGTCGTCAATAAGGTTGCTGTGAATTTCGGGCTGCATAATGTGATCGGTGGGAAGATGGGTCTGCAGTTTGTGGACATCCTTTGTGACCTGTTGAAGAAAGACATGAGGCACATTCTCGCAAGGGTCTTGGGCCTGCTGGGAGATAGCGACTTAGTAAGGTAAAGTCCTGTTTCGTTATTTTTCCTGTGACTTGTTCTGACACTGATGTGCATCTGACTGACTGTCTGTTTGTTCTGTTGCAGCTGTAAAAAAGTGAGCCGGACGTGGCGGAAAATCATTTCCGAGGATCATGTGGCCCTTCAGCGCTGCAAAAGAGCAGAAAGAGCGCAAAGGGTAAGAGACATTCAGATGACAACTGGACTGATTCACCCGTGTCCTGTCTTAACTTTTATATAATGCAAAGTTCACATTGTAATGGTTTAGTTTAAGCTAAATCAGTAGCGGCGCCAGGATTTTGATTGTAGGTGGGCCTCCAGAAAACTGGATGGGCCAGTTAAAATAAGCCAAATAGTCCCCTTCATCTCCGTTTCAGCGCTTTTCTGAGGACAGCGACCACGTAGCCTACCTACGCAACACGTTCTAATGAAAGTGCGTATGATCGTATCTATACCACGAATTGTATTTCTCGTGTCATTTATACGCCAAAAATGTTTTTGTTTTTTTTGCCTGCGCATGACACACAGTTTTCGCGTGCATATGGTATTTGAATAACTTTTAAAATGAGGTGAAGTTGAACATGGAGCAGTTTTTCCCGTGTACGGGGATGGAAAACCCGGAGTGGAGTCAGAGCTGAGTGATTACAGAACGCTTAGAGTGGAGAGAGGAAAGTGTTTTCGCTCCACTCCAGGCTTTGATCACATCCCCCTCAGTAATGTAAATAGGCTACACTTCATCTTTCCTTAATTTAAGACCTATTCAAACTGAAATTAAGACATTTATTACACTATTTGAGAAACGTAAGCATATTTACGGCCTTAAAATTATGAAAAGTGAATAAAAAAAATTAGGACAGGCGGGAACCCTGCAATTAACAGAAATCCGTCGTAGCGGCGGAGAACTTTAATCCCTGATACAGACAGCCTTTGCGGGCGGCCTAACCTTACTTGCCTTGCTGGTGTGAGGGGGTGGCTACTGGAGGACTTGTTGGGGAAAGGGCGGCCGAGCAGGACGGAGTTTCCTCCTCCTGGTCCAGCTCCTCTGAGCATTTTTTGCTGAATTGAAATGAAAATAAGCTGCTTTGTTTTGTTTTGCGTTTCATATTAGCTACTGTATGTGTCTGTCTCATTGAGCTTGCTTGAAAAGCTTTCGCGCTAAAGTCATTCATTTCATTGGATCGCTTGATGGTGACGATGCAGCCTGTGGGCAGGCTTAAGAGTCCACACGTGGGGTAGAAGCCGCTGATTGGCGCTTTCACTCAAAGCTTTCCTCTGGCTGCTTATTGGATGAACTGGGTCAAAATGGGTGGGCCCGGACCTAAAATGGGTGGGCCTGCCCAATGGTAGCGCCGCGGCTGAGCTAAATTAAATGGACTTGAAGGTGCCAAACAGAATTAAGTTTGTCAAATAACTACCATTGTTTATTTATTAAAGGATAGCCTCTTGAGATGCAACATCTCATTTTCAAGAGGGTCCTATAAACACAAATACAAAAGACAAATCATAAGCAAAAATAATAAATAACATTACAGATACAAATTAATTCATACACAAATTCTCACACCAACCCATCAACTAACATAGTTTACTCAAAAGTTAAATAAATGAGAAACTGACATTTTAACAGATAAAAAAATGAACAAAGAATTGAAACTAACTTAAAATTAAAAGCAAAAACAAGTTGTTTTAAGATATAGAGATAGGGATGATCTGAAAAAGCAAAAAATAAGTTATAGATCTCAAGGAAAGAGGAAGATTATTCCAGATTTTAGATCGCTTAAAGGAAAAACCACCAGTTACAACAAAAAAAACTTTTTTTTCTTTCCACAATGCTTTGATTTAAATATTAGGGTTTTCTTTTATTAAAGAATCACAACAAGAGTTTAGTTTCAATCTTGTATTCACACACACAAAAACCAAATTTTAAGTTTGGAAGTTGTTTTTGAGACCGCAGTTTCACTTAGAAAAGTGTGAACATTTGTGGGTCGAACATGATTAGAGGCTTCATGATTGTTGTTTTGCTATCTTTCAGTTCTAATTGTTTGTTTTTTTTATTCCAGGACTCGGGCCGCCCCATGGGATCATTATCACGAGACTTCACCTTGAACAGGGTGGTGTTCTCTTGCATGCAGGCCGTCGCCTCGACGCCCGTTCACAAGGCCGTTAAGAAGTCGCAGTGCCAGACGGGTGGAGCGCAAAACTCCTCCAAATCAAGTCGCTTCCAACAGTTTCAAGAGGTAAAAAAAAAATCCAACAATAACACTAAATTATGGATCCTTTTCACAGTAAACATCGGAAATCTGGCTTTCATCTCTCTTTTTTAATATATTTTCACTTTAAAAAAAAAGTGTACTTTTATAACACTACTTTGGCATGAAATGACAGAAAACCTATCGATACTGTTGTGTGATTGGCTGAGGGAGGGATGGGTTTGTCTTTCTCTCTTCTGGCCAACATACTGTCTCTAATTTTTCCTCTTATGGGACATTTTCACGGTAACTATGTACTAAAAAGCTTTTCGTGTGCAGACGACAACGTTGTCAAAACGAGCCCGTTCACACGATTCATGAAATGGTTAAAAGCGTTGTATTCTGCTGCTAGGCAAGTAGTTGGCTGTCACTCTTTAAAGCAACACTAAGGGCCAGATTTACGAACCGCTTGTGCCAGTGCAAACCCTCTTTTGGTGTTGAACTCAGGATTTCCTGAAGACACGCAGTGAAAAGGTGTGGACAGGGTTGTTTTTGTCGCTGACCTTATTGCATTTGTAGGAGTTTCCCTTTCAGACACAACATTTATGGGAGAATAGTATTTAAATGAATCGTGCAAGGTGATTTACGAAGGTTTGCGCCATTTACCACCCCCAAAACCCGTCTTAAACCAGGCACTAACTGGTAGATTGTGTTGGTCATTATGGAAATGATCCGGCTGCGTCTGTTCTTTAGTTTGCGTGTCGTCAGTAGATCACGTGCTGAACTTTCCTCTCGCATTGGTGCTTTTTTGGAATTGTTCTCTCGCTAATTTGTCCTGTTTAGTAAATCCGGCCCCATGTCTAATACACCTGCGCATGACCACGGTTTTCACATTTTTATTTACAGACTAATGGCATTGGTTTCAAAAACTTGAACCTTGAAACTAGTTTTCAAATGTTTGTTTTCAGGCCCCCCAAACCGCTGTTGTGTAAATGATTGGCCAAAATACATACGTTTTGTTTTTCCGTGTCGTGTAAACTATTAAAAGTAATAGAACATGGGTTTTTTCTTTTGCTTTAGGAACTAGGGCTGTTTTCGACTAAGGATTTTCATAGTCGAATCTGATTCGTTAGATTTTGCCATAGTCTAACTTTTTTTTTTTAAACTTTTTTTAGATAGCAGCTAGATTTTTTTTCCATTTCAAACAAAAGAGCTAATTTTTATTTTATTTTATTCATTTAAAGCCAGATGAACAAAACATATCACACATACATATATCAAACATCAGAAAAGTTCACATAAAATAGGAACAAATTGGCTTCAAAAACAACGTGCCAAAACATGCCTTTATCTCTCTCTTAGGAACCTATTTCTTGCCTTTTAATTCACAGTTCACACTCGGGAATCGGGATAAAATAAATAAATAAAATTTAACTTAGCGCAACAGCCTGGCACTAGTCCACAATGTCATAAACATTTTTCAAAATACAATAAGCCTGCCTGAATAAATAAAAACAATTACACAACAACGAAAATAAACATAGGCCTAATATAAGTTATAATCGAATGGGCTTTAGAAAGTGCACATGCAGCAAAAAAGAAAAAGGAAAGGATGTCTTCGTTGCTGACGCTTCGCGCGCAGCCTTCAGCTTGCACTTAACTTTCTTTGGGTCATCTTTAACCTTCTCGAAATACTCCCACACTTTTGATTTTTTTAGAAGCCACTGTGAGCCAATAAATCCGTAAATGTTAACAAATGCGGTCCGGACGTTACAGGCATGTAGTGTGCTGCTGCTCATTGGTATAACACTCAGCGCCGCCGCTCCCACCACGCGCATCACGCGCTGTGCCCAAGAGCTGAGGGGGCACCAAAAAAGTAGCCTAATGAAAAATCAATAATTATAATGCCGATATTATTTCAGTATAGAAATACAGACATCCCAAAGGAAGTTCTGGGAGTCTCCCGCATATTTATAGCGGCCCGCGAATGAGTTAAAATCTCCGGAATCTAGAGCAAGCGCGCCCGCGAGACCGAGACTGTGCTCCAAACCGCGCAGCGCGTGCACGACAGAGAGGGAGAGAGAGCAAGTCCGCGCGCGTGTTCCTCATGAAGACGAAGTTTCTCGGGGTAGGGGGCATCACAAATAAATTATGCTTAGGGCACCAAAATGGCTAGCAACGGCTCTGATAACACTTCCCTACTATTCGACCATGAGGTTCATAGTCGAATCGTATCGTCGAATCCTCGACTATTAGAAGTCAGCCCTATTAGGAACACAAATAATTTGTTGTAGTTTCAGTTCACCACTATAGAGGTTTACCCAAATATAACGACTTCAGAACCCGGGAAATGAGTAAAGGGTCAAATTGTCTCTTCAGTTCTGATGCATGCATGAGTTTAGTTGTGTGTTTGGCAGCTGATGTTAATGTGTGGTTTTTTTCTTCTAGGCTGCCAGATCCCTCAAGCAGCACGAGTCTCTACGGCCGTGTGTTCTCTGTGGCTCTCCGGCACGCTTCGACTCCGACATGCAGCAGGCCGTGTGTACGCGCATCAGCTGCGCTTTTGAGTTCTGCACACTGTGCCAGTCGGCGTTCCACAACTCTGACCCGTGCCGAAAATCAGTCCGAGCCTTCACCCCTTCCCACAAGACACTCGTCGCCGGCTCCGCTCGAAGCAAAAGAAACGTCCGGCGCCTCTGAGCAACGCAAGGGAAAATGTTACAAGAACTTTTAAAAAAAAAGTGTCTTTGGGTTCTTAACTGTTTTGAAAGACTTTTAAAAAATGTTTTATCTTCCTAAAATGTGAAGTGAATTGTGCACAAAGTGGAATGCCTACAATCATCCATTGCCAAAAAAGATTCAATAAGGAGGTTAAACAGCCTCTTCCATATTGTAAATGTTGTTTTATAAGATTTTATAAAAAATTATGAATGTTTTATGATGAAATGAACCATTCCTGTCTGTTTTGTCAGAGAAAATGTACATATTTAAATGGTTAAATAAAGCCTGTATATTTTTACATGTTGGTGCTTTATTGACTGGCAATATAATTGAGCCCCCAAATATGTAGTTTTTTTTTTTTTTAAGAGTTCAATTGCTTATTGAGATTTCTATGGCTATTAGAACCAAGAGATTTGCGTGTGTGCTACTTTGTCACATGACTTCTCCATTTGGCCCATAGTTTGTGCATGCTAACTTTATCTGCTCTTGCTGTTCTGTCTGCAGAACCGCTTCAAATCGAACAAATATTGGGTACTTGAGAGTATTAAATATTGGGTACTTGAGAGGAGTTAACTTCTGGTTGAACACATTGCCTTATGGGATCCAATTCTCAGTACACTTTATGAAATGTCGGCTGCATCTGAAATCTCATACTTCCCTAGTAGATGAAAAAGCATGTGACAAGTATGTGCTAATTCATGATAGTCACAAAAAAATAGGCAAACAGTCTCTGGATGCTTCCAGTGAGGTTCTGAAGTGTGCATATGATGGATACTTTATCCCATGAGGCCACAGGAGAGGATTTATGAATGACAGTGAATTGACACAATTAATGCTTGTAGGTAATGATGGTGTCAACATGACAGATGTAGTACGTCCAGATTACATTCATATTACACACTCATACCATATAGAATATACTTTTTTATTTTAGCAGTTGTGAAGCAATTACTCATTCAAAATAAGTGCCTACGCTAGATTATTTGATTTTGGACGCAGCCTAACACCAAGGCTGCATTTATTTGATCAAAAAGCCAGCAAAAACTATAATATTGTAAAATATTACATAACTGTTTTCAATTTTAATACATTATCAAATGTATTCCTGTGATGCAAAGTTTTTAGCATCATTACTCCAGTCTTGTGTCACATGACCCTTCAGAAATCATTCTGATATGCTAATTTGCTGCGTTTCTAATCAATGTTGAAAACGTAATATTTTTGTGGAAACCTTAATTTTTTCCAAGAATCTTTGATGAATATAAAGTTTTAAAAGGACAGCATTTATTTGAAACCGAAATCTTTTCTAACATTATAAATGTCTTTACTGTAACTTTTGATAAATTGAATGCATCCTTGCTGAAAAAAATATATTAATTTGAAATCATTCAAACTGACCCTAAGCTTTAGACTGATAGTCTATACTGAGCACAATAAACATGCTATGGTCTGCTCAGTATATGGGAGTATATTATTAACCATTTTGACATTATTTAGATTTCTTCATAACATCTATCTCTCAGCAACTCTAAAGACACCACATATCAGCTGTTTGAGTTTGTGTACAACTGGTCAATCAGGGTTTCTGTTAGTAGATGAAGACAAAATGGAGACCAGAAACTTCTGAAGCTTTTTTTGTTTTTAGCTAGATGGCACCAGAGAGCTTTTCTATTGACAACTATTCCTCCTGTGCTGTTTAATCTACACTTCCACCTCCTAAAATTAATGTATTTCATTCTGTGAATGACTCAATTATGTTTTTGTTTTTTTTGTATACTTTGCAGTATCAAGCACAATAGTCTTTGTTAAATCGGGTGAATCTAACGCAGCAGCGGATGAAGATCTCAGACGGAGGGGTTTCCACTGAACAACTGAGGGTTTACCAATCCTTCATTGTCTAATGTGATTCACAGATAGAAAACAGAGCTAAACCTGAAACACAATTACCTCACTACTTGCTGGAATCTGGAATTAGTGTCTCCCCAGAGAAAATATCTCATTTATAGCAGAACATATAAATAATGTGGCCACTTTTCTCATTTCCATTAGGTTTCAACCGTCTGGACTCAGGTGTGTATTTTCAGAAAACAAAACACTGATTGCAATAATAGGCTATGAGTTTCTTTTCCCAATTGTTTTGTACTCTTTAGCAGCTGACTAAAACTTTTTCTTGATAGATGTTTGGTCAACATGTGAATAACGAAATTATTATTTGTAATGCAATAATCCTGCTTCCTCACTTGCCATTTAACTCATTTAAACCATATAACATCCATATAAAATGTGATTGATTATACTGTGAAGTCTGAATATTGTTTAAAATGCTGTGAGAGGATATAAACCAAATTGTAGACGAGTAAAAACCATGTCAATGTTTGATTTGAAAGGTTATAAGTATAGATTTCACTGCATGCTTGAAGCCAATTTGAACCTAGAATTAAAAATATAATTGATTTTTGGATTTCCTTCCACATCTCTGACATAAAACCTTTTGTATACGGTTATAGACATTTGTTTTCTTTCACCCATGAAAATCATAAGCATGCTTTTATAAAAATAAATCACACAACTTAAACTTGAAATATATTTGAAATAATTTTATTACAATTTTGTTCTTGAAACAAAACAAAAAAACGTTATCCAAAATAAAATAAAATATTAAATATATTCCCCCCCCCCCCCCCCCCCGCTATAGCCAAGAAAACATTTCACATTTTCATTGTACTAAAATAACTAAAACTGAAATAAAAATTAATCAAAAACATACATACTTCAAAAACAAAAACTGTTAATAATGAAACACGCAACACAATTACTCAAACTTTTAACTAAAATAAAAACAAAAGCAAAGTATAAAAATAATACTAAAATAATACCAAGGGTACAGTGAAGATGTCAGACTATAATTTTGATATACAGTTTACGGTACCATGTCATAAAACATACTTTGATATACAGTTTACGGTACCATGTCATAAAACATACTTTGATATACAGTTTACCAAAAAAACATGATTATACTTTTTGTTAATGTGACACATTTAACATTTAAATACACTTTTTCAAAACTCCCAAAAGCTGACAACCGCAAAAGAAAAGCATTAAGGTTGTTGAGCATTTAAAAGTTTTAATGTTTTATTGATCCTTTCTCAGCATCCAACTAATTCATTGGTAAGTCCATAAATAAGTGCACTTTTTCCATTAAAATTTCATTTCCTCTCTTCTGCGGTTTCGTTTAGAAGTTTTCCTGATTTACTCTGGGAATGCACTATGGCTCCATTGCTAATATTTTTGGCTTATGATATAAATTGCTTGCTTTTCCTCATTTGTACGTCGCTGTGGATAAAAGCATGTGCTAAATGAATAAATGCAAATGTAAATCTTGACAAAGAACCTCCAGACAAGACGGGACCAGTTTGTCTGTTCGTTTAAAGGCTGAAATATCAGTGTGTGTTTGATGATGCTGTCACTGTCCCAGAGACTCTTGTGACAAGCGGCCATTTCCCAAGGCTGGATGTGGCTCTTCTTAAACGACACCCCCGCTTCCCTCATTACATTTATTCCTTCATCTGTAAACACGCACACATACACAAAGACAAAAAAATAGGAGTCTGCATGTGCAATTGTAAAAGGACAGATTTGGAGTGAATTATTGGGATCGTAAAAGCAAGGTTGTGTAATATAGAGAAATATTCCATTATATTAATTCACACCAAAAAATTTTATTCTGTCATTATTTACTCGAGTTTCTTACAAGTTTAGAACAACTTGAAGATATTTTGAAGACTTTTGGCAAACCAAACTTTTCCCATTGACTTTCATATATTTTTAGTCAATGGGGTCCAGCAACTGTTTGGTTGCCAACGTTCTTCAAAATATCTTCTTTAGTGTTCAGCAGAAGAAAGAAACTCATTAGAACAACTTGAGGGTGAGTAAATAATGACAGAATGTAAATTTTTGGGTGAACTATCCCATTAAGGTCTTCCTCTCAGTATAATTAATCTCAGAGCTGACCTTTCTGGACGAGAAAACCTCTGTGCGCGTGTATTATTGTATTTCCA
Source organism: Phoxinus phoxinus (assembly GCF_949152265.1). Classification (NCBI taxonomy): domain Eukaryota; kingdom Metazoa; phylum Chordata; class Actinopteri; order Cypriniformes; family Leuciscidae; genus Phoxinus; species Phoxinus phoxinus. The sequence continues at coordinate 3,926,701 of NC_136889.1, read as the reverse complement.
TTTGATTTATTAAACCACAGCCTGTACAAATGAAGCTCCAAATCATCGGAGGATACGGAGAGCAAAACAGGTGTTTACACTGAAACACACACACACACACACACACACACACACACACACACACACACACACACACACACACACACACACACACACACACACACACACACACACACACACACACACACACACACACACACACACACACACACACACACACACAACATATTGCTTATAATGAGTCATTCTGTTTGGGAATACAAATCTAATTTTTCTGTTGGAAGCTTTCTGCTGTGATTAACCTTTCAGACTAGATGCAAAGCGCTCTGAGTATGTGGGTGGTGATGTTTTAACATTATTTTAGTCACATCTGGGTTTAAATTTGAATTAAGGCCATGTGGGTTCGTTGGAAATGTGGACTGCAGATTATTGGCACTAAAGGAATGCATTATTATGAAATCTGTCTTATAAAACAGATAGTTCTGACTCACTGTCAAATGCACACACACTTGCTTTTTAACCATAAATGTCTTAATTTTAGGCCAAACTCAAAAAAATATTTATTTAGGCCTAAATTTAAGATTTATGTTTTTTAATTGCCTATAAACAAACTTATAAACTTACTCTGAAGTATATTTGTCAGTCAAAAAAAAAAAAAAAAACTATTTGCATAGGTTTAAAAATAATATATCATATTTTTGAAATGCATTTATTCAAATTCCTTAGAATCATAAATCTGTTATGAGAATTATCACCCAGAAATGAGAATGAATTACTCCTCCCTCATGTTGTTCCAAACCCGTAAGACTTTTATTCATCTTCAGAACACAAATGAAGATCTTTTTGATGAAATCACGCAACTGACACTTTCCAAAAAGTAAAAAAAAAGAGATCATAAAACGAATCAATATGAATTGAGCGGTTTAGTGCAAATTTTTCTGAAGAGACTTGCTCGCTTAACTTGATGAACAGATTGAATTTAGACTTTTATTCACATAAACATTAATAAACTCACACATGAGTGGTGGTAAACGAAAGCTTGTGCATATTCTCTTGACGTGCGAGAACCAATGAGGTTCATTCTCGTGTTACGCATCACGCTTGAGCTTCTGCAAGAACCAATGAGGTTCATTCTGGTGTTACGCATCACGTTTGAGCTTCTGCAAGAACCAATGGGGTTAATTCTCGTGTTACGCATCACGCTTGAGCTTCTGCAAGAACCAATGAGGCTCATTCTCGTGTTACGCATCACGCTTGAGCTTCTGCAAGAACCAATGAGGCTCATTCTCGTGTTACGCATCACGCTTGAGCTTCTGCAAGAACCAATGAGGCTCATTCTCGTGTTACGCATCACGTTTGAGCTTCTGCAAGAACCAATGAGGTTCATTCTCGTGTTACGCATCACGCTTGAGCTTCTGCAAGAACCAATGAGGCTCATTCTCGTGTTACGCATCACGCTTGAGCTTCTGCAAGAACCAATGAGGCTCATTCTCGTGTTACGCATCACGCTTGAGCTTCTGCAAGAACCAATGAGGCTCATTCTCGTGTTACGCATCACGTTTGAGCTTCTGCAAGAACCAATGGGGTTCATTCTCGTGTTACGCATCACGCTTGAGCTTCTGCAAGAACCAATGAGGCTCATTCTCGTGTTACGCATCACGCTTGAGCTTCTGCAAGAACCAATGAGGTTCATTCTCGTGTTACGCATCACGCTTGAGCTTCTGCAAGAACCAATGAGGATCATTCTCGTGTTACGCATCACGCTTGAGCTTCTGCAAGAACCAATGAGGCTCATTCTCGTGTTACGCATCACGCTTGAGCTTCTGCAAGAACCAATGAGGCTCATTCTCGTGTTACGCATCACGTTTGAGCTTCTGCAAGAACCAATGGGGTTCATTCTCGTGTTACGCATCACGCTTGAGCTTCTGCAAGAACCAATGAGGCTCATTCTCGTGTTACGCATCACGCTTGAGCTTCTGCAAGAACCAATGAGGTTCATTCTCGTGTTACGCATCACGCTTGAGCTTCTGCAAGAACCAATGAGGATCATTCTCGTGTTACGCATCACGCTTGAGCTTCTGCAAGAACCAATGAGGCTCATTCTCGTGTTACGCATCACGCTTGAGCTTCTGCAAGAACCAATGAGGCTCATTCTCGTGTTACGCATCACGTTTGAGCTTCTGCAAGAACCAATGGGGTTCATTCTCGTGTTACGCATCACGCTTGAGCTTCTGCAAGAACCAATGAGGCTCATTCTCGTGTTACGCATCACGCTTGAGCTTCTGCAAGAACCAATGAGGTTCATTCTCGTGTTACGCATCACGCTTGAGCTTCTGCAAGAACCAATGAGGATCATTCTCGTGTTACGCATCACGTTTGAGCTTCAGCAAGAACCAACGAGGCTCATTCTCGTGTTACGCATCACGCTTGAGCTTCTGCAAGAACCAATGAGGCTCATTCTCGTGTTACGCATCACGCTTGAGCTTCTGCAAGAACCAATGAGGATCATTCTCGTGTTACGCATCACGCTTGAGCTTCTGCAAGAACCAATGAGGATCATTCTCGTGTTACGCATCACGCTTGAGCTTCTGCAAGAACCAATGAGGCTCATTCTCGTGTTACGCATCACGCTTGAGCTTCTGCACGAACCAATGAGGCTCATTCTCGTGTTACGCATCACGCTTGAGCTTCTGCACGAACCAATGAGGCTCATTCTCGTGTTACGCATCACGCTTGAGCTTCTGCACGAACCAATGAGGCTCATTCTCGTGTTACGCATCACGTTTGAGCTTCTGCAAGAACCAATGAGGTTCATTCTCGTGTTACGCATCACGTTTGAGCTTCTGCAAGAACCAATGAGGTTCATTCTCGTGTTACGCATCACGTTTGAGCTTCAGCAAGAACCAATGAGGTTCATTCTCGTGTTACGCATCACGTTTGAGCTTCTGCAAGAACCAATGAGGTTCATTCTCGTGTTACGCATCACGTTAGAGCTTCTGCAAGAACCAATGAGGTTCATTCTCGTGTTACGCATCACGCTTGAGCTTCTGCAAGAACCAATGGGGTTCAATCTCGTGTTACGCATCACGCTTGAGCTTCTGCAAGAACCAATGAGGCTCATTCTCGTGTTACGCATCACGCTTGAGCTTCTGCAAGAACCAATGAGGCTCATTCTCGTGTTACGCATCACGCTTGAGCTTCAGCAAGAACCAATGAGGCTCATTCTCGTGTTACGCATCACGCTTGAGCTTCAGCAAGAACCAATGGGGTTCATTCTCGTGTAACGCATCACGCTTGAGCTTCTGCAAGAACCAATGAGGCTCATTCTCGTGTTACGCATCACGCTTGAGCTTCAGCAAGAACCAATGGGGTTCATTCTCGTGTTACGCATCACGCTTGAGCTTCTGCAAGAACCAATGGGGTTCATTCTCGTGTTACGCATCACGCTTGAGCTTCTGCAAGAACCAATGAGGCTCATTCTCGTGTTACGCATCACGCTTGAGCTTCTGCAAGAACCAATGAGGCTCATTCTCGTGTTACGCATCACGCTTGAGCTTCTGCAAGAACCAATGAGGCTCATTCTCGTGTTACGCATCACGCTTGAGCTTCTGCAAGAACCAATGAGGATCATTCTCGTGTTACGCATCACGCTTGAGCTTCTGCAAGAACCAATGAGGCTCATTCTCGTGTTACGCATCACGCTTGAGCTTCTGCAAGAACCAATGAGGATCATTCTCGTGTTACGCATCACGCTTGAGCTTCTGCAAGAACCAATGAGGATCATTCTCGTGTTACGCATCACGCTTGAGCTTCTGCAAGAACCAATGAGGCTCATTCTCGTGTTACGCATCACGCTTGAGCTTCTGCAAGAACCAATGAGGATCATTCTCGTGTTACGCATCACGCTTGAGCTTCTGCCAGAACCAATGAGGTTCATTCTCGTGTTACGCATCACGCTTGAGCTTCTGCAAGAACCAATGAGGCTCATTCTCGTGTTACGCATCACGCTTGAGCTTCAGCAAGGGGTTTGCTCTTACACGTCAAGCAGGTATGATTTATGCTTTTGTTTATGTTCAGTGATCAATGTTTATATGTGATAAAAAACCTAAATTCAATCTGTTCATCATATAAAGCGATTGAGTCTCTTCATAAAATTTTGAGTAAATCGCCCGATTCATATGGATTTGTTTTGAGATCTCTTTATGAACTTTTTAAAGCGTCAAAGTTTCAATTGTGTAGCTGTCATGGAGGGACAAAAGATCTTCATTTGATGAACGAAAGTCTTCCAGGACTTTCCACTATCCCTATTATTCGAATCTTACCTTTAATGCAGTGTGTAATAAAGCTGCTTGTGAATGTAAAAGGTCTGCAAAGTTTTAGAGATCAAAGTGTGTGTGTATACTATTACTTGGCCAGTTTCTGGTATACTTCACAAATTCTGTTAGTCATTTTCGAACCCATTGCAAAACTTTTGATTGAAAATACTGTACTTTCATTTGCAACCTTTAATAACCTGACAGAAGAATGTTTATTCTGATTATTAAGTTGACCTATTTTTTAATTATTTCTGTCTTGTATTACATCACCCTTTTTCTCTAAAGAAATAATAACCTAAAAATGGTAACATCTAATTTTTAAAGCTTAAATCAGGTATAGCTATTTATGGTAAAAATGGCAGGTTGCCACTTTTTACAGTGTACGTTGATAAGATTTTCTGCCCTTCAGTTTTCTTAAATGTGTCATGTGTCCTATTCGAGCTGTTCCCTGTGAAGTGATGTTTATCATGAATGACTGGCATCTGTCACATGACTTCCTCAGGTCTCTAAAGGTCGACTCCTGTCACTGCGATGGTCTTCATCTCGCACTGCCACCGGCCCCAAGGACAGCAGATCCGCTCTGCTGCTCACACTCACACACATCAGAAGAGTGTGAGACTGAGAGATTCATTCGGCAGAAGATGTTAGGACAGATGTGGAAGTGGGAAATGAGTCATTTCAATATGAAATGCTGATTGTCCTTCATTGTTGTGATCCACAAGCGTAAATTTCATCGCTACAGTCCTTTTCCTCCAACAATTAGCACAACAAGATTTGCGGAACATGTAGGGATTGATGGTCTTGCATGGCTGGATAATTTTGTTAAGATTTGTTTTTGTGCATGATAACTAAAACAATTAAACCTCTCATTTTTTTTCTAAAGATGCAGCACTCTGTTCTCATCAAAATGGAGACAAATCATGCTTTTTTCCAAAATTTGGTTAGTATTGTTGTTTGGGATCAATAAAATATATATTTTTGATATTTGTGAAAGAAAATAATAATTTAATGGAGCAAGGATGCAATTAAATTTATCAAAAAAGATTTGTATTTCAAATAAATGCTGTTTTTTTTTTATCCATCAAAGAATCCTAAACACACACACACACACACACACGAATTTGTACACGATCGCACACAAATTCGAATGATTTCTGAAGGATCATGTGACACTGAAGACTGGAGTTATAATCATTATAAAATATATTCAAATAGAAATTCTTTATTTTTTACAATATTCACAGTTTGTATTTTAGATCAAATCAATGCAGCCTAGGTGAACATAAGAGACTTTCCCAAGTGAAAATGTTCCCTTGATGAAGCTCAACATCACCAACCCCAAACTTTTGAACGGTAGCCTAATTCCTTTATGTCCCGAGGAAGCTTGTTCAGATCATCCTTACCTGCTAATAAGTATATGAGCAAGTTCCATGTTTTAGACATGATACCATGTTTTGTTTTTGGACATGTCCTATGATAGAACCTTGGATTAACATAATAACTAAATATTGTAAAAATTCAGTAACACTGTATATGGTCTTATCTGAATTCTTAGAGCAACAAAACTGCCTACAAATGTGTACAGGACTAATGTGGCATGTGGAAAAAAAGTGCAATGCACAAGCTCACTAATGCTCAAAACAAGTGGTTCCCGGCCAGCCATTTCTATGTTGAATCATTTTAAGTGGTAATGCACCCATTATCAGAGTGGAGCTGGTCAGTGTAGAGTCTATCCATCTATTTTTACCTGCTGTGGTCAGCAGGCCCATTTAGCCATCCGGTAATGAGAGCTAATGAGCTGGCCCTCTCCACACAGCCCTGGGAAAATCACATAGCATCTGATTTGCACCACAACAATTCAATAGCCAAAGATTAAGCCTGGTCACCGGAGTCTCAGAGGCCGTTTACACCACACCGTTTTCAAGTAAAAACGGAAAACTGGGCATTCATTCACAAGACAACAAAGTTTTGGGGGCCGAAAAACGCAAACATTTACATTTAGTCATTTAGCAGATGCTTTTATCCAAAGCGACTTACAACTGAGGACTGCAGCAAGTGAGTCATTGTGAAGAGGCAAAAACAACGCAAGAAGTGCTCAAAATACAAAGTTCAGGCATTGCTCAGAGTAGCATAAGCCAGACAAGGGAGGATGAAAGGATTTTTATTTTTTTATATGTCAAGTGCTCACGGAAGAGATGAGTTTTCAGTTGTCTTTTGAATAGTTAGGGATTCTGCATTACGGTCGAGGTTAGGGAGATCATTCCACCAGCATGGAACCGTGAATGAGAATGTTCTGGAGAGTCATTTCGTGGCTCTTTGTGATGGTACCAAGGCAAACCTTTGAATACAGGTTTCAAAGTGATTTTTTTTTTTTTAAATGGTACCATAAAAATCAACAAAAACGCGAATTTGTGAAAGAGGTGACGTCATGCGCATGTGTATCACGTGTTCAATCTATAGTGTTTCTTTACAAAGTGACATCGCACACTACTGGCCCAGCAGCAGAATACAGCGTTTTTAGTCGTTTTTGCGATCAAAACCCAAAGGAAAAACGTTTCCGTTTTTTAGTAGGCTACATTGTTGTCTTGTAAACGTGCCCTGAATCTTCACATCATACCCGTTGAGCTGTGGAATCAGATCAAGAAATTTATATTTTGCATTTGGGAAAATCTGTAGGCCTATTGGTATTTAGGAAAAGAGCAACAAGTCTGTTCTATACTGACCATCGTATATAGCAGTATTAACCTATAGGGGTATACTGTTAGGGTACAGTACACTCTCAGAAAAGGGTACAAAGTGTGTCGGAAAACAAAGGCACTTTGTACCTTGAGGGTGCATATTGGTACCTTAAAGGATTGGTTCACTTTAAAAAAAAAAAGTCCTGATAATTTACTCACCCCCATGTCATCCAAGTTATCCATGTCTTTCTTTCTTCAGTCGAAAAGAAATTAAGGTTTTTGAGGAAAACATTCCAGGATTTTTCTCCATTTAATGGACTTCAATGGCAACCAAATATTCCAATGTTCAAAGAAGGTTCAAATGTCCGTCTCAATGCAGGTTACAGGAAGACAGGACAGGAAGCAAAGCTAACTTTGGATTCGGACATGCCTTGATGCCTTCCTCTGAAGGCAGCATTTTTTAATTTTCGGATGCAACCTATGAAAACTAATAAGACAGCAATGGAGACAACAAGGGAAACAGCAACTAAATACACAGGAATGGAAGATATAGGCACAACAAGACAAAATAAATTAGTTGATGAAACAGGTAATAATAATATTTGATTTTCACATTTCTAAGGCCTCTATCAAATCGAAAACCTGTTGTGCACAATCTACAGTATACATCTGTCATCTGATCGAAAGTTGACCTCTTTTGCAAGTAAAAGGCCTTTTAGTATTGTAAAATGTCCACCTTCAGGTCTTGGATCACGTGTCTTTTATCTTTTATTAACGTATTAACTTATTTTTTATAAAGAAAGCACTAGAATAGCTTTTATATTGTTAGTACTATTTCAAGATGAACACTTACTGGACTGAAGCAAATAGTTGTATGCATTTTATGTCAGTAATATATACTGATATAAACTCACTGTAGTAAACCTACCATCTCCGGGATAAACCTCTCTCTACAGCATGACTTCAATTCTGTACAGCAGTGGTTATTAGCTAATAAACTTCTCCTTAATAAATCAAAGTCCTACTCTTTATTGTTTCATAGAAAAGCCTTGGATATAGGTGAAAACAACCTTAATCTCTGTTATCTCGACTCCTCTCCTTTAGAGTCAACTGAGAACTTTAAATATCTTGGTGTTTGGCTGGAAACTGATTTATCTTTTAAAACTCATGTACAAGCAATGACAAACAAAATCAGCTCTCGTCTTAAAATACTTTATCAATCTATTAATTGTTTTAATTTTTTGGTCAGGAAAAGAATAGTCTTACAGCTCCTCCTGCCTATTTTGGACTACGTGGATATTATTTATCAAAACACTATTGCCTCTTGTTTGCATTCCATTGATGTGGTTTACAATAGTATTTGCCGTTTTGTTCTTCGCTGTCCCTTTAGGACACACCGCTGTGTGTTGTACAGACAGTTGTCCTGGTTGGCCCCTTCTGCCAGGAGACAGTCTCACTGGTTACATTTTATTTTTAAAAGTTTTTATTTTAATTATCCAGTTTATCTCAAGCAACACCTAGTGCTTTATAATTCGCTTTACAGTCTGCGACACAATGTTCAGATCTTTTTTGTTGTTCCTAGAGTTAAAAGACAGGTAGGGAAATATGCTTTTTGTTTTAAGGCTCCATATGATTGGAATAATCTTCCATTTTCTATCCGTTCTTTAACTTCACTTACAGCGTTTCGAAGGGCTATCGGGGAACATCTTCGGAACATTTGTCTTTGTTTCTAGTTTTGCTTGTTTGACTTTGGACTTTATTGGTCAAGTGTTTACTATTTTTCCTTTTTATGTCCTCATTTTTATTTATTTATTTATTATTATTATTGTTATTATCATCATCAATGTTCTTGTTTGTGTTCCTCTTAGTCCTTGACCTTGTGAAATGCTTGTCATGTGGTTGTTTTTCTGTCATGTCACTAGTGGGGTTCGTGCTGGGTGGGGTGGGGTTGAGCATTGTGAGCTGGTGTGGGTGTGTGTGCGTGTGTTTTGTCGTGCTGTCTTTGATTGTGATATTTGCTCTGCTGTTTAGGGTCTTTTTGCTTTGCTGTACTGGAGGACCCCCTTGAAAACGAGATGTTTCATCTCAAGGGGTTGATCCTCGCAATAAAGATATGTTAATAAATAAAATAAATAAATATTAAGATCTCATTGATTAAATGACAAGCTATCAGAAGTTACTTTCTGGCCATAAATATCAGCATATGCACAAAATTGCAGATATTTACTCAGTTTGGGCCTCTGAATAAAATGTAGGTGTTTTTTCCCCTCCATATTCTCCATAACTTAAAAGCCTTATGCCTTCCAAATCAAATAATAAGACACTACAATATCGACACCACTCAAATGTGAATCAAATATGATACAAAACATAAAACACATAACATAAACGGCCCCACTTCAAATTATTTTTTTTACTATTTCAGGCTTTACAGGGTTAATAGAATCACAAAAATCATAATGTTTCTTAATAGAGTTAACGTGGATAAATGAATATTTATTGTTAGCACCGGACTATATATAGCCAATTCCTAACAATAAATCTTCATATATAAATAGAGCATATTATGCAAATACAAGTTTTGGTGCATGAGTAATTTTCAATTAGTCATCTCCATTTTTGCATTTCCTCCTACTTAGTGTTGTAATGATATAAATCCAATGTGACAAATTAAGACCAAACACATAACATTTAGTGCATGCTTTTTGTCCGATTGTTTGTTATTGTTCCGTTCAGTTTGATTTCTGGCATTTCCAGGAAGATGGGATGTGCAACTGCAACTGATTACAAATGACACATGCATTAAGAGAAGCACATCAGCCACAGAAGAACACATAACAGCCTCTTCAGTTTCCTAAGCCAAGTAGAGCACTTCAACAATAACAACCTGGCCGACCAATCAGAGGAACTGGGCACTCGTTGACAATAACCTATTCTTAACTAAGCTTTAACCATGCTGTTAAGAAGCAAACGTTTGTACTAAACTTAACTTCAACCCTCACTTTAACCCTAATTCCATTCGTATTTACAACAGAAAAACACAAACCTAACTATTATATATATACTATTAACATATCTATATCTATCAAACCTTCATCATGGCTTGCAATGCATAAAAACACATGCACATGATAAACAAACGTAATATTTAGTGACAACGCATTGTCGCTGGCTCAAACACTCTCACACTGGCACTGGACCATCCTTATTTTTGAGCTCTGTCCACTTAGCTGTCTCTTTCAGATATTTATATCAGTTATAGTTTAATTGGTACAAACCAAACCATTTTTCCAGGCCAAAGAACAACTCAAAATAAATCTAATTTGACAGACAAGCCTAATTTTGGCAGCCAGAGTCCCATCTTATATAACGGCTTCTTTGGCATTTTCCTCTGACATTTATGATTCAAATGTCCAGAGCTGCCTTTAATGCGTTGTAGACGCTTAGTCACAGGCCGGCTAATACTAATGACCGTTTCCTTTCGGAAGTTCTCAAAATAAGACTCACAAGATGAGACCTTTAACTGCGATTACAAGAATGAATGATCGCACACCTTTTGCTGTTTGATTTGGTGGAAGAATGGAGAGCGGACAAACCCTTCTGAATAAATCTGTCTTCAGACGGCATCATAATCGCATGACACTCATACATCATTACTCCAGCTGTCTGTATTTAGCATATTTTTCTAAAAAGTGAGTGCTATGCAATATTTAACATTTTTGTCTTGCTCTGCACCTGTGCTCCTTAAGTCCAATTTATCTGTATTTTCAGGGATGAAAACATACGGCAGTCATAAGTCACAGAAATATAATTGAGACAGTTTGAACATTCTTCAAAGTAACGGCCCATTATTGTGAAAGGCTGTCGGTGGAACCAAACATGACCATGAATCAATCGTAGTTCACGGTTAAAGTTTGCTTCACGCGTGTGGCCGGACCGAGAGCAACATTGAAATTGAGCGCACTCAAGAATTGTATGGCTCTTCAACCTTTTATTATACTTTGAATGGCAAAAATAAAGATTTCCAGTGCCTGACCCTCCCAAACCCAAATGATCCCTCTAGAGTTAATTCACACAGAAGCAACATCAATATTATTTTACAAAATAATTCAATTTACAAAATGCACGGGGATACATCATCATTCGAGATATTTCATGGGTCCAATCAGCAGTCTTCAGGTCCAAATATGTGGTTCTTTTATTGTACCAGTCCGGGACTTGTTTCAATGCATTTATTGATCTACAATTTACAGGAAACATGTCAAAGCAAACGTGTCGGTTCCAAGGCCAAAGCACACTATGTACATCTTAAAGCTAACATCTCTCATCAAAGTTGAATTTCTATGTACAGTGCAAACATTTACGTTTTCTTTTTCTTCAACACGTTGTTTTAGTAGTATATGCTGATGTCCTATACTAGACTGTGTAAATGGAAAACCTATGATGGTCAAGGAGAGTTGTTTTCTTGCCTTCGAACCCACCTCAGAGCGGCTAGAAGAGAAAAGATCAGTGTTTTAATGTACTTGAAAACCAGACTGTTGTTAATACAAAGCCAAGCACGTCTCCATATAACTTACCAACGGTATATGATTGAGAAGTCGGTCTACAGTGACGTCGTCGTAGCTCTCCCGATACGAGGTCTCTCCGCCAGCCGATTCCTCCTGCATGCTGGGTGGGTCTTCTTGACTAAAGAGAGGAAAAAACACCAGTAAAATTGAAACCCGTTTCATTGTTTAACACCATGACCCTCATGACGCAGCAACATGCTGGTGCTTTATACCTTCTCTTCCCTGTTAGAACAGAGTTCAGGTATTTCTTCACCGCCATCTGCTTGCGAAAGCGGCTGTAGTTGTCTGTGAATATTGCGTCTGAATGACGCTTCATCGGCGCCTGGTCTTCCATCAAATCATCACTAAAATTGCACAAAGAAACACGTCATGAATTTCATTCCTAACAGTTCATTTGACATTTAACATTTACTTTTATACATTTGGCAGACCAGTCTTACATGATTATAAGATTATACGGTTTATGGACATTTTGAGATTGATCATGGATAAACAATAAATTAAAGCAGAAGACAACTTTCTTTGCATTTAAAATCTGTGATTATATTGAACGATCACCAAAATATAATTCCTGTTACACAAAGTTTAAATGATCTGTTTCCAAATTAGATTATCTGATTTCTTCTCTCCCTAATTAAAACCTCTAAAAACTCTCTCTTCTAAAACCAGAGATAATGGATGGTTTTAGTTCGCCACCAAGTTGGTTTCCACTATTCGGGTCTGGTTTAATGGTTTCAGAAGGTTTTTGGACCACTTGGGTCCATCAAATCATCTTAGGCTGGTTCCAGCATGGCTATGGATCATGTTAAGGATTTCACCTCTGCCAGATTGTGAAATGCCACTAAACCCGGATGCATTGGCATTAAAAAAAGGGTTCATGTACCTGACTCGCTTTCCGATCAATGACTCCAGGTACCGTCTGGCAGATAACTGTCCGAGAAGTTTACTGTATCCGCTTGTGAAGAGCCCGTCTGCGTGTCTTGTATCTCTGCACAGACACAGAACCAATCATTTCACAACTGCAATAACCAACTTTACTCAAAACCAGTAAATGACGGTCTATTTCAGTTGCTCTTATAGCACTGAGTTGTAATGAAAGATGCTTGTTTTAATTATATGAAAGCTTTCGAGCCAGGTGAAAAAGACGCACGATTAAATGTATTAAACATGTAGAATGTGTTTAGTACAATACAAATATAGCCTACTTTAATGCATTTTTAATACAACAGTACATATTTCTCACCTGGGAAACTAAAGCAGTTTCCATCAAAATTCCAGTTAAACTAAAAACGTAAATATTCTAAAAGCTTCTTGAGGAACTCGTAGCCTATTAAGATTCTATATAAGAATAACTATTTTCCTGGAAACTATGGTTACCATGGTACATTTTGCCTGTTTGTCTAAGAGCCACCAACGATTTCAAGCATTTGGAGGTGATTTAAATAACTTACGACTACAGACCATTTTAATTTGGTAGCCTTTTGAAATTACAGAAACGGTGAGCCTAAACTAATTCGGGATTTCCTCAACTTGATTGGTTCATACAGCGTATCAAAATTGTAATTTACCTACTTAAATATTCAATACGACAACAAAAATAACTTTCTTCTCTTTCTTTCCCCGTGTTTTTATTTTAAATCGTCTTTCTTGTTTTCTTTTCTGATGCGATTCAGTCACCTGCGCGCGCACAGCTCTGATGCGCGATGGACAGCGCGCGCTCATATTCCGATATATAAAATGCTTTAAAACCTTACAAAAGAGTTAGGAATTTTGTTTAATTCGTGTGCTTTCAAAGAATAAAGCTCTTACCTCATGGAGGCGAAGGGTAAACTTAAGGTCCGGGCATATAAAACACTGGAGAGAGTTATGAAGAGCAAAATCTGAGAGCCGTTCCTCACGAGCATTGCTTTACACCTGTGCATACATGAATACATACTGTGATTTCACATTGCATTAATTAACAATCAAAATGTAAATGCATTTTAAAGCTTGAATGTAATTGTAAAGGCATTTGAATGCATTTGCAAAAACTATCTTAAAATGTGCAGTGTTTTCGCATACATAATTAAAAGGGGCTTCTTTATAGAATACATTTCTATTTGATTAATTATAAGAGTTTTCGCTTTGCCTAAAACAATTTAAGATTGGTTTGTATAGAAAATACTTAAGAAAATATTTCTTAAACTGTTTCAGTGGACATTAATTAATGTAGGTTATATGTCATGCAATTTATTGACTTTGTAAAATAAAACTAGTCTAAATGAATGTAACAGGCACAGAAGTAAAAAGTGACTATGGTAAATGTTCAAATATTAAAATCAAAGGAACTTACATGTGCTATGGTGATGTGATCCGCGCGCTGATCGGGGTCCTGCAATGCCTCCAGTCAAATCTCCCAAAGTGACCAGGTGGTTTTTAAAGTTCCTTTTTCGCGGTCTTGTGTCTCTTTGAATAGTCTCACCCCTCGCCCCGTTTTATATGTCTGAATACTTTCCATCAGACAGGAAGACAATCAGATTTGATTTGTGTTAATACGTCACGAAGAAAGTCCCATTGGGACGGATGTGTTCGTCATTGGTCGGCAGGCACACTTCACACACACACACACACACACACACACACACACACACACACACACACACACACACACACACACACACACACACACACACACACACACACACACACACACACACACACACACACACACACACACACACACACACACTGGTGAAATCAAGTTTGTGATTGCTCAGAATGTTTTGTGTCATTCCTGGTGATTCATTCTTTGGATATTTGTTTGCATGGATTAATTTTTTGGTCAAAGAAGAGATGCGAGCAACATAAAACAATAAACAAGAATCATGAAACAATAAACCTAGCATGACTTCCCAAGTTCAAAAATAATTCCTGCACAAAATTACTTTTGTCATTCCCCCCAAACTTGGAACTGATCTTAACATTAACAAAAACATTAAAGGGAATATTATATGGATTTCTACACATTTTTTTTAGAGATAGATAGATAGATAGATAGATAGATAGATAGATAGATAGATAGATAGATAGATAGATAGATAGACATATAGATGATAGACAGAGCAATGGAAAGATAGAACGATAGAAAGGTATAGATGATAGAGAGAACAATGGATAGATAGATGCATAGATAGATAGAACAATGGATAGATAGATATAGATAGATAGATAGATAGGTATAGTGATAGAACGAATGACAGAATGATAGACAGACAGAAAGAAAGAAATATAGATAGACTAATAGATAGATGGATAGACAGAACAATGGATAGATGCATAGATAGATAGATAGATAGATAGATAGATAGATAGATAGATAGATAGATAGATAGATAGATAGATAGATAGATAGATAGATAGATAGATAGATAGATAGATAGAAAGAACACTGGATAGATATACAGAACGATTATTTTAAACAAACATAAGCGGATGGATATGATTAAGGATATCTTTGCACGGGCCACTAGTCTACCCTCATCTTAACCCCGGTTCAATCCCTGTGCTAACAGGATCATTCTCTGCATTAAATACATCACTGCCAAAATAATGAGCAAACATGGTCAGTTGTGGAGAGCCGCTATAGTGACATAAACCAGACTCTTTCAAAGCATCAACACAGGAAATGTTTATATGCTTAAGTGTCCACTAAGACCCTAGAGACGGTTGTCCTGATCACTCATTACTTTGAAAAGTCGTCATTTATTCTCAGTAATATTATGTTAGCCGTCGGCCTCGCATTAGGACCGTCCTCACTGTTGTAACGACGAGTCCTGGTTTACACATTTCTCCGCAGTACCAGTGACCACTCGACCTGTGACCTGAACAGCATTAATGATTTGATCTGGAAGGCGGTTTTCTGGGTCTGGATCCTTGCGGATGAAGTGATTAATGAGGGAAGCAGATTGCAGATGGGATGCCAATAAATCAAGTTGACAAAAACAATTTCAGTCTCTGTTCTGTGTTCACTATAGCATCTAGACAGAATCTAAGCGCGAGACTTCCTTTATCTGGATCAATTAGATGGCGGAGTTTAATATAGTGTTAGGGAGTTGTTCAAATCCGTAACATCAAATATGAAATAGAAATAAAGATGATTGACTTAGCAAGCTGCAGGTTCAAGTCTCATGTGATTTCCTGATCACATTTCCCTCCTTTTCTTATGGTTTCCTGTCGTTACTTCTCAATAAACTGTCAAAAAATGTCTTTAAGGACCTTTAACAAACTGAAAGAGTTCTAAGAAATTTTAAATGAATCATTATTATGATGTTAGGTTTGTAAAATTTCAAGTTATTCATTTGTCTTGAAATTCACAGAGGAAGAGCAATATTTATACTGCGGCCCAAAAACCCTGTGACAGATCAGTTAGACAAACCCTTAAGTGCATCCAGATTAATCCAGTATACATCTGTATATCTGGCCACGCGGAGGACATTAGCTTCAATAATGCTATCAGAGCATCATTAGATCTGTAATCAAAGCTAAAGACAACAGCATCATCCTCCCGAGGCCGTCACTCCACTCGGCCAATCGCATTAGGGGGTTTATTCAGCGTATACATCCATTTCAATCTAAATTATATTTATTTAATGATAGAAAAGCATTTAAAAAAAGAAGCATCCATCCATCTATCCATCTATCCATCTATCTTTCTATCTATCTATCTATCTATCTATCTATCTATCTATCTATCTATCTATCTATCTATTGTTCTGTCTATCAACTATCCATCCATCCATCTATCTATCTATCTATCTATCTATCTATCTATCTATCTATCTATCTATTGTTCTGTCTATCAACTATCTATCTATCTATCTATCTATCTATCTATTGTTCTGTCTATCAACTATCTATCTATCTATCTATCTATCTATCTATCTATCTATCGATTGTTCTGTCTATCAACTATCCATCCATCCATCCATCCATCCATCCATCCATCCATCCATCCATCCATCCATCCGTCCATCCACCCATCCTTCTATCTATCTATCTATCTATCTATCTATCTATCTATCTATCTATCTATCTATCTATCTATCTATCTATCTATCTATCTATCTATCTATCTATCTATCTATCTATCTATCTATCTATCTATCTATCTATCTATCTATCAATCTATCTATCTATCTATCTATCTAGAATTGAAAGATATTGTACACAAACACATTTGCACAACTCAATAATTAATGCTGATTGCCATAGAATATTTCAAGCCTCTGGGTTGTCCTATGACTAATAGTTTCATCTTTGCACACTGACTGTTTTCCGTACGTCATCTCACACATGAGCATCATGCAGTTTCTTCCCATTGCCCATGTATATGCTCTTGACTCGGACATGGATGTGACAGCTCTCAGTCACTCACTGGCGAAATATTTTCTTCGCACGACTCTGTCATATCGTGTAGTTCTGCATTCGATATTGCCAATTTAACTAAAGTAGCTGAAGTTTAGCTGTGCATGCAGTGGAAAGACCTGGCTTTAGTAATACACAGAAACAATCTGAGGTGATGCTTCCCATATGTGTGAGAGGGAGGAGTTTTATTGAAAAATAATCAAGTGAGATGACAACACACATTCATCCACACACTATCTAGTGTACATTAAGAATCTCTGCAAGTCTATAGAGGAAGCGTGCAACCTTTATTCTGTCTCTATTGAATTCATATTGATCTCAACACATCCATCTCTATTGTGTCAGAGTTTATGGGAAATAAAATGCCTGAAATTCAATATTTCAACCATATTGGTTTCACTCAAACAGAATCTATTTCTCTGTTGATTGCAAAACATATCAAAATATGAATACCTTTTACACAGCATGCATAAAATACAGTACAATGCTTGCATCAAATGCCAAGCAAGTTTTCTAAAATTGATTTTCCAAGTATACATATCTCATATCTCATTGAGACCCAGGGCTCCAGACAGAGTCACTACCATGTTCTTCTGTGCCATGAGAATTCACATTCAACTTATTATGACCTGCAGCCTTGGAGAGTGTTAATAATCCGTGGCTTTGGGTTTTAGTGTGCTTGTTGCTATGCAATTATTTTGTTCATGATTAAGAAATCACCATTATTCAGAGAATAAATATGGATGGTATTCAAAATCATAGTTATACAATAAAAATAGTATTTTATCAACATTACATACACAATATTTTGTCATTATCCTTTGTATGAAGCTGTAAAGTAGATTTGTGGAGTTTAACATTTACTTTAATTCATTTAGCATACGCTTTTATCCGAATCAGCTTACAAATGAATACAACAACATAGTCGATTAATCCTAAGAGGCAGTAACATGAGAAGTGTAATCATCAGTGCATTAAAAATAAATCAATATCTGTGCTGTCCCGTGTTTACATGAATGGCTTTTATACAGGCACTCACACAGACGTGTAGGCTATTATAGGGTAGTAAACTTCCAATGGGGCCTCAAAATGTCTTAAAAATTTTAATAAATAAATATTTGGACAATTTAACAAATTAAACAGCTAAATCTGCTGTAATATATTAGTAATTTTAACCCTTACGCTGTATTGAAAACCCTGTACACCTGTGATGCTCCCTGTCAAAAATGATCGGCCTTTAAAAAATTTCTTAAAAATCGCTCGTTATGCCATATTATCACCAATTATTGAATTCAATCTTTTTGTCAACTTGTTTTCTTTCAATTAGCACAGGTTTTGTATTTCTTTTTGGAACTGATTGATTGTAGGCCTTGTAGGATCTGAGCTTATGCACCTCAGTTTTTGGGTAAAAAAAGCATTATTTGTGGACAATTTTGACAATATCCCACAAAATAATTTGCGCTGTTTATCTCATAGCTTTAATGTTTAACCAGGAAGTTTGTTTTGTACTAAATTGAACAAAGTCCCACTTGTGGTGTTCCTGGTCAAAAATCTTTTCAACATCTCTTATGACTATTATCACCAAATATGGGATTCAATCTTTTTGTCAACTTGTTTTCTTTCAATTAGCACAGGTTTTGTATTTCTTTTTGGAAATGATTGATTTTAGGCCTCATTGATCTGAGCTTATGCACCTCAGTTTTTGGGTGAAAAAACATTCTCAACACAATTTTGTCAATAGCCTATCCAACAAAATAATTTGCGCTGTTTATCTCATAGCTTTAACCAGGAATTTTGTTTTGTACAAAATTGAACAAAGTCCCACTTAGGTGTTCCTGGTCAAAAATCTTTTCAACATTTACATTTACATTTAGCAGACGCTTTTATCCAAAGTGACTTACAAATGAGAAACAATAGAAGCAATTAAAATAGCAGTAGGACAACAGTATGTAAGTGCTATGAACCTTCACAGTACAATCTAACGCAAATTTTTACTTTTTATTTTAGAATAGAGAAGAAAGTGTTAGTATTACTGGATCAAGTGCTGCCGAAAAATATACGTCTTCAGCAGTTTCATAAAAATGGCTACGGACTCAGCAGCTCTGGCTGAGTTAGGCAGATCATTCCACCAGCAGGGAACAGTCAGGTCCGAGAAAGAGATTTGATCTCGGCTATTATCAAGATAACAAGAGATTTGATCTCTTGTTATGACTATTATCACCAAATATGGGATTCAATCTTTTTGTCAACTTGTTTTTTTTTTCAATTACGGCAGGTTTTGTATTTATTTTTGTACTATAGGCCTCATGTAATGGCCATATGGAATATATAAATATAGCTATCAAACTAGCATCTATTTAATATTCCTATTTTACCTTTTATAGAAAGATAGGGGTACTGGCCACCTGTCCAGTGTTATCCCCCTGATTTCAGTCCACATTTCATACAATGGACACAAAAAAAAAAATATGATTTTCAATGTTGACACCTTTCTTTAAGAAAAATACTGCCAATATTCTGTGGTTTTACTGGGGTTTTTTGGACATACACCACGGAATTTTTATTTTTATTTTTGGCCATATACGTTATAATACTATGGTATTGTGTAAAGTAAAGTACCATGGTAATCCACGGCATGTATCGAAAAACCCTGCTAAAGCCACTATACAGTGAATGATAGCACCATCACTTTACCTTGTAGGCCCGACAGATGCGTGCGATTGTGCTTCCAGAACGCAGCTCTCTGATTGGTCAGAAGTTCGGAAGTGCGTCACG
Source organism: Phoxinus phoxinus (assembly GCF_949152265.1). Lineage (NCBI taxonomy): Eukaryota > Metazoa > Chordata > Actinopteri > Cypriniformes > Leuciscidae > Phoxinus > Phoxinus phoxinus. The sequence goes on along the minus strand of NC_136889.1, from coordinate 3,906,961 downwards.
GGATAACAACATGTCCGCGTTCATTTGAAACAGTGTAGTGTGCTCTGCTCGATCGGTTTTCACTGCATATTTTGATGTGTTTGTATGTTGGGTTCACCGAGCAGGCGATTGCAGAGGGAGAGGCATCTGTCAAAGGGAAGGACCGCACTCCAGGACAGGAAGATCGACTATTTGTTATTAGCAGGTGAAGATTTGAGCGGATGTTAGCAGTAGCTCGGCTGCTAATGCTGTCAGGATGACAGTCTGACTGAAATATAGAAAGTTTCGTGTTTTTTCCCTAAACACTGTCACACGTTACAAGCGAAAACAAAAGATAAGAGATCATGTGCGGGGTAATTGAGGAATTTACTAAAGGAATCCCCCGGAATTCATTAAGTAACGTTAATGAATCATCGCATGCCATAACAAATGTAACTGTCACTGATACATAACACTGGATAAAAAAACTGCAGTAACGTTAAATGTTTTATTTTTGTCTGCAGCTGATGAACTTTTGCTTTGTGTGGTGATTTTAGGTGGACAGTTGACCGTGCATGAAATATACTGATATATTGACAGATAGATGTTGCTTTGAAAGAAATATTATATGTGTGTTGATAGATAGACAGGCAGAATGATGAATAGATAGATAGATAGATAGATAGATAGATAGATAGATAGATAGATAGATAAAACAATAGATATAACTATAGATAGATAGATGGATTAGATATGCTTATGTCTGCTAGGTAGATAGATTGATAGTTGGATATATGCACAGATGTTTTGTCATATAAACTGAAAGAAAGACATGTATAGACAGACAAACAGATGTACAGTTATGCTATAATGCTGGCTTATTATTATATTTAATATAATACAATTATAATTCAATTTCAAAGATATATTATCTAATGTTACAACATATAAGGTCTCGCACAACCTTGTTCATTTGTTTGTGTTTTGGATGTTTATGCTGTTTTTCACTAAATATGCACATTCACCTCTTTAAAAAAATATACATTCAGTCATATTTTGTGAAAAATAGCAGCAATGTCAATATTAACATATGCTCAAAAAAGTGCTTTTGAAAGGATGTTTGAGATATTATATGTTGTATAATATGATACTCATGGGGTCATCAATAATGCAGACTTAATTTGCTGCCATACTGAAGGTAACATAAATGTCAACCCATTCTGTATTAATAACACCATTTTTTTTCTATGTCCTTTTGCTTCACAGAAATAATGCTGATATTGGGAACTCATGTCGCACATCTATGAAGAGAGAGCCACAATGATAGCCGCAGGCGAATTGCAGTCGTTTGTCCCATTCGGTCGTGAGCACTGCAAAAATCACCCGAATGCCGTGAATCTCCAGCTGCGGCAGCTCCAGCCGGCCTCTGAGCTCTGGTCCTCCGACGGGGCGGCTGGGCTCGTGGGATCCCTTCAGGAGGTCACTCTACAGGAGCGAGAGAAGGTAGTTCTTCCCCATATGACTGTTTGTTCTGTGGAACACAAAAATACTTTTGTTAATTAAAAACCTTCACGTCTTTCCAAACCTGTAAGACTTTCATTCATCTTCGGAACACAAATAAAGATCGTTTTCATGAAATCTGAGAGATTTTTGTCCCTCCATTGACAGCTACACAACTGACACTTTGACGCTTCAAAAAGTTCATAAAGAGATTGTAAAACTAATCCGTATGAATTGACCGGTTGACAAAATTTTCTGAAGTGTCTCGATCACTTTATATGATGAACATATTTAATTTAGGCTTTTATTCACATATAAACATTGATCAGAGAACATAAACAGAAGCTCAACCGAACCTGATTGACGCACATCAGGGCTCTACGCTAACTTTTTTCCCAAGGAGTACATGTGCTCCTAAATGAAAAAATTTAGGAGCACACAAAGAAATTTAGGAGCACAGTACAAAAAAGTTAACCGCCTTTTAGCCACACTCCTAAAAATATCTTCTTTTGTGTTCAGCACAAGAAATACATTAATACAGGTATTTAACAACATTAGAGTGAGAGTAAATAATGACAGAATTTTTATTTTTGGGTAACTGTCCCTTTAAGGACAATTAAGCGGCAGCATGTTTACTATTAGGGCTACTGTCACTTTAAGATCTGCGCGCAACGAGTCTACACGCATTTTACAACCAGATTTTTTTCTTAATTTTTTTCTAGCCTACTGTTCTTTCACTTTAGACATAACCAACATTGTTTATGTAAACCTTGTGTGTATTTGACAGTATTAGCACAATACGACTCGAAAGATAACTTAGTCCAGTATCTCTGTTAGACAGGCTTTAGTGCATGTGCGCGTCGGGTGTTTGCGCTCAGAAAAGCGCCCGTTAGAACAGCGCATCAGCAGCGAATGACATGTTTAACCGGGAAGGCTTTAAAGCACATGCAAATAATGAATTGTTATGAACTACAGTGTCCCGTTCCTCTGCATTTCATGTGGATATACGTCGCGCTGTACAGCATGTTGAGACGGAGGCGCCAGAACTGCAAACTGATGGAATGCACGATCCTACGATATTTCTTCAAAAGCAGATCGTGGAGACATTTATCATCCACGATCAAGAGATATCGCACAGCCCTACTTCAAGTTCTAATCAGCAACAAACCTTTAACTTAATAAACAGTTGTTTGTGCCATGTAGAGGATGACACATCACCTAATAGTTTTAGTTTTTTTATTTAACATCACCTAACCGCGCGTTTCGCAAAATATGTGACATCATCACCTCACCTGTATGCGGCGATCTGATCTCACTGACCGACTAACGTTACGCCGTTGTTTTTTATTAGTAATGGGGAGGAAAATAAATATATTCGTGCATACTTTTTGGAGTCAAAATTCTTTGGACAAAGCTTGAACAAAGTTTAATACCTCATAAAATCGGGATTAAGACTTTTTAATACCTTTTAAGGGCCTTAATTTTCCTAAAATGGATTTATCAACTTTTAATACTTTTTAAGACCCCGCGGACACCCTGTTCCATATCCCCCTCACCTGATTCCTCTTTCTCCTCATCTCTTTTTCGCTTAAAATAAAAACTTATGTTCTTAATTTTTAACTATTGTACCAATATTTTCTTTCCAGTTTTTACCTCACTTGACTCTCTCACTTAAAATCCAGCAGTTCCCGCACATTCCCACACTATTTCAGTGATCGGCTCATTGGTTGCGAATCGTCGCTCTCATTTGCATAAAGTTAAGCGCCTCATCATGCTATTTTCACTGTGTGTTCACATCGTCGCGCAGTCACGACGCTGTCACGTCCTCTTGCTCTTTTATATACTGTCTATGTTGCTCAGTTCCATGTGAAATCAATGGGATGCTTTGCTTCATCACGCTGTTGTTCAGTGTATTGAGAACAGCCCGTCACTCGCACACTGTGCTCGTAAATTATTTTTCAAGTTCGCACATAACTATTTTTAGGCGCAAATGCGAGTGAAACACTCGCACTGTAGAGCCCTGCACAAGAACAAACCTCTTGCTGAAGCTCAAACGTGCTGCGTAACACGAGAATGAACCTCATTGGTTCTTGATGAAGCTCAAGCGTGATGCGTAACAAAGACCAAAGGACTGTACATCTAAAAGCAAGAAAAAACATACAGCAATGTCAGAGTCAAAAATAAAAAGAAACAGAATACAAATACGTTTTCACACGAATTTTAAAAACATCAACTGACGGTGCAGATCTAATATCAGGGTGAGGAGCATTCCACAGTCTAGGGCCAACGACTGAAAAAGCTAGATCCCCTTTAGTTTTAAGACGAGTATGTACTTGTACTATGTACTTTTTGAAGCCACAAAGTGTCAGTTGCGTAGCTGTCAATGGAGGGACAGAAAGCTCTCAGATTTCATAAAAAAGATCATTTGTGTTCTGAAGATAAATGAAAGTCTTACGGGTTTGGAACGACACGAGGGTGAGTAATTAATGACATAATTCTCATTTTTTGGTGAAGTATCCCTGTAAGTATGATTATGTTGTGATTGGCAGGAGCGCTGGCGGCTGAGGAAGGGAACTGCTCCTGATGAGGTTGAATATGAGGAGGAGCTGTATGTGGCTGGAAACATGGTCATCTGGAGTCGTGGCAGTAAGAATCAAGCCTCATATGTGTACAAGGCCTTCACGGTGGACAGCCCAGTTCAGCAGGTACCATCTGACTTGTGCTAGACCTTTTCTCAGAATAAACCTCACTTTTCCAAGCCATTTCTGGGTAGAAAATGTGAGAAAATAAATAAATATAAGTGAGAAAATATAATAATTACCGTTTGGTATTTTTTTATGTAACACAATCAATTCTACACACTACCATTTAAAAGTTTGGGGTTGTTAAGGTTTGTTTATTTTTTTTCTCTTCTGCTCAACAAGGCTGCATTTATGTGATCCAAGCTAAAAAAACCCAGCAAAAAAACAACAACCCAATAATATTGTGAAACATTTGTACAATTTAAAATAAGTGTTTTCTATTGTAATATGTTTTATTCATGTGATCAAATCATTACTCCAGTCATCAGTCTCACATGAAGTCATTTTAATATGGTGATCTCCTGCTCAAGAAACATTTCTGATTATTATCAATGCTGAAAACAGTTGTGCTGCTTTATATTTTTGAGGAAACTGACTTTTTTCAGGATTCTTTGATGAATAGAAACAGCATTTATTTGAAATAGAATAATTTCCCTTATTGTTTTATAGGCTCTATGGTGTCATTTCACTGTTCCTCAATCTAAAAAAGATGGTAAGAATTGTATACATTTTTGTGTTGTTATATTATTGTAGCCACACAAGTTAAAATATTTTTTGTTTTTTATTTATATATTACTTTATTGCATTTTAATTAAATGCTTATTGCTTCAGTAGCAATTATATGATGCTGGCCCTTTTTAGTTGAGTGATTCTTTTTCCTCATGATCTCCTCCAGTAAAGGATGTCGTGGAGCAGACGGTGTGTATTGTCCAGAGTACCTGTGTGAACATCCACAGCATGAGTGGCAAAGACTTCATATCTCCACTCCCCTTCCAGGTCAGAATGCTTAATGTCTGTGTCTGTTGGGTTTCTCCACAGTACATCTATGTCTAAAAACAATTGACAAGAGGCCTTGCTCACAAATCTGGTTTAAATGGCTGTATCAGCCTTGTGTGTTTGCAGGAAACTCTGCAGCAGAGCCTTTGTCACGGGCAGAACGTTGCGACTGCCATCAGGGATTTATTCAGCCTGACTGTCTTTTTTAGCTCAGTGACTGATTATGTGTGGTAGTTGTCCATTTCATGAGGCATAATGGGTTATTTGGCACGCAGACAGGCAAGGGGGGCGATTTAGGTTTTGGTAACAGTATTTAGACAGCGCAATTTACAGTTTTGACTAATGCTGGCTTTATTTTACATTAGCATATTCTGGCATGTTGCCCCAGAGGCTTTTCCTAAACATTTCAGACTTATGCGTTAAAATGGGCATAAGGGAAATGGGACTGGAACTGGGAGCCTGAAACTTTTGCATTGCACGATGCATTTTTTTCCATAATAGAATTAAAGTTTGTCGGTTTGTTTGAATACAAGCTATTGAGTACTCAGCTATTGTAAATATAGTATGTGCATAGTAACAATGCCCCTTTGCTGTCTATAATCCTTGCATTAATACTATTTTCCATCAGCTGAAAAATTGTAACGTTCCGTCTTTCTCTTGATCGACTGTTACTGGGTTTCGTTTGTAGGTGTCCGCTCTCTGGTCAACAAAGTTTGGCCTGCTTTTGGAGCGCAAAAACATTACAGTTGACGGCCCCATGAGCCCCATCAGGTATTTATTTATTCATTTAATGGATTTTTCAACATGCAGAATGTTAGTACTGTAAGTGCTTACATTTGAGCGTTGTAAAAGAATGCTTGTGTATAAATATGTTGTTGAATGATTTGAATCTTGTTATCAGGGAACCTCTCCCGACCCTGTTCAGCATGCTGCATCCCTTAGATGAAATCGCTCCTGTTGTTTGTAAGTCCAGCGGTAAGACTTGATAACTTGTACTTTATTAGTGTTATTTTAGTATTATTTATGACTACTTTTATATTTTAAATTAGGTTTTGGTTTTTAGTAATTTTACTATTTCAACTTATTTTATTTCATGTATTTGCCAAAGACAACAACTATTTTAGTTTATAACAATAACAGCACTCTACCTCAGGAAGGAATGTTTAAGATTTGGCAATCATTTGCATTTTTGTTGTGTTTTATATGTTGGTGCAATTATGAATTATTTTCCACTATGACACACAAAGTCTCATGGTTTTGCGCGTGTGTTCTCCGTGGTCCTCTGTCTTGGAACTTATCCATATAAGCCATATTTAGGAAGACCATTTATTAAATTAATGTTGAGACCCATGGTCTAAAATTACCTATCTGTCAATGGCAAGTGATATTAAATATTTATTTACAGTGGCCATGAAGCTATATGTTAGTATTATTTATATTAATTAAATTTTGTTCTAATTACAGTTATATATTGTGATTATTGAGTAGTTTTTACATCTGGTCACTTCATGCATTTTTATTGATCGTATAGTTATCCAATTTGTAAAAACTGTTCCATTATACTTTGCCTCATAAATGTATTTCCACAAAATAAATAAAAATCTGATCTTCAGTTTCTGTTCACGTCAACAAAAGCAACAGCTGCATTTAATTTATTAAGACCTAATTTCAAGATCAAAGATAAGCAATAAGAGAGAGCGGCATCAGCACTGGTAAGATAGTTTAGTCTCATAATAATTTAGTATTTTTAATGAAGATTATTGCGTTGAGATTCAGGATGCGACGCAGAACATTTTCATACATCTGCGGGTCTGCTGAAGCTAGGCCATATCTGCAGGCCATATCTGTGTTAGCATATGCATGTTGCAGTAGCGTTGTCATATCTGGTTTACCAGAGCTGGTAGCCTATAACACACTCAGACTTTTTTTTTT
>NC_136889.1:3172493-3294993 GCF_949152265.1 Phoxinus phoxinus | reverse complement strand
ACGCACCAAACCATTAATACTACCCAAACGTATAATACACACGCACCAAACCATTAATACTACCCAAACGTATAATACACACGCACCAAACCATTAATACTACCCAAACGTATAATACACACGCACCAAACCATTAATACTACCCAAACATATAATACACACGCACCCCACACCACTACTACCCAAACGTATAATACACACGCACCAAACCATTAATACTACCCAAACATATAATACACACGCACCAAACCATTAATACTCATCAAACGTATAATACACACCACCAAACCATTAATACTACCCAAACGTATAATACACACGCACCAAACCATTAATACTACCCAAACGTATAATACACACGCACCAAACCATTAATACTCATCAAACGTATAATACACACCACCAAACCATTAATACTACCCAAACGTATAATACACACGCACCAAACCATTAATACTACCCAAACGTATAATACACACGCACCAAACCATTAATACTACCCAAACATATAATACACACCACCAAACCATTAATACTACCCAAACATATAATACACACGCACCAAACCATTAATACTACCCAAACATATAATACACACCACCAAACCATAATACTACCCAAACATATAATACACACCACCAAACCAGTAATACTACCCAAACGTATAATACACACGCACCAAACCATTAATACTACCCAAACATATAATACACACCACCAAACCATAATACTACCCAAACATATAATACACACCACCAAACCATTAATACTACCCAAACGTATAATACACACCACCAAACCATTAATACTACCCAAACGTATAATACACACCACCAAACCATTAATACTACCCAAACGTATAATACACACGCACCAAACCATTAATACTACCCAAACATATAATACACACCACCAAACCATTAATACTACCCAAACGTATAATACACACCACCAAACCATTAATACTACCCAAACGTATAATACACACCACCAAACCATTAATACTACCCAAACATATAATACACACCACCAAACCATTAATACTACCCAAACGTATAATACACACCACCAAACCATTAATACTACCCAAACGTATAATACACACCACCAAACCATTAATACTACCCAAACGTATAATACACACGCACCAAACCATTAATACTACCCAAACGTATAATACACACCACCAAACCATTAATACTACCCAAACATATAATACACACCACCAAACCATTAATACTACCCAAACGTATAATACACACGCACCAAACCATTAATACTACCCAAACGTATAATACACACGCACCAAACCATTAATACTACCCAAACGTATAATACACACCACCAAACCATTAATACTACCCAAACATATAATACACACGCACCAAACCATTAATACTACCCAAACATATAATACACACCACCAAACCATAATACTACCCAAACATATAATACACACCACCAAACCAGTAATACTACCCAAACGTATAATACACACGCACCAAACCATTAATACTACCCAAACGTATAATACACACGCACCAAACCATTAATACTACCCAAACATATAATACACACCACCAAACCATTAATACTACCCAAACGTATAATACACACCACCAAACCATAATACTACCCAAACGTATAATACACACGCACCAAACCATTAATACTACCCAAACGTATAATACACACGCACCAAACCATTAATACTACCCAAACATATAATACACACCACCAAACCATTAATACTACCCAAACGTATAATACACACCACCAAACCATAATACTACCCAAACGTATAATACACACCACCAAACCATTAATACTACCCAAACGTATAATACACACGCACCAAACCATTAATACTACCCAAACATATAATACACACCACCAAACCATTAATAGCCAAACATATAATACACACGCACCAAACCATTAATACTACCCAAACGTATAATACACACGCACCAAACCATTAATACTACCCAAACGTATAATACACACGCACCAAACCATTAATACTACCCAAACATATAATACACACCACCAAACCATTAATACTACCCAAACATATAATACACACGCACCCCACACCACTACTACCCAAACGTATAATACACACGCACCAAACCATTAATACTACCCAAACATATAATACACACCACCAAACCATTAATACTACCCAAACATATAATACACACCACCAAACCATTAATACTACCCAATCATATAATACACACCACCAAACCATTAATACTACCCAAACGTATAATACACACGCACCAAACCATTAATACTACCCAAACGTATAATACACACGCACCAAACCATTAATACTACCCAAACGTATAATACACACGCACCAAACCATTAATACTACCCAAACGTATAATACACACGCACCAAACCATTAATACTACCCAAACGTATAATACACACGCACCAAACCATTAATACTACCCAAACATATAATACACACCACCAAACCATTAATACTACCCAAACATATAATACACACGCACCCCACACCACTACTACCCAAACGTATAATACACACGCACCAAACCATTAATACTACCCAAACATATAATACACACCACCAAACCATTAATACTACCCAAACGTATAATACACACGCACCAAACCATTAATACTACCCAAACGTATAATACACACGCACCAAACCATTAATACTACCCAAACATATAATACACACCACCAAACCATTAATACTACCCAAACATATAATACACACCACCAAACCATTAATACTACCCAAACGTATAATACACACGCACCAAACCATTAATACTACCCAAACGTATAATACACACGCACCAAACCATTAATACTACCCAAACATATAATACACACCACCAAACCATTAATACTACCCAAACGTATAATACACACCACCAAACCATTAATACTACCCAAACGTATAATACACACGCACCAAACCATTAATACTACCCAAACATATAATACACACCACCAAACCATTAATACTACCCAAACATATAATACACACCACCAAACCATAATACTACCCAAACGTATAATACACACCACCAAACCATTAATACTACCCAAACATATAATACACACCACCAAACCATTAATACTACCCAAACATATAATACACACCACCAAACCATTAATACTACCCAAACATATAATACACACCACCAAACCATTAATACTACCCAAACGTATAATACACACCACCAAACCATTAATACTACCCAAACGTATAATACACACCACCAAACCATTAATACTACCCAAACATATAATACACACCACCAAACCATTAATACTACCCAAACATATAATACACACCACCAAACCATTAATACTACCCAAACATATAATACACACGCACCAAACCATTAATACTACCCAAACATATAATACACACGCACCAAACCATTAATACTACCCAAACGTATAATACACACCACCAAACCATTAATACTACCCAAACATATAATACACACCACCAAACCATTAATACTACCCAAACATATAATACACACCACCAAACCATTAATACTACCCAAACATATAATACACACGCACCAAACCATTAATACTACCCAAACATATAATACACACCACCAAACCATTAATACTACCCAAACATATAATACACACGCACCAAACCATTAATACTACCCAAACATATAATACACACCACCAAACCATTAATACTACCCAAACATATAATACACACGCACCAAACCATTAATACTACCCAAACGTATAATACACACGCACCAAACCATTAATACTACCCAAACGTATAATACACACGCACCAAACCATTAATACTACCCAAACATATAATACACACGCACCAAACCATTAATACTACCCAAACGTATAATACACACGCACCAAACCATACCCAAACGTATAATACACACGCACCAAACCATTAATACTACCCAAACGTATAATACACACGCACCAAACCATTAATACTACCCAAACATATAATACACACGCACCAAACCATTAATACTACCCAAACATATAATACACACGCACCCCACACCACTACTACCCAAACGTATAATACACACGTACCAAACCATTAATACTACCCAAACGTTTAATACACACGCACCCCACACCACTACTAAACCTACCCTAACCAACCCATGCGTATCCTATGCACGTAAAAACTAATTTCCGTGTATAAATTGCACGATAAACACACTGCGTGCTATAGAGACGCATTTATTGTGATCGGGTTTGAATGTCAGGCTTCAGAAACATTTTGTGGAAATTTTCATCCCCAACTTAAGAGCTGACGATTTATACGCCAACATGAGTTTTTACGTGCTACGCAGTTTTCGCGTGCATTTGATACGCACTTTATTGCGTGTAATACACACGCACCAAACCATTAATATGGAAATGTTTGTTGGAACGATGGTTTTCGGGAAACAGACTCGTTGAACTACGCTGATTACGACAGAACGTACGATCATAGTTGGCTAACGATGCTTTTGGGAAACACCAACATCAGCGTTACTGACAGACTGGGAAGAGAGGAGCCGCAACAATCTCACATATGTGAAAACATCATGGGCCCTATCTTGCACCCAGCGCAATTGACTTTGAACACCGACGCATGTATCATTCCTATTTTGCACCCGCGCACAGCAGACTTTTCCCTCCACAGACGCACGTCGGTAAATTAGGAAATGAACTTGCGCTCGCGGGGGCGGTTCAGCGCAAAGAGAAGGCGTGTTCCGGCGCAAAACTTCCATGGTGCTATTTTCCAGTTTTAGAAAGCAATTGCGCCATTGACCAGGAAAAAAACAGTCTAAAGACAGTGGCGCGTTGCGCGTTAGTCATATGGTATTTTAAGGGCGCGTGCTTGGCCATAATGTTAACGCGCATCCACTTTGATTCTCTATAAACAGATGCAGCAGTTTTCATTTTTGCAAATCATACATTATTACAAGGAAAAATATTAACACACGAGGGAAATCATTGTTGTGTCCATGAAGATGTGAAAAAGATCTATCTAGATAAAAAAAATAAAAAAAATCTAGATTACACATTTACTACCCAAATTATACGCCTGTTTAACGGAAGCTAATTTGGGTGGGTTTCTCCCATCATCCCCAATGTCACTTCTCTGTGTTTTACGGCCCTGACGAGAACGTCGGTCTCCTCGGCTGTGAACCGCTCCTGCGTGCGCAGGCAAATCCGCCGTTATAATAGCAATCCGCCACGGGACAAGCGCGCATGCTCTTAAAGGGAATGTGAGAGGACGCTCTGATTGGTTTATTTCACGTTACGCCCAAACCACACCTATGAGTAATGAAGCTACTTCAGACCAACCCCTTTTAGATTTGCGTCGGGCGCAAGAGTCCTTTATCCCTCTGGGAAAATAGCAACAGCGCCGGGATCCGCCCACAAAGTTACTTGCGCTTTGCACTTTGACACTTGCGTTTCAGAGCGTTAAAATAGGGCCCCATGTGTTTTTTGCAGTGAGTTCTGGGAAGGATGCCACCTTAGGATTTGGCCAAAAGAAAGCAACTAAGGCAGTGTAATTATGCATCAGGAGTTTGCCTACGATGCCTTAAAATGCTGTCTAGATAGGGAGGAACAGAGCTTATGTTTCTCAGACTGCAGCGCTGCAAACAAAAGCTTCACAAAGCACTTTCTCCAAGAGCAAATTAGAATTTGACTGAAGTAATTCCAGGACTATTTATTGAGAAGAGATACCATACTATCTGGAAATTGGATTGGTTAATCCAGCTTTCACAACTTTCTCTGGAAGTTTATAGCCGTACAGACTTGAAACTAAGACAGATATCAATTCAAGTCGACGGAAAAACAAGGCATGCTAATGATTTCCCCACATCACTGACTGGAGCACAATAAATAAACCGCGAACAGGAACAGGTTCAGAACTGATGACATTTCAACTCAAAGGAAAGCCAAGCTCTTTCATAGCTCTTGACGTATCAACTCTTTCTCAGATATTTCTCATATGTGACCCTGGACGACAAAACCAGTCATAAGTCACACGGGTATATTTGTGGCAAAATGGGTCAAAATTATAGATTTTTTCCATAGATTTTTTCTATAGATTATAATTTTTTTATTTTATGCCAAAAATCAATAGGATATTAAGTAAAGATCATGCTTCATGGAGATATTGTGTAAATGTCCTACCGTAAATATATAAAACATGTATTTGTGTGAGTGAATGCAGCACAATCGTGAACATAAATGCACAATTTTAAAGGAGATTTTCTCAATGTTTAGATTTTTTTGCTCCCTCAGATTCCAGATTTTCAATAGTTGTATCTCGGCCAAATATTGTTCTATCATAACAAACCATATGGAAAGCTTATTTATTCAGCTTTCGGATGCTGTATACATCTCAATTGAAAAAACAAACAAACATAAGACTGGCTTTGTGGGTCACATATGAGAAAATAAAAATTGTTTACATATTAATACAGAACAATACAATCTGACTGACCTTTCAATTCCAATTGATTCCTAATGGATACTAATTAAATCTCAGCCATAATTTTTTCATTGCATATCTTGATTCAAACATTTACAACACATTATTGAAATAAAATGTTTTGCAAATGCATTTCACATTAATTTTGGATAGTGGACTGGTTTTAACAAAAGAAAATGCCCTGACCAAAGAAATTACCTCAGCCAGATGGAACATTTTGTACTTTGCATCAAACTCTGTGAATCTCAGTGACCCATGAAATGATTATAAAGGTCCGGGACAGAGCGCTTTTACAGCCACCGCGACTCAGAAAAAGACAATAGATGCATCTCCATTAGGGATTGGCCTCTTGAAACATGCACAACTAATACACAAACAAGTGGAAATTAAAATGAACTCTGGGATTTCTAAAGAAGCGATGAGAATTAAATGAAAATTGGTCTGCTATATTTCTTTGGTGCATTTCTCATCTATGAATATGTAAGCCCAAAAGACAAGATTTGAGATTGCAAAACATCAACTCTGGTCGCAGAACACAAATCAAATCATTGTCGTAAAGTGCTTTATGCAGGAATGTGCATTGATTTAAATGTTGTGGTTAATTCTTTGTGAAGGCAGAGTGTTGGAAGCTTAGATTAAAGCATTAAAGTCTTAAAATCCGTCCCCACTGCAGTTGTTTCATTAATGAAAAATTATTAAAGAACATAAGCACTTTAAAAGGTGTGCATGAAAAGGTTTTAATAAGACGCGCGCACACACACACACACGCACACACACACACATACACATTCATATTTACTGTCCTATAAGATGGTGTAACATTTCTAAAATGTATTTATTTATACCATCCAAAATTATGTAATACATAAATAAAAATAAATAAAATACTTTTTTACATTTTAATATTTACAGATCAAAACACATGTATAATTTAATATTGCAATATATTCTATTAATTTAATCATGAGGACAACATTAATTCTACCTAACTCCCACAATATCTGATTTAACAGTTTTATTCGGTTATTGGCAGGCCCGAAGCCTCTGATTACACACTCACTCATATACGTCATTTACATAATGAGTTCATTTGAAGAATTATTCATCACTTTAAGAGGTAAAAGACCATCTTACACCTACAAAACTAGCTGAGTGACGCGAATTGACCTCGGTTTATTGAGCTTCCCATTTTCTGTTGACCAGATTCATTAACAAAAGTGTTCGATCTCTTCAAACCTCAACTGTGGTCTGTGAAAATGTTTCTCTCTACACATATTATAAGTTCATGTTGAATACATATGGCTCATTCTGTGACCGTGTCAATAAGAAATAACTGAAGATGAGCACTCGGAGGATTATCTGAAAAGAAAGTGCATGATAATCCAGCAATATCTGCAGGGATTACTGAAGTGAAACCCGTTCAACATAATTCAGGGCTGTGTTCATCTTAATGGCTGTACAAGTGACTTCGACTGTCTTTTCAATCAATGCAAGCTGTGCTTTGAAATGAAGTGCTATCCGTTACAATGCGTCATCATGTTAACAAGCAAGTGCTTCAAAGCAAATTGGCGATTAATTATGTTTACAGTCTAAAAAGCGTCACAGATGTTGTGTAATGCAATGCATTGATCTAAAGGTGAAGTCACTCAGTCACTGATCGTCGATAACACATGACACAAACCGCACAGTTTAATACTTGCTTTTACAAAACACGCTTGATGGACAATCCTGAGGGAAATACCACCAGGTTTGTCAATATGTAACTATTGGCGATGCATCATCACACTGACAAACTTTACTGCGCCCAAACTAAATCTCACTGAAAGCTGATTTTTTGAGATATCAACCGAAAATGTGAAACACAACTTGTTCAGATTTTTGGCTTTGATTTTTGTTTTGCATTTTTAGAGTCCACCAGATTTTTTAAATATATATTTTAGGCTATATAAAATATGAATAATTACATTTTTAACATTGTACATTTTCATAAACTCAAACTTCTATAACTTTTTTTCTTTTTAACTTTCTTAATTTATTTCACTTCTACAAAAATGTGCCTTATGTCTCTGAAACAAGACCAATCTTACATCTATATTCCAAAGCATTCTTGAATTACAACCATTTAAGTTCAGAACGTGCATTTCCTATTTAAAAAAGTGGGTTAAGGGGTTAATAGGCAACACTTCCATAAAGACCCAAACAAGCGTGAGTAACACTAAAGCTACATTCATAATGATTCAATATTAGTGCACTTCATACTGCACAATATACACTGCATACTTCTCTTGAAAAATATTATGTGAAACGGATAAATGATAAATGTTTCAAATGTGCAGCTATCTTCAAGTTTGTGTAAAAAGTTATTATAGTATTGTGTTGTGAAGATCATAATTCTTTAATCATCACAATGGAAATGGAAGATCAACTTTGCATTGAATTATGGGATACAGAATTTCACACTTTCTGCATTATACTGCACAGTATGGCAAATCTATAGTACAGGTGTTCAATGCATTATAAAAATTTGCATCTTATTTGCATATTTACATATTCACAATACACATCCTACAGAAATACTATTATCCACATGCAATTTGATATGTATTTCAAATACATGCATCATAATGTTTTTTTATATTTTATATTGCTATATATATATATATATATATAAATACCACTAATTAACCCACCTTAAAAAATATGTTCCCATAACTCACTGTTCCTAGAAAACATGGAGCCAGCCTTCGGTCGAATTACTCAATAGAGGCGAACATTTCTTCAGCTGCACCCTTGAATACATAATTATAAAGTATATTTCAAAGTTAAACATTTGTGGATGCTTCCCTTTGAACAATCTCACTGATCTTCTAGATATATAGGAACAGAACAAGACACGATCTCAGAGGACAAAAATTACAGCAAATCTCACTGAATTAATAAGCCTCTGAGATATTTTGAATACTTACAATGATTACAAATTTTTTTGTGTTAAATAAATAAATAAATACTTTTATTCAGCAAGGATGCATTAAATTGATCAAAAATTACAGTAAAAGACATTTATAATGTTTCAAAAGATTCCTATTTCAATTAAATGCTTTAAATGATTAAATGTTTCCATTCAAATATAAAGCAGCATAACTGTTTTCAACATTGATAATAATCATAAATGTTTCTTGAGCATCAAATTATCATATTAGGATGATTTCTGAAGGATCATGTGACACTGAAGACTGGAGTAATGATGCTGAAAATTCAGCTTTGATCACAGGAATAAATTACATTATATATTAAAATAGAAAACAGTTTTACTGTATTTTGATCAAATAAATGCAGCCTAGGTGAACAGAAGAGACTTGTTTCAAAAACATTAAAAAACTTACCGTAAATCTCACTTTTACATGGTATTGTAAATGGGCTTATAGACAGAATGAGTGTTATATAGGGAGAACCTCATGAATAATGCATTCAGGATTCCCGATCTCTATGATGACAATGCTGACGTCTGCAGGGCAGGATAACAGGGAATGAGGAGCATCAATCACTCACCCGTACGGTAACAAGAAAGCTCTTTTTTACCCTATTGTGCTGATCTTTCAGTCTCTCTCTCTCACACACACACACACACACACACACACCTCAACACACTTGACTTGAGCTGGTCTCTGCTCAAAACATCACATCAGTCGTCCACATCACTTACTCCACAGTTTCATATTCAGGAGACGATAAATTCAATCACTCGACTCTCAGATTGATCTGTAAATGAACACCTTCAGCTCTGAGGATGAGAGTAGAGAATTTATAGAGCGTGAATACAGGAATACATATGTGATAATATTTTTTTAAAGAATAAGACAAATTAGCGAATTAAATGATCTATCTTTCTATCCATCTATCCATCCATCCATCCATCCATCCATCCTGAAATTAAAATGAATAAAAACTAGATAGATATATATTTTTTTAAATGACAAAAACACAGTAAAGTAACACAATTACAAAAACTTTAACTTTAAAAATGAAACCTGACAAAAACTATATTGATCTTTCTGTGAACAATTCATCCATAAATGTTACATTTAAAAACAATTTTTAAATTTGTAATCAAAATATCATAATTTGATCTGAAACAACCATAGTTACAATAGTTATTTGAAATAATAATACAAAAGTTATTTTACATCAATAATTAATCACTGTTATTAGTACAGCAGCTTTTCTAAACCCATGCCAGTTAATAAAGTATAAATGCTGCATGGGCATCCGTCCATTCAAGAAAATTCAATGGAGAAGAATATATTCTTATAAGAATATATACCAGCGAGTAAAACACTGTCTAATGAGCGTCCAGTTAGTTTGGCTCTGGCTAATGAGATGCTTCTGGTGGCACATTTGAACATGCAGGGCGTCTCAGTTCTCAGAATAAATCGAACTATAATAACCTCTGCTGAATCCCGCATCAGCCTCCCTGGAACATAAAGATGATTCAGCGACTTTATAGACGAGTACAGAGCACAGAGACATCATCAAAGCCGCAGCGCTCGGCTGGAGACTTCACTCCATTTTCTGTCCTTCTGTTACTCTCATTTTCTCCTGTGGATAAAAAGGCAAGGCTACAGCTGTTCGGGTTAGAGATCGGAACAAAGCCCTAAAACTATACATTAGATGCAACTCGTCCGCAACTATTTGTGCTTCTGCCATAGAGACAGAAATTATTCTTCAAATAGTGAGTTATCAAACAGAGGTCTGCTGTTACTTTAACAAGTGATGAATAAATGAGAGAAAAAAGCATATTTACATTGCAGGAACATGAGAATATCATAGGCCACATGTCAGATTTTTGCACAGATCGCATATTTTTGCAAGCAAACAGCAAAAACACATATCAGATCAAATTTTTGCGTACAATTTGGACCACTTTCATGTAGTTTTACATCCAATATGCTTTCAATATCAAAAGTCTAAACTCAGGTTCTCCTCCTATTTCACAATTTTTCTGCATAAATACCCACTGTATAACAGGCATTTGCATAGTGAAAAAAAAGTGCAGTGAAGTAAAAGCCTAACAGAACACTTATATGAAGCGTCTAACAGAACACTTATATGAAGCGTCTAACAGAACACTTAAAGGTTCTATAAGCGGCTAACAGAACACTTAAAGGTTCTATATATGAAACGCCTAACGGAACACTTAAAGGTTCTATATATGAAACGCCTAACAGAACACTTAAAGGTTCTATAAATGAAGCGCCTAACGGAACACTTAAAGGTTCTATATATGAAGCGCCTAACAGAACACTTAAAGGTTCTATATATGAAGCGCCTAACAGAACACTTAAATGTTCAATATATGAAGAGCCTAACGGAACACTTAAAGGTTCTATATATGAAGAGCCTAACAGAACACTTAAAGGTTCTATATATGAAGAGCCTAACAGAACACTTAAATGTTCAATATATGAAGAGCCTAACGGAACACTTAAAGGTTCTATATATGAAGAGCCTAACGGAACACTTAAAGGTTCTATATATGAAACGCCTAACGGAACACTTAAAGGTTCTATATATGAAACGCCTAACGGAACACTTAAAGGTTCTATATATGAAGCGCCTAACAGAACACTTAAATGTTCAATATATGAAGAGCCTAACGGAACACTTAAAGGTTCTATATATGAAGAGCCTAACGGAACACTTAAAGGTTCTATATATGAAACGCCTAACGGAACACTTAAAGGTTCTATATATGAAGAGCCTAACAGAACACTTAAATGTTCAATATATGAAGAGCCTAACGGAACACTTAAAGGTTCTATATATGAAGAGCCTAACAGAACACTTAAAGGTTCTATATATGAAGAGCCTAACGAAACACTTAAAGGTTCTATATATGAAGCGGCTAAGGGGACACTTAAAGGCTCTATATATTAAGTGGCTAACAGAACACTTAAAGGTTCTATATATGAAGCGCCTAACGGAACACTTAAAGGTTCTATATATGAAGCGGCTAACGGGACACTTAAAGGCTCTATATATGAAGCGGCTAACGGAACACTTAAAGGTTCTATATATGAAGCGCCTAACGGAACACTTAAAGGTTCTATATATGAAGCGCCTAACGGAACACTTAAAGGTTCTATATATGAAGCGGCTAACGGGACACTTAAAGGTTCTATATATTAAGTGGCTAACAGAACCCTTAAAGGTTCTATATATGAAGCGCCTAACGGAACACTTAAAGGTTCTATATATGAAGCGGCTAACGGGACACTTAAAGGCTCTATATATTAAGTGGCTAACAGAACACTTAAAGGTTCTATATATGAAGCGGCTAACAGAACTCTTAAAGGTTCTATATATGAAGCGCCTAACAGAACACTTAAAGGTTCTATATATGAAGCGCCTAACAGAACTCTTAAAGGTTCTATATATGAAGCGCCTAACAGAACACTTAAAGGTTCTATATATGAAGTGGCTAACGGAACACTTAAAGGCTCTATATATTAAGTGGCTAACAGAACACTTAAAGGTTCTATATATGAAGCGCCTAACAGAACACTTAAAGGTTCTATATATGAAGCGGCTAACGGAACCCTTAAAGGTTCTATATATGAAGTGGCTAACGGAACACTTAAAGGTTCTATATATGAAGCGGCTAACGGAACACTTAAAGGTTCTATACATGAAGTGGCTAACGGAACACTTAAAGGTTCTATATATGAAGCGGCTAACGGAACACTTAAAGGTTCTATATATGAAGCGGCTAACAGAACACTTAAAGGTTCTATATATGAAGTGGCTAACAGAACACTTAAAGGTTCTATATATGAAGTGGCTAACAGAACACTTAAAGGTTCTATATATGAAGTGGCTAACAGAACACTTAAAGGTTCTATATATGAAGCGGCTAACAGAACCCTTAAAGGTTCTATATATGAAGTGGCTAACGGAACACTTAAAGGTTCTATATATGAAGCGCCTAACAGAACACTTAAAGGTTCTATATATGAAGTGGCTAACGGAACACTTAAAGGTTCTATATATGAAGCGGCTAACGGAACACTTAAAGGTTCTATATATGAAGCGGCTAACGGAACACTTAAAGGTTCTATATATGAAGCGGCTAACGGAACACTTAAAGGTTCTATATATGAAGCGCCTAACAGAACACTTAAAGGTTCTATATATGAAGCGCCTAACAGAACACTTAAAGGTTCTATATATGAAGCGCCTAACAGAACACTTAAAGGTTCTATATATGAAGTGGCTAACGGAACACTTAAAGGTTCTATAAATGAAGCGGCTAATGGAACACTTAAAGGTTCTATATATGAAGCGGCTAACAGAACACTTAAAGGTTCTATAAGCGGCTAACAGAACACTTAAAGGTTCTATAAGCGGCTAACGGAACCCTTAAAGGTTCTATATATGAAGCGCCTAACAGAACACTTAAAGGTTCTATATATGAAGCGCCTAACAGAACACTTAAAGGTTCTATATATGAAGCGCCTAACAGAACACTTAAAGGTTCTATATATGAAGCGCCTAACGGAACCCTTAAAGGTTCTATGTATGAAGCGCCTAACGGAACACTTAAAGGTTCTATATATGAAGCGCCTAACGGAACACTTAAAGGTTCTATATATGAAGAGCCTAACGGAACACTTAAAGGTTCTATATATGAAACGCCTAACAGAACTCTTAAAGGTTCTATATATGAAGCGCCTAACAGAACACTTAAAGGTTCTATATATGAAGCGCCTAACAGAACTCTTAAAGGTTCTATATATGAAGAGCCTAACAGAACACTTAAAGGTTCTATATATGAAGCGGCTAACGGAACACTTAAAGGTTCTATATATGAAGCGCCTAACGGAACACTTAAAGGTTCTATATATGAAGCGCCTAATGGAACACTTAAAGGTTCTATATATGAAGCGCCTAACGGAACACTTAAAGGTTCTATATATGAAGTGCCTAAAAGAACCCTTAAAGGTTCTATATATGAAGCGCCTAACAGAACACTTAAAGGTTCTATATATGAAGCGCCTAACGGAACACTTAAAGGTTCTATATATGAAGCGCCTAACGGAACACTTAAAGGTTCTATATATGAAGCGCCTAACAGAACACTTAAAGGTTCTATATATGAAGCGCCTAACAGAACACTTAAAGGTTCTATATATGAAGCGCCTAACAGAACACTTAAAGGTTCTATGAAGTGGCTAACGGAACACTTAAAGGTTCTATATATGAAGCGCCTAACGGAACACTTAAAGGTTCTATATATGAAGTGGCTAACGGAACACTTAAAGGTTCTATATATGAAGCGCCTAACGGAACACTTAAAGGACAAGTTCGGTATTTTACACTTAAAGCCCTATTTACAGATCGTATCTGATGAAATAGAACGGTTAAGTTTAAAATTTGGACACATGTTCCAGTCCCGAGAATTTTGGGTTTATTTCGCTTCCCCCCCACCCCCACACAATGGTTGTCTATGGCCACTGGAAGATTCCTTCCTAAAACACATTAAACTTTCGTTTACAAAGACGTGAAACTCACCGAGTGGTCAGGGGTGTTCACTGATACGGGCCCAAAAAAAAAACGCTGAAAAAGATGCATTCCAACAGGTTTTATCGTAGTGTTTGTCCAACTCCATTGATTGTATTGAATGTGCTGTGTGAGGTACGTTATTCCTCCGCCGCTTCTTCTTCTGCTTCTTCTGTGTATTCAATGAAATGCCAGCGGTTTGCTTGCAATCGGCAAAGGTGCATTATCGCCACCAACTGGTGTCTATTATTCAAGCTCTCAACGGAAGAATCTGGGTGTGACGCGTTCGGCAAAATAGGTCCACAAACGCTAAATAAAACTAAAATTCTCGGGACAGGAGCATGTGTCCAAATTTTAATCCTAACCGTTCTATTTCATCAGATACGATCTGTAAACAGGGCTTTAAGTGTAAAATACCGAACTTGTCCTTTAAAGGTTCTATATATGAAGTGGCTAACGGAACACTTAAAGGTTCTATATATGAAGCGCCTAACAGAACACTTAAAGGTTCTATATATGAAGCGGCTAACGGAACCTTTAAAGGTTCTATATGGAACCTTGTCTACTGAGTGTATGAGGAGTATGTAACATCACTGCCCTTCTCTATAGGACACATTTTATTCCGTGCCTGCCATTTTTATGTGTATTGTGACAGATTGTGCACTTCACTGAAGGATAAATGTTGTGGATGATTATCTGCTGACTCTTGAGGGAAGGTGTAAGAGCAAAGCGCAGGTTAAACCTGAGGATTACCGCAGTGATAACCATATAATCCAGAACGCCTACAGGGAGTCATTTACCACATCAAGTGGCTATGAGTGTGTGTGTCTGCATTAAACATGCTGATGGAGAGAAGGACAGTCGGATGAATCTCTGACGAGCACGTCATCCATTCTGTTACGGGTTTAATTGAACAGATTAAGGTGTATTAAAGGTGAATTACATCATGTTTCCATTCAAATGAGTTATCATGCTGCAACTTTAATAAGAAATGTGACTTATGATTTTCCCATGCAGATGATAAAACAAATCTGACTGACGTTAAAGGAGGGACTTTAAACTATTACATGCTTTATCTTTAATAACCTAAAAAGAAATTAGCCTACAACATAAATTTCAAGACTTACATTAACAAATGTCTTAGTCTAACATTCAGAAGAAAGTTATGTGCTGTAACATAGTGTTTGTCTGCTTTTGCAAATGTGGAAAATATGATATCAAAATTAAGTTTCTCACATGCATAAATCCAATGTTTTTGCTGCACAGAAATGTAATAATAATTAAATTTGCATCATCTAAAACAATACGATAAAGACCAAAACCTACTTTAGCATCTGATTAAGATTCCTGCGAAATAAATTGCTTTCTGAAGAAAGTTGCTTGCGTCGATCCTGCTTTGAAATCACTTTTTTTCACAATGCAAATTTTAAAATATGCCAGAACCGTTTTAGTCCAAATCTTCATTCAGCCTGCAGATCGCATTGTTTGTTTTGTGTTAACAAAGGAAAGGTTGCAATGTTAGTCATGTGTGACCTAGAAACCCGAGTAATCGAGATAACAGTCTCGACTGCCCTTGAACAAAGCTCTTCACCTCCGCGTGCTCCAAGAGGTCAATCCCTCAAATTAGCATACTACAAGTCGCCTCGGATGAAAGCGCACGCTAAATATCAACTATAAAGCATATCTCATAAAAGCAAACCCGTGAACTATGAACTATCTGAATTGAATGTGGCTGAAGGTCAGTGTGATGCTGGAGCATCTCGTTCACAGGTGCTGATTCATTATTACCTTCTTTCTGCGTATTAATAGACGTATTAATGCTCAGATTAGCTTTCGTCCGCCCTATCTCTCTTTGAAATGTCTTCCCAGCATGCAGTGGGCTGTGGGAAATGTTTACACTTCAGACAGTGAGATGATGAAGCTGTCAGAGACATGCACATTCACGCTTGGCAAACCCTGAATGCTATTGAAATTCTGAACACTTAATTATAATTAATTACGGAGACTTTAAGATAAGCTCCTTAAAGATGAGTTTGCTCATTTATTCATTTGTTAAACCGAACCTGTAGTTATGTGAACCACCTAAAGGAGATGTTTAGCAGAATGTTTATGATGTTTAAATCTTTACAGTAATTAACAAGAAAAATAAATAATAATATTAATGTTACAACGTTCTTCAGTTATGAAACGGATACAATTACAGCTGTAAAACAGCTCTAAAAAGACAATGTCAATTTAGTTCAATGTTGATTCAGTGTGAATGTGATATTGTTGACCAACAACAATAATCAGACACACCTGGATTAATCAGTTTGTCCAATAATGGCAGACAGGAAACAAAGGAGCTGGCTAAAGTTCAGGAAGTAGTGCCGCTGTGCAGAAAGTCCATTCACACAAAAAAAAATATTCTGTCAGTAATTACTCACCATCATGTCGTTCCAAACCTGTAAGACTTTCATTCATCTTCGGAACACAATGAAGATATTTTTAATGATATCTGAGAGGTTTCTGTCCCTTTCAACACTCGCAAGCCCCAGAAAGGTTTAAAGACATCATTAAAGCAACTCATTTGGCAGTATATAAATAAATGTGACTTGGAATAGGATCTGGGCCACAAACACAACGGTGTTGTATTCACCCCGAAACTGAGTTCCTGAGAGAACTGCAATACTCGGTCATGACTGAGACCTGGAGTTAAGTATTATACAGCTTGCTCCATAATTATATTCTCTGCAATTAGTGTTCTGGAAGTCATCTTGGCTGAAACATCTGCCAAAAGCATGAGAAGATCTGGAGGAAGAAGTGAACTCACTCTCACACACACACACACACACACACACACACACACACACACACACACACACACACACACACACACACACACACACACACACACACACACACACACACACACACACACACCCGTGTCCAGACAGACAGTGTGTGTCATTGTGACTGCTACAGGGAAACCTATTAAACAAACAGCAATTAAGCTTCAATGATGCCAAACAAATCCATTTGAGAGAGGAGAGTATTATAAAGCAAGGTCAAATTAAACACTCCCTCATAACTGTATAATTATTATTACTGTTGGCAGGGTACGAAGATAACACAACATCATCATCACTGAGAGTCGAGGTACAGTGACGCACGATTAAATAATAAAAACATGCAAATCTCAACATGACATTATCCTGAGCAGGGAAACACGTGGTATTGTAGTATTATTTACACAATATAATATTTTTTTATATTTTGCTTTTATTCTTATATTTTCAGATTTTCAGTAATTGATGTGATTTTGTCATTCTTTTAGCTTTATTTTTTTTAGGTCAGTTTTGGTTTTTATTCATTTTAGTACTTATTTTTAGTACTTACTTATTAATTTTAGTACTTATTAAACTTATTTTATTTCAGGTAGTTGCCAAGGCTAACTTTTTTGAGTTTAAGGAATTACCTAACATTTATATTTTATTTCAGCTTTATTTCAATACACAAAAACATATTCTTCAATGTTTTTAAAATCATACGCAGCAAATAGCTTGAAAACTTTCTGTGCCAAAGAAAATGTTAACTCATCTTTATTTATATGCCATGTGTCAATCATCTATATCTGGCCTATTTTCCATGTTTTTGAAAGCATGATTTCTATTTTCTATTCTAATTGTTTACATTGAAGACAGACAGATAGATAGATAGATAGATAGATAGATAGATAGATAGATAGATAGATAGATAGATAGATAGATAGATAGATAGATAGATAGATAGATAGATAGATAGATAGATAGATATGCTGATTCAGACTTTAAATTATGACTCATCATGGCTCGTGTTATTTTTACCTGTTATGAAGCTTATGGGAGTTTTCATATCCATGTGCCAAAGAGCTCTTTGGACTTTTGTTATTGGACGTGCTTTTCCTGCAAACACTAATTACTTAACTGGATCAATTATTAATTTGCCAAATGGACCGTTATGGTTCTGGTGCTAAAAGGTGCTGTATGGAGCATTTCTGTGTGAAAGTGTCAAGGTTAAATAAAGACACTCTATTAGATGAGATACAAACATCACTCAATGCATCATGACAGATAAACCCCGCAGACTCTGAGAATACTGAGAACAGGGAGACGACTTAATGAGAGAGTCAACCGAGGTTATCCTGACCAATCACATCACAGCGTGTAGCTGAGAAAGTACAGCTGGCTTATACTGTGCTATTATACTTCAGTCTGTCAGATTTAATAATCAGTGTTACTGAAGTCATGAAGATGAAACCTACACCTCTTCCTCCCTTAGATAGAAACACACGGCTCAGCACTCAACACAACAGGAGTTTCAAAAACACCTCAGACAGAATAAAAACACCACTTTTAGAATAAAAAGTAGAATATGGTGCAAAAGTTCATTTATTTCAGTAATTCAACTTAAAAGGTGAAACTAATATATTATATAGACTCATTACATGCAAAGTGAGATATTTCAAGCCTTTATTTGTTATAATTTTGATGATTATGGCTTACAGCTTGAAAACCTTTTCACAATATTCTAATTTTGAATTTGGGGTTTTCATAAGCTGTAGGCAATAATCATCAAAATTATAACAAATAAAGGCTTGAAATATCTCACTTTGCACGTAATTAGTCTATATAATATATTAGTTTCACCTTTTAAGTTGAATTACTGAAATAAATGAACTTTTGCATGATATTAAAAAAAAATTCGAGTTTCACCCGTATTTCCAGATTAGAAGATATTTTATCAAAATTACCATGAATCCAAACTCATGGATTTACAGGATGATTTTAGTAGGATGGTGATATCAAAATCATGACTGACCGTCACCTATCCGATCCAAAACACATTATTTTTTTTTATTTTTTTACAAATCAACAGTTCACAGTTCCAATCCATCCACATTACGAATGACCAGTTAAAGTAGGAGAACGGGCTTAGGCCTACATCAGATTCGTCACATAGATGTTACTTGCAGAATCTTATTTTAAAAAAATAACTAGATTTTTGTTTTACAAAATATGGATGAAAATGCTAGAAGAGATATTTCCAAGCATTTGATGCGTGATCGTGTACATTTGATGTTGGTTGTTAAATGGGCCAACACTGCACTCTGCTGACGTAACGGGACAACTACAGCATATTGTTATAATAATATCTTTCCAGTACATGTCCATCACATCTCTTTCAAACTAATATACTGTCTTCTCTCATATTTTACATCAAATATTATTATTATTCCTTTATTTATCCAGGTAAACTGTTTGAGAACATCTTCTCATTTATAAATAAATAAATACATACGCAGACCTCAGAGTCCCCTCATGTCAAACTTCTTAAAATAAACATTCAACTCTTCATATTTTTGATTCAATGTATAATAAAGTTTTTCAGCGTCACTATCCGCTGTATTGTCCAAACCCACGACAAACGACAGTGATTGATCCATCCTGACATTTCTTCAAACTGGTCATGATGGTCATGATGGATTAAATCATAGTTCTATTGTGATTCCAGGATAAGGATTAAAAATATAATTTTTGTATCTCATTTTTACTTTTGGAATTTCATTTGTATCATAGGATTGCATGACAATAATAGGCATTACTTTAAATAGACAATAAGAGTCATATTTTTGATTTTGTACATAGAGTTACACATTATTTGTATTAATAATTATTTTACAGTTTAGGCATAAACTTAATCTTTACATCGTTACGGATGTGACACAGTAAAAATATTGTAAAAAAACAATTATACATAAATAAGGAAATAAAAGTATAAATACTAATTTATTTATTTTTACATTTCTTTGTATATTTATGTATGTATATATTTATTTATCTTTTTGGCAGCTTTGGATTTCCATACATAAGAACTTATCACTAGTAAACACGCTTCTCTGTCTTTTCCAAATTGTTTAACATTTATATTTATCACATGTATAACTTATTTTTGTGTCCTATTAGAAGGCATCCTGGCTCACAAAGAACAATGTAGTTTACAGAGAAAAACAATGGGAAATTGCGCACGCGCATCTAAGAGAATCTAACACATTCTAATAGAATGCATGATACATACACGCGTTCTAAATGAAAATAAACACATGTGTGTCTTATCAGCCACGTGGGTGGTGTAAAAGGATACACAGTGGTTCCTATTGGTCCAAATTCTCGCGGCGTCACGTGACGGGCTCCTCCTCTTCCCTTTCCGTGCGCGAGCCACGGCATTTTCCCGCGAACTCTCAGCTCCACAAATAACTCCGCTGAGCAGAGCAGCTCTGGCTCTGTTGGAATGGAATATAGATTAATTATTTTTTCGGAATAATTTAACAACACTCTTTGGGAGACATGGCGAAGCAAATTTCCCTGTTTAATTTCTTCACTAAGTCGCCTCCTCTCGCGCCGAAGGCCAAATCCAAGCCTTCTCCAGCGGAGGCAGACGCAGTGAGCAGATCCAACACCTCACCGAAAGAACAAGCCAAAGTCAACGGCAAGAAAACACCAGCAAAACCTGCCAAAGCTCAAGTTAAAGCTGGACACGCGAAACTGTTCGGAGAGAAAGCAGACACCGCAAAGGAGAGGTACAGTAACTGCAACTCATTATGCAGAATATAGCAATGCAATGTACAGGTTACCATGGTGACACCATGTCGTGGTACTCATGTGATGGCAATATCATGGTGCATTACATTACAATAACACTACAATTATATTTACAAAAAGTGCCATGGTTATTTGGACATGTACCATGGTTTTATCATCGTATTCTTGAAAGTACCATGGTACTACTGTACTGTTTTGTCATGTGCCATATTTACATTTTGCAAGGATTAGTTTGGTTATTCTATGCGTGTAGTTTATCAGCACTGCCTGTGGTTTGGGTTTCATTCTGAAAACTTACCGGAGGAGGATTGCTTTAAATGAGTCCAAGACACGTGCTACTTTTGCCTGTGTTTGAGACTTTTTTCTTTTTGGCGGGAGACCGTGTGGAGGGGGCGGGGCGAATTTCCTTCGCCTTGCGGGAATTTTTGCCTTTTCACAATATTCTAATTTAGAATTTGGGGTTTTCATAAGCTGTAAGCCATAATCATCAAAATTATAACATAAAGGCTTGAAATATATCGCTTTGCATGTAATGAGTCTATATAATATATTAGTTTCACCTTTTTAAGTTTAATTACTGAAATAAATTAACTTTTGCACGATATTAAAATCTTTCGAGGTTACCTGTGTGTATATATGTATAAGCGAATCTGTGATTTTGCACTTACTTTGTTTGAATGAATGCATCACAAAGATCATTGTTTCTCTCCAGGGAACAGTCATGCATGTTTAGTGCTGGCACTCTGGTATGGGCCAAGATGGAGGGACATCCCTGGTGGCCGTGTATGGTTGTTCCTCAACCTCTCAGCGGACAGCAGATGAGGGGCCGTGGCCGAGACCAAAGGCTTCACGTTCACTTTTTCGATGAACCACCAACCCGAGGCTGGGTTAACACAAAATACATAAGAGAGTACCAAGGTGAGAGCAGAGCAAGGCTTTTTTTTACACTTGAACATGGTCTTCGAACATTGTAATTAAAGGGGTGGTTGAATATGATTTCACTTTTCTAACTTTAGTTAGTGTGTAATGTTGCTGTTTGATCATAAACAACATCTGCAAAGTTACAACGCTCAAAGTTCAAAGCAAAGGGAGATATTTGCTTTTTAAGGACTACAACAAACGGCTGTTAGGAACTACACGACATTCCTCACGGGTTAGTGACATCACCAACCCTAGAATTTACATAAACCCCGCCCCCAGGACACGATTTATAGATTATCAAGACAGAATATGCTAATCAATGACTAGAAGATAACTGCACATAAGCTACATAAATTCATCAACTAATCATTCAGAAATGTCCTGTTGCTTCTACATGTTGTCACTTCTTCTTGAGTCTCTACATTATTGTCTGACTCCGGTTTGAACATAAAAGCCTAAAAGTTTTTGAAAATTTCAGTGCATGCGTGTGTGTGAGGTAAAAGGACACAAGCTCTTGAAGCTCCGCCCCCTGTGCTGGGAGCAGCCGCTCATTTGCATTTAAAGGGACACACAAAAACGGTGCGTTTTTGCTCACCCTCAAAAAGGGACATTTTTAACATGATATATAAAAATATCTGTGGGGTATTTTGAGCTAAAACTTCACACACACACTCTGGGGACATCAGAGACTTATTTTACATCTTGTGAAAAGGACATTCCACCCCTTTAAAATCTAAAATATTATTCAAATGCGTGTAATACTTTTATTCTGACCTTACATCATTTCTTGTTATTCTTTTAAGGCTCTGATAGCGCAGATGCCAAATCCGGAGGCGTGTTCTTCAGCGGTAAGCCTGTGATACGTAAAGCAATGGAGCTGGCAGATGCTGCAATGAAGCAGAGTCCTGAGCAGAGACTGAAGATATCCGTGTGCATGGATCCCTCAGATGAAGAAGAGGAGAATGATGAGGATATGGAGGTGAGCAATAGGGGTGGGACGATACAGGAACCTCACGATTCAATTCTGTGGCGATATGTGGTCCACGATATGATATCACGATTCGCGATATCTACGATATTCAATATATTGGAAGAAATTTCATCAACGATATATCACGATATATGTGACTGAAAAGAAAAAGGATAAGGAAATATGGAAATTTTATGCATTTATTAATGCCAACATTTCCAACATTGTACAAAGAAATATGCATTTGCATAATAACTCACTGCCTTGACGATATCCATATGGGGCTATACCTCAGTGGCAGCAACCATACAGCGTGCGCATACACTGTCACACACGCACGCACTCTCTCTCTCTCTCTCTCTCTCTCTCTCTCTCTCTCTCTCTCTCTCTCTCTCTCTCTCTCTCGTTTTTTATGTTGAACGGAATGGCTAATGTTCTCTGCTTTTCAACAAATCATTTGCACACACATTCTGTAATTGTTCTATCTGAAGCTATTGCCTGCAACATTGAAAGCTCCGGTCTCTGTGTTTAGCGCGAATGCTCACGTGATTGCCGCCGGCTCGGAATAAAATTTGTGCAGGACAGTCGTGCTGTGTACCAGCTGCTTTGACGCGATTATCAGTTTAACTGACTCGTAATGTGTGCAATATCTCATGACCTCCCGAGTGTCCGAACTCCCACCGCCTTTACTTGTGTTCTTCACCGGCCGTTGTTTGCGCCACTTTACCCCTATTTACTCGAACAGCGCCCCCCGCAAACAGAATGGTAGATATTGGGTAGTTACAGTGACACTGACAACGGGTAAATTAATCATTTTGTGTTGTAATAAAATATCGATATTGGGCGTTAGTGTATCGATTATTTATTGCGACAGAGAGCACAACAATATATTGCAATATCGATTTTTTTTTTCCACCCCTAGTGAGCAAACACTAGATCAAAAAAAGTTAATATTCACATAAAATATCCATAATGGGATATTTCAGCCAAAAATTTAATTTCTCTCATAATTTACTTGTCTTAAGTCTTTCCAAATCTGTATGACTTTCTTTCTTCCATGATTTTGAAGAATGTTACCAAGCAGCATATAGTGTCTACAAGTCAAGTCACCATAAAAGTAGTTCATAAGTCATTCAATCGCTTTGAGTGAGGAACCGACTGGAATTAAAGTCATTATTCACTGAAAAGATGTAAGCGTGCAAACAGACTGGTCTCTTTTGGTCACTTATATTTTCATCATCTGAAAAAAGCTTTAAATACACCAATAATTTGCCCCAGGATTTGTCCCGGGATCGTTTGATTTTGGTTCGCCAGTGATTTTCCGGAATCATTCACGCGCATTCACATGCATCTCGTAAAGACACGTGACATCGATGTGCCATGTAATGTCTCCACAGCGTCTTAAGAAACCACACTTGTGCATTTTTTTTCTGATTCGATCATAAACTAGCGCATCACGTACAGTTCCACTAAGCTGGCGTACGATCTCAGCTTCAGCGTCATCACTACAACACACGATTACGGCTTTTGTTCACACAGGGCGCATTCCGGAACTGATCCCGGCAATGTTACTAGGTCCCCATTCCGGGATTGATCGTGTTTGCATTCACACTGAAGTAGGGCTGCACGATTATGACAAAAATCATAATTGCCGATTATTCCCTTGAAATTGCGATTATTAATTATGATTATCACAATTTACATTATATATATATATATATATATATATATAATAGGCATATAATACATGTTTACACAAAACCTGTACTGTCCCCCCTTACACAAGTACTGTCCCCCTTTACTTAACATACACATAAATTGTAAGAATATGACTGACTACTAATAAATAAACATTAGGCCTATGCTAAAGCTATTAAATGGCAGTCCCAAACTAGTTTTTGTTAATACAATGTTGGTATGAGCCACCAACATCACTTAAAAATATAAAAAATAAAACAAAGTGAAAATAAAGTGGCATTTTGGGGTTAATATGGAAACGACAGTTACCATGGTGAATAAACATTACTAACAAGAACTGTTAATGAAACATGGAAACTGCTCCTGGTGAATAGTATGAACATCATACCTGCATGCAAATCCTTCTCAGCTAACACACGACGTACCAGTAACGTGATTTATTGGTATTTTTACTTTTATTTCGTGACTTAATAATTTACAACGTAATGACGTTCCATGCTCGTAAGTTTCTTTTGCACTTTATATACAATGAAGCGACATACTTTACTTTAAATGCGCCACCGCATTTGCGCGTGCGATTGAAGTGTGCGCTACGAGTACAGTATAACAGGAAAGTCCGTTTTTCTGAGGCGAAATTATTATTATTATTTTTCAGTGTACACTTGCGTCACTGCCTGGTAGTTCCTGTTGTGCTGCGTTTCCTGAAGTAGTCGTGATTCGCCTCTCATAACATAACGTGCTCTAAACGCACGCACGCAGAGTGTATTTTCTTTTGTAATCGCAGCTTTGAACAATTACGTAATCGTGGCATCCGTAATCGTAATTGCGATTGGAAATTCGATTAATTGTGCAGCCCTACACTGAATGCTTTCTGGCAATTTTATAAAAAATTTCCAGGATCAACTAGCTGTGTGAAAGGGGCTTAAAATGTCGCCTTTTAAATTTCTAAGAAATAAAGTCATGCAGTTTGGCAACCATCTTAATTTCTTGTTATATTTTATTATAGGTTGATAAATCAACTCTATCAGATTTGGAAATGTCTGAGGAAGAGGCTGAAGAAAAGGTGAAGCCCAGCCGACGGTCATCTCGCGCTGTGGCCGAAAATGGTCAGAAGTCGAAGCGCCGGCGCATTGTGGTGGCATCTGACAGCGATGACTCCGGTGAAGAGTTCAAACCTGAGCAAGCAAAAGCAAGCAGTGACGAGGAGGAAGATGAGGAGGTAGTGAGTAGCGAGGCTGAGGAAGAAGAAAGCGAGCAGGAGCCCGAACCAGAAAGCCCTGTGAAACCGGTCAAGCGCAAACGTCCTTTAGAGAAGCCTGTAAAATCACAGAGCAAACCAGATACCCCAAAACGATCACCTGTGACTTTACCATCCGTGACGTCCAACACCAAATCTCGACTCTCTGCTTTCTCTGCCCCAGACAACTTCGAAAGTCACAGTACCAGTGCAAATGGGACGGAAGGAGGATCTACTGTGTGGGACCATGAGAAACTCGACTGGCTGCTGGACGGCAAGAGAAAGGATGCGCAGCGTAAGCGACAATCTGATGAAAACTACGACCCCACGACTCTATACGTTCCCGATGATTTCCTTAACAGGACAACGCCTGGAATGCGCCGTTGGTGGCAGTTGAAGTCTGAGATGTTCGATACGGTTCTTTTCTACAAAGTTGGAAAGTTTTACGAGCTCTACCATATGGACGCAGTGATTGGCGTCAACGAACTCGGCCTTACCTTCATGAAGGGCGCTTGGGCCCATTCAGGCTTCCCCGAGATTGGCTTTGGACGCTTCTCAGACGTACTCGTGCAAAAGGGCTACAAAGTGGCTCGCGTGGAACAGACCGAGACCCCTGATATGATGGAAGCACGATGCAAGAAATTGGCGCGTCCAACCAAATTCGACCGTGTCGTCAAGCGAGAGGTTTGCCGAATCATCACGCGAGGGACTCAGACGTACAGCGTGCTTGATGGCGCCCCTTCTGAAACTCAAAGTAAATATCTGTTGAGCATTAAAGAGAAGAGCGAGGAGGACAGCGCAGGCCATTGCCACATCTACGGGGTTTGTTTCATTGACACCTCGGTGGGACGCTTCCATATCGGTCAATTCCAGGATGACCGCCATTGTTCCCGTTTGCGTACTCTGGTTGCACACTATTCTCCTGCCCAGGTTATTTTCGAGAAGGGCAACTCATCAGCCGAGACATTGAAAATCTTTAAGGCCCTCTTGTCTTCCACTTTACAAGAAGGCCTCAATGCTGGTTCGCAGTTCTGGGATGCCCAGAAGACCTTAAAGGTCCTTGCTGAGGAAGACTACTTTAAAGAAAGCAAAGCGTCAGCTGATGACGAAAAGGTATCAGTGCTTCCTCCAACTCTCAAAGCTATGACGTCCAAATGTGACGCTCTAAGTCTCACTCCAAAGACGGGTTATGAACTCGCTCTTTCTGCCCTTGGCGGCTGCATGTTTTACCTCAAGAAATGTCTAGTGGACCAGGAGCTTTTTTCCATGGGCAACTTTGAGGAGTATGTTCCTGTCGATGTGGAGATGGAGCAGGCTGGGGGGGCGTCTTGTTTTTTTGCCCAGACCCATCAAAAAATGGTTTTGGATGGAGTGACCCTTGCTAACCTTGAGATCCTTCAGAATAGCTCGACCGGCGGTCCTGAGGGAACCCTACTTGAACGATTGGACACGTGTTGCACTCCCTTCGGCAAACGGTTGTTGAAGCAATGGCTCTGCGCCCCTCTTTGTAATCCATCCTCCATTGGTAATCGTTTAGATGCTCTGGAGGACCTGATGGGCGCTCCATCCCAAGTGACCGAAGTCACCGACCTACTAAAGAAGCTCCCGGATCTCGAAAGGCTACTTAGCAAGATCCACAGCATGGGTACTCCTATAAAAGGACAAGACCACCCGGACTCCCGAGCCGTTCTGTACGAGGAGGTCGTCTACAGCAAACGTAAGATCGCTGACTTTCTCGCAGCACTTGAGGGTTTTAAAGTCATGAAAGAAATCGTGTCGATCATGGAGCCCGTCGCCGAAGGCTTCCGATCTAAACTAATGCGCCAAGTGTTGCTCCTCAAGACACAAAATGAAGATGGGCTTTTCCCCAACCTTTCGAAAGAGCTCAAGCGTTGGGACAAAGCTTTCGACCATCAGAAAGCTCGAACCACAGGTGTCATAACTCCAAAAGCTGGCTTTGATCCGGAGTACGACCAAGCCCTAGACGGAGTTAAAGACTGTGAGAAAGGCCTGCAGGAATACCTGGACCGACAGAAGAAGAGATTGGGCTGTAAGAATCTATCATACTGGGGAACGGGAAGGAACCGCTACCAGCTGGAAGTCCCTGACAGTGTTTCCGAGAGGAGCGTGCCAGAGGAGTACGAGGTGAGGTCCACGAAGAAGGGCTGGAAGCGTTACTCTACCAAAGAGATCGAGCGGCTGTTTTCAGAGATGCAGAGCTGGGAAGACAAAAGAGACGCAGCGCTTAAGGATTGCATGAGAAGACTCTTCTACAATTTCGACAAGAATTACAAAAACTGGCAGACAGCCGTTGAGTGCATGGCTGTACTTGGTAAGAAGAAAAAAAAAACTGATTCCCCGGTTTCACAGACAAAGCTTAAGCCTAGTCCCAGATTTAAATGCATGTTTGAGCTGTTTCAAATGAAAGTGACATTTAAAATTTTGTCTCAAGATGCAGGCCAGTAATGTTTTTTTTTTCTAAGGCACATTTCTTATAGCTACGTAAATGTCCTAATTGAACTAAGGCTAATCCTGGCTTAATCTAACTCTAAGCCCCGTCTGTGAAACCAGGCCTATATTTATTTTGTTTAAACGTTCAAAATGTTGGTATTCATAAGACTTGTTTTTACCGTTTCATTAAAAATGGTTTCGTACAGAATATCATGTATACCGTACTTTACATCAATAATGCCAACATGCTCTATTCATTCATATTTTGTCAACTCCTAGCTGAAAATAAGCTGTTTTTCATATTCGACTGTAGTTTATACAGCTATTCTTTATGGATAGGTTGTCAAAGGATTAATTTGAGCTAGTTTCTAATTACAAGTGCATTTAAATGCATAACAAAATCCTGATTGAAAAACATCTTACTAAAAACCTTTTTAAAGGTTTGCATGTAAATCAATTAAGTGATGGCTAAAAAAAAAAATTTTAACGATCTTTTCCTCAAAATAGCTACAAATAGAATGGTTGTATGCGCAAATACAACAAGCCATGGAAATTTGGACTTCGACTTTTCTTTCTTTTTTCAGAATTTAATTTTTTTTCAGAATCATGGAATGTTTTGGACCACAGAAAAGTGGACAATTTTCCAAAAAAAATCCCTTGTTTGCAGAAATAATTACTTGTGACATTGGTACTAGAATGCTATTTTGTAAAATTACATGTTTCTGTTGTTCTTACCACCAGATGTGCTGTTGAGCATGACCCGGTACAGTCAGAGCGGCGACGGGCCCATGGCGAGACCGGAGATGGTTCTTCCGGGTGACGGGTCTCAGTCGCACCCCTTCCTGGATCTGAGAGCGTCCCGTCACCCTTGTGTCACCAAGACCTTCTTCGGTGATGACTTCATTCCCAATGACATCTTCATCGCTTGCCCTAGCGGTGAAGAAGAAGGTCAAGATAATGATAAAGCACTTGCCCCGTGTGTGTTAGTCACCGGGCCAAACATGGGAGGCAAGTCCACCTTAATGAGACAGGTGAGTGTTGGAAATCAATATTCAAGATGACAAAAACAATGTTCATGGTGTGTTAATTAAATTAAAAATCCTCTAAATCCAGATTCACAGTCTATTCTGATGTGACATTCAGTGTTGCAAAGGCAGTAGAGGAAATATTATTAATTTTTGTCTTCAGCTTATATTTGAAAATAATTCTGAACCGGCCCAAAATAATTGATTTGAACTGAATCGTGGCCAAATTTCATTGTGCATGTAGTAAAGAATTGTAATCGAATCATTGTCAGAGCAAATATTTTCACCCATACAACCCTAATCTGTATGTAGTCAAGAAACATCTAGGCAAAGTGAATGTGTTCAGCAGCTGTTTAGGCAGGAAGAAGGATGTGGTTTGAGCTCCTATTTCTGGAAATGCAGGTTTCTATATCATGTTTTCAGAATGTTTAGGCCTGGAAATTCAGTCTATAAACATAATATTAAGTATTTGGCATTTTTGTATTGTATATTTGTATTATTATTATTTTAAATGCATGGAAAACTCTAAAGCAGATTTGTAAAATGTTGTATTCAGTCTATGGTATATCTACACATACTGGATTTATGGCCTATTCATTGAGAGAGTAATATGGAATATTTGTACTTTTAAGAATTAATTTCTCCCACTGCGGGACTATTGAAGTAACCTAAAGTGTTAAAGAGGACCTATTAAGTCTTGATTTTGTTTTTGAGGTCTTCTGGATTAGGTTTTCATGCTTGAATTTTCAACAAACACATTCTCCATTTGTTGCGGCTCCTCCTCCAGTCTGTCAGTATTGCTCTGTTTAGTTCCTGTCTCTATGAAGCCCCGCCTTCTGAAAGCACACTGTGCTCTGATTGGTCAGCTGGAGCAGTGTGTTGTGATTGGTCAAGCACTTCGTGTGTTTGGGAAATGTCCCGCCCCTTACCATAACCGCCAGTTTCAACACATGGATTATTTAAACAAAAAACATTTTGTTCATTCCCGGAAAAAAAATTTAGGGCTGACTTCTAATAGTCGAGGATTCGACGATTCGATTCGGAGAGGTCTGATTCGACTATGAACCTCATAGTCGAATACATGGGCGTCAGTTTGGTTTGAAATGTGCTGGGGACAGAGACGCATTCGCATTTTCAGAAGGGCTGGGTACAATTTTATTTATTTTTTCGCTTTCGCGCAGGTCATGTTTTGAAAGACGATGTCCTGTAGCTTACTAATGTAAATAAATAAAAATATATTCAAAAATCTGCTTCACATTTTCAGCAGGGCTGCGGAGCGGCTGTGGGTTGACTCCACACGGTTCTCATGTGCGTTAAAAAGCTTTACGTGGTTTAATGTACCTAAACAACGATTACCAAATTTCCCTCTCATATTGCTCCTCATAACCACTGAAAATGGTAAAAAAATCTAACCCGGAGTCCAATTATTATGGACGTTATCTGATATTAAGCGTTTCTGCTTCACATTTTCAGCAGGGCTGCGGAGCGGCTGTGAGTTGACTCCACGCGGTTCTCATGTGCGTTAAAAAGCTTTACGTGGTTTAATGTAGCCTACCTAAACAACGATCACCAAATTTCTCTCTCATATTGCTCCTCATGTTTATGAAATGTTATGATATATGTGTGATATGTGTTTTTTAGCTCTTTTGTTTGAAATGGAAAAAATCTAGCTGCTATCTAAAAAAAAAAAAAAAAAAAAAAAGGTTCGACTATCAGTCGACTATGGCAAAATCTAACGAATCAGATTCGACTATGAAAATCCTTAGTCGAAAACAGCCCTAAAAAAATTATTTCCGATTTGATTCTTTATTATATGTCGCTGTGTTTCAGTGTGGTCTGGTGGTGATCTTGGCCCAGCTGGGCTGTTACGTTCCTGCTGAGAGTTTGCGTCTCACTCCTGTGGACCGAGTGTTCACTCGTCTCGGCGCCTCTGATCGAATAATGTCGGGTAAGTTGTGGCTTTCCCGTTCAGTGTTCATGTGTGAGCTTCACTCTCAGTACTTAATGTATCGTGTTTTCTAGGTGAAAGTACGTTCTTTGTGGAGCTCAGCGAGACTGCTAGCATACTTTTGCACGCCACCAACCACTCCCTCGTCCTGCTCGATGAACTGGGTAAATGATCTGTCCATCTCACATTAAACTTTGTAACCACACTAAATGTAAACCAGCGGTTATTAGAGAATATCTGGGTGTAAATCCTCAACAAACCCGTCTCCATACCGGCGGGTGGAACTGGATAAATATTCTGAATGTTCTGATGAATCATAATCGTACACTGTTGGCTCATGGCCAGAGGAGAACTGAGCGACTGAGTCTGGTTTCTCACAAGGTTTTTTCTCCATTCTGTCACTGCTGGAGTTTGGGTTCCTGCCACTGTCGCCTTTGACTTTTGGCTTGCTTAGTTGGGGACATTTAACTTAATAACCAACAGTATTATTGATCTGCCTGTATTAACACCATTATGTGAGAACTGAACTGAGCCGGACGATGATATCACAGTTTTCTCCAGAGCGGCTATACAGGTGAAACTGGAAAAATTAGAATATGGTGCAAAAGTTCATTTATTTCAGTAATTCAACTTAAAAGGTGAAACTAATATATTATATAGACTCATTACATGCAAAGTGCGATATTTTAAGCCTTTATTTGTTAAAATTGATGATTATGGCTAGTGTTGTCAAAATTCGGTACTGAAATTTGAAAAATGTGACTCTTTGAGCGCTGTTGAGCGGAATCATAAACACCTCTGATTGGCCATTGTGTTCACAAGCTCATCGGATATGTCTGTGATTGGCTATAATGATCAACGCACGAAAGTGTTTTGAAAGCAGGAGCGTTTAAAAAAAAAAAAGCAAGCGTCTATCAGCGTCAGTGGATCGATCAGCTGATAGACGCCTGCTTTCAAACGCTCCTGTGTGTATCTGTGTAATCGCTCGCTGAAGAGCGTTATTGATGTATATTTACATGTTTTTGAAGCGCTGATCATTGTAGCCAATCACAGACATATTTGATGAGCGCGTGACAATGGCCGGCCATTCCGAGGTGTTTACGAGGTGTCACATTTTTCAAATTTCAGTACCGACTTGGTACCGAAGTCGGTACTTTTGACAAGACTAATTATGGCTTACAGTTTATGAAAACACCAAATTCTAAATATAGAATATTGTGAAAAGGTTTTCATAAGCCATAATCATCAAAATTATAACAAATAAAGGCTTGAAATATCTCACTTTGCATGTAATGAGTCTATATAATATATTAGTTTCACCTTTTAAGTTGAATTTCACTTGCGTATATATATATATATAAACTAAATTAAAAACTTTTTTACAACAAAAATGAAGTATCGCTGAACTTACCTAAGCTGGACTGTGACGCTATTTTCTTCTGGAAACAAACTTTGTTGCATTATTTTCCTGTTATCTATTTAAAGCTGCTTATCTATTGTAAAAAGCGCTGTAGAGATAAAGGTGACTTGACTTAAACTGAACGAGTTCAGAGCTTTTGTTGTGTGTGAACTGCAGGCAGAGGTACGGCCACGTATGACGGCACAGCCATCGCGAGCGCAGTGGTGAAGGAGCTGTCCGAGAAGATCTGCTGCCGGACCCTGTTCTCCACTCATTACCACTCGCTGGTGGAGGAACACGTCCAGGACCCCGCCGTGAGACTCGGACACATGGTCAGTTTCACCGGCTTTATCAGAAGCGCAATTATACCACTGAATAAGAGACAAACGTATACCAATTGACCGTTCGCAATGACCTGCCCCCTTTAGTTACTGTTGCTATGTCCGACAAGCCACGCCTCTCTCACGCCACACCATGTTCTCACGCACAGTGAACAAGTAGTTGTTTAGTGAAAGGATTTGTATTTGTTTCCCTCTCAGGCCTGTATGGTGGAGAATGAATGCGAGGACCCCAGTCAGGAGACCATCACCTTCCTCTACAAGTTCATCTGTGGCGCGTGTCCCAAAAGTTACGGCTTCAACGCAGCCCGCTTGGCAAACATCCCGGAGGAAGTCATCCAGTCGGGCCACAAGAAGGCCCGTGAGTTCGAGAGGAGCACCGTGTCTCTCAGGATATTCAAGTAAGAAACCGTTAAGTAGAGATGCACCGAAATGGAAATTCTAGATGCACTTAAACCGGAAATTACGCCTTTTTTCTTTCAGTGCATCGTTACAATTAAGCACATTTTTCGTTATTGATCAATTGACCTCTGCTCAATCTCATGCTGCATCTGGGCATTTTTAGTGTTGTAGTTTTTGTCATTATTGTAATATAGTACTATTGCAGATGTGCTTAATCACGTGCGTAATTTCCTATGGGGACAGGGGGGACATGTCAGGATTGTTTAAAAATCCTGTTTGTGTTCCCCCCCACCCCCCACTTTCAAATTCGTTTAGGATTTTTAACCGCACGCCGTCATCGCGGAACACACTGAGGAAACAAAAACTGCCCGACAGCCGACCATCGGCTTAGCGTGTCCCGGGCTTTAAAGGTTCTAAATGGAACCATTAATGCCAATAAAGAACCTTAATTTTTAAGTGTGCCGTTTGCTTTTTTCTTTCAGGACAGTAATTGTATCAGACGGATGTGTTTCTAGATCAGTGTGTTTGTGTTTTGCCATTTTTAAAACCTATTGTGTACGTGACACTGCTGCAGTTGTGTTCAATTGTGATGATGAGAAAAGTTTCTCGAGGACTAGAGCAGTGTAGCCAGGTTGACACCAGACACTTCACGTTGTAACTGAGACCGGGTCTGGGGAAGGTTCATTCACAGCCCATTTCCAAAGAGGTGTCACTCAAATGCCTCTGGGTGCAATTGGATAGAACTAAAACCAATCAGATCGATCGTCATAGTGTAAAGCCCGCCTCGACGTTTGTGATTGGTGCCTCGATTTGGAAATGGGCTTGAATGGGCCAGACGGACTTGCTGAGTAAATCTCAAAATTGCTGGAAGTTGGTCAGGGTTTCCTCAGTTGACTGTCATGGCTGCTTAAAATTGTGCAAAGTCATTTCAAACACTTACAAAATCATGAATGCATTAATATTAATGCGTTTTCCAAACTGTTGAATACTAGTATGCATTGGAGAATCTAATCGCTTTATTTGTTTTGTCAGGAAACTCTGGTCATTGGCTGAAGCCCCCACCGCTGATCGTGAGCAGTTCTCAGCGCTGGTTCAGACGGTCCGCAGCCTGTGATGGAGAACGTGTCGTTTTTGTTTGTTTTGAGCACTTCTGTTCAATATTCCATGAGTTATTTTTCACCACATATAAAGCAAGTAAGCATCTCACTACTGAAATGATCTAATAAAGTTTATTTTTAAAAATGTAACACGTTCCTCTGACTAGGAAATTAAACTTTTGATTAATTACTACCAGCTACATAATGGTTATTGAGTACTTCACAATATATTAAGTCTAGATGTCATGGAACATGCATACAATTCAGGCTGTATGAGAACCCACAGTCACCAAATACAGTTGGATGGAGGGGAAAAGCACAAAAAAAGCTGTACAGATATTCATCAGAGCTTCAAATAAGCAAGAAGCCTCTTAAAAATCTCCAGCAATGTCACTTCGGCTCGCAGCGGTCAGGGTGAGGCGGCGCAGGAATGCGACGCGTGCGCAAATCTGGTCAGCCTTGCATTTTTTTTATCTTTCCTGATGTCATCCAATCAGGATAAAGGGGTTGGGATATTTATCTAAATCACTTTGGCCAAATTGTACCCACCATCCTGGTGAAAAACCTTGATATATAACTTGGACACTTTCCTTTCAAACTCAAAACATTGCTGGAGAA
Organism: Phoxinus phoxinus; assembly: GCF_949152265.1. Taxonomy (NCBI): domain Eukaryota; kingdom Metazoa; phylum Chordata; class Actinopteri; order Cypriniformes; family Leuciscidae; genus Phoxinus; species Phoxinus phoxinus. The sequence goes on along the minus strand of NC_136889.1, from coordinate 3,259,208 downwards.
TACTTAGTGTTTCCTTCTCTCTCTTTTTTTTTTTTTTCCTCAAATCTCTTTCACAGAAAGAACATACATCCTGCGACATGAGAACAAATACAGCAATCTAAGGTATAAACAACCCCAAAATTAATATACTTAATAAAATAAAAAGACATTCAAGTACATTTAAGATTTTTGCTTGAAAATACAAAACTACATGAGAAAGCATTAAAATCAAACCTCAATAACTCAGTCTTTTTAAAAAAACAAAACAAAAACTGAAGTGCTGGGTCACTTTTTTTCCCCGTACATATACAAGAGTGCGGTGATGGCTGCTTGGAGAACAGGTGCATCATGGGAAGCATTGTGAGTCTACGCTCTAGGTCCATCTCTCTCGTATGTGGCTCAAACTGGGGATCCATGCGCTTCACCGTCCTCGTTTATCATCCCACGAATCCTGAGTCGCGATCCGAGAGCATCGGCAGGAGAAACAGGATCGCAGAGTGACTGTGTTTGCATTTGTTAAATAGAAATGTTTTCTCTGTCCACGTTTACACAATGTTTGTTTTTTTTGAATAAAATTGAATTATTTCTAGCGTGTAATCTCATCTGCACTGGACTGAGCACTCGGAGTCTGTAGGTTCAGTTGTGCTGCAGTGTGTTGGACTCTATAGGAGGAGCCGAGTCGTACAGCGTGTCTGTGTCGTGAGTCGGCTCTCCGGCTAGTGTGCAAGGGTTTGACAACGTCCCTGCACCACAGTCACAGAAAAACCTGCAGAGAGACAGACACACACACACACACACACACACACACACACACACACACACACACACACAATCAGTACACAAGATATACATGACAACACTTCAGTTTAGGGTCCAATTCTCACTAATAACTAGTTGTTTATTAGCATGCATATTATTATTGGCTGTTTAGTAGTACTTATGAAGTACATATTAATGACTCGCTCTGCATGACCATATTCTACATCTCTTAAGTGTAAAATAAAAACCAAACTTTTTTCTTTCTTTTTTTATGAAATTGTTTTTTGGCCAATTATAACTATTTTCAATCAGTCAATCTGTATATAAAAATATATATGCATGTTTCTTAATTATATAAAATATAATAAAATAGTTATAGGGCCATTGCATTTTTAGCTAGTAACAATTTAATTTGAAAAAAATTTGAATCATATTTTACAGGTAAAAAGATGTATTACATAATAGTTTTTTTTATCTGTAAAATGAGATTCAATCTTTTTTATTATTATTAAATTGTTCCTAGCTAAAAATGCAATGGCCCTATAATTATTTTACAGAATTAAATAAATATATATATATACACACACACGTATGATAATAATTTTCTTTTTTTTTGAATTGTCAATTTGCTTGGCTCTTAAGCACGTTCTCTCCAATGGTCATCATAATGCAAAACCTCTATAACAGTAATATTTTTTGGACATAATATTGGATTAATACTTCCAAATGCACTTTACAAGACAGTTTGTACTCTTACTTAAAAATATTTTTTTTCCCCCGACAAAGCAATTTACAGGAGAAAACATGCTTAAAAATGGACTTATTTTTTTAATGCAAAGCAAGCTCATAGTAAGATTTAGAGGGCGTGACTGACCTATCATGTCTAATAAATTCTACGTCGTGCCCTTGATGACACTTCTTGATGCAGTTCACACAGATGGCGTTGCGGTCTGTCGTGTTACAGGTGTGACACCTGCACGGAAGAACACAGCAGTGAGAAAGCAGCCGCTAACGTCCCGCGCAGAGTTCAAATGGGTGTTCCTGAGGAGCGTTACCTGTAAAAATCGTGCATTGGATAGCTGGTGTAACTGGAAATCTTGTACAGGCACTGACCTCTGCTCACCGCTTTCTCAATGGCATCCTGGTTGTTCATGATTTTGTTGTCTGTGGAGAAGATTAAAGGGGTTCACTTCATGTTCACTGGATCATTAAATAGGCAAATTCAAAATGTGTTCAGTTCACCTTTCATTGTGACGTTGACGCCAGACGCGAGAAACAATCCACCGAAGCGATTGTTGAAAATCTGATTGCCTTCTAAAGTTGCTGTCGCGTGATTGGTGATCTCAATGCCTGAGACAGACAGAGGGGAACAATCACTTGCATATAAAGACTACTAAGAATACATCTTATCTGTGCGATTCTATAAAAAAAATATGTTCAGTTCCGAAAAACTTTTCATGAAGGTTTTAACAAAGTGTTGTTCAATTGCATTGAATAATTTCAAGGTAAATCAATAAATATCAACATATGCTCACACAAATCTGCACTAAAAATGTTTACTATAAAAAAATCTTAATAAAGGGGCTTGTTCAACCATGTGCTTCCTGTTCACTTCCTGAAAGAATGATGTGATTGTCATCTTTTTTTTTACATTTACAGAATAGTGGCTTATTTTAAAGGCTCTGTAAGATGGTAAAAACACTAATGCATAATCTGAAGAAACAACTTCAATAAAATAGGTTTTTAAATGTATTTGGCCTTCTGTATTTGGACCATTACTGTCTTAATGGTCCTACCAGAATGGCTTCATGCAAAACAATTTGTTATATTTATATATATATATATATATATATACACAATAAAAAGCTTTTCTGAAACAAAAATTATGTGCAGAGAGCTTATGTCAATTTTTCCCATTTAAAATGTCCATATGCTAACACCGAAATGGGAAACATGAATGGGAGACAGAGGGAAAAAATATTTTTTTAAATAAAATAAAAGTTCAATTGATGTTAATTTAAATATCTAATTAAATATGTCTAAAAATTTCCTGGGTAACACTTTATTTTAAGGTGTCATTGTTACAGAGATATAAATTAACATGTACTTACTATATGTAGGATTGGGGTTTGGTTCAGGGTTAGTTGCATGTAATTATGCATAATTTACTGTTATTACTATGGTACATGTAACAAGGACACTGTAAAATAAAGTGTTACCACTTCCTGTTCAAAAAATGAGTTTACCAGCAGCAAATCCATCAAATATCCTGTTCTTGCGCAGCACAGGGTGACTGTTAGTGCTGATGAGGACTCCCGCCTGGGCATTCCTGAAGATATCGTTCTCTTCCAACAACCCTACAACATACAAACACAACATCATAATGCTGACGTGCAGAGGAACAGCTCACACTGTCAGTCCAAACACCATTATTAGTGTCTGACTGGAATCTGATCTAAATGATTGACTGTAGCAACTATTCAGTATGCAACCGTGTCTGTGTGTGTTTTCTGGAGCAAGAGCCTGTTCTTGTCCAGGTCACAAACCAACTGTGTGTTTCCACAGACTTAATGCTGTAATGTGTTGTTTACCTGACTGTAACAGTCTAAAACAACATTCACATCCCAGTATTTGTGCAGGCAGTAGCCGCGTTTCCATTACCCTTCAAATTGCGCAAATTGAAAATACACCCAATGGAAACATAAATTGCGCAAAAAACCTCCCATTTAATCGCAAAAAAGTTTACGCTCGCATGAGGTGATTCAGGCAATTCGAAAAATAAATATTATTTTGCAAAACTGCAATGGAAACAGTTTTTGCACATTTACAGTCACCTGACGAAGATGACGCGGTGTGTTTGGACAGAAGACGAGACAGAGTTCTTTATTAAATCCATAAAAGACAAAAGAATTACAGGAATACTGGATTCTAAACCTCAAAGAAACGCCACAATCAAGACCTCGAAGCAGAGATGAGGAGAAACACCAGAAACTCCTCATATGTGTCGCTCACAGTATAAGAGTCTTTCCTTGCCATTAATGATTGGATAACACACACACGTCTCCTTCCATTAATAATAATGGCTAGTGTGGCGGCTGAGATATACATAAACCCACCCACATCTGTCTCCATGATTTCTGGAATGACTGATCGCGAGAGGAAAAAATTTAGTTTTAGTCGCATAACATCGGTTAATGGAAACGCCGTCATTTCGCAATAGTTTTTTGTCGACATTTAGAAGAAGAAAAAATGCTAAAGTTTTGCGCAAATCTGTAATGGAAACGCGCCTAGTGTGGCATTTCTGTTTTGCGGTTCACAATATCGAGAGTGAATCTAGCTCACATAAACACCCAGTACTCTCATCCGTTTCATCATAGTTTTATATATTTAGATATAAGGAGAAAAATAGTGCAATGTTACGTTGCTCAAAAAGAACGCTTCAGCATTTCTCTGGCTGGTCCTGCGACTTATAGTCAGGTGCGACTTATATATCAACATTAATTCATACTGACTGAGATGAACCAAGAGGAAACATTACCGTCTACAGCAGTGAGAGGGCGCTCTAGTTAGCGGAGTTGTTCAGAAGCGACACCGAGGAAGAACTCAATGTATTCAGTGTTGTGTGATGAGATCGGGAGCTTGGTGAACTTGCTGACCGGTAACTTGTTGGACTCGCTGGCTAATGTTAATTTAGTCTATTCAGTCTCCCAGAAATATGTTCTTTATGCTATTGTGTCGCTGAATAACTGTTAATGTGTTACGCTAACATACCGGACACCTATTCAGCTGTTGTTCTGTGTGCTGTTGTGGAGCTGAATAACCTTTCCAGATTAAATGTCTGTTCTTGGTCCTGGATTTTGTGAAATAAATTTCTAAATAAATGCGACTTATAGTCCAGTGCGACTTATATATGTTTTTTTTCCTCTTCAAGATGCATTTTTTGACTGATGCGACTTATAGTCCAGAAAATACGGTACATGAGCAATAATGGAGCATGAAGAAGAGCGTCACCTCGTCCTCCGTTGAATATACAGATTCCCCCGTCCCTCCCGTCGTGGATCTTGTTCCTGCGGAGTGTGGGGTTGCTGTCGGTCTTGATCCAAACCCCCGCCATGGCGTTATCAAAGATCTCGTTGTCTTCAATAAAGCCTAAACCTGAGAAGAGATTACGAGGACGCTTATTTTTCTGATTAAAACAGAAATATCAGCCTTTATATCAATCAAAGACATCAAAAGGTTATGATGGAAATATTACCTGAATTGTAAACAAGAATTCCTCCATTTTGTCCACCCCAGATCTTATTCCTCCGAATTTTAGGATTGCTGCCAGTTCTACAAAAATAAATGCAAAAAAATAAATATATATTTACGTCACTACTTTAAAAAAAAGAAAGAAGTCATTTTATAAACCTTTAAAAATGTATAAATTATGGCAAAAATCAATCACGATTATTTAACTCAATTACTTTGGAAATGTTTTTTATTTATAAATGTATTTATTAAACTTCTGTTAAAAAGACAAGTTTGTTTTAGAAGGACTGACAATAAATGCAATGATAAAAATACACTAAATAAATGATAAAAAAAATTAAATATATAAAAATACATACAAAAGGGTTGAAAGTGAGAGCATCATTGCGAAATGGAAAGTGGCACAATAATAATTTTGTCTCGATCATCATATTAGCTGAAAGCCAAAATCATAACTGAAAATACAATTCGTAACTGAAATAATATTCAAGCACCGCCCAGCTCTACATGATGGTGCTTACACCTGAATATTCGGATACAGTGACGCCACTGACCTGATCTGAACTCCAGAGTACATGTGGTTATAGATGTCATTGTCTTCGAGCACTCCGTGACCGTTATCATAGAAATAAACGCCCACCTGCGGACAAAAACATTTCAGATTTTATCTCGAGAACGAGTCCACCCATGTGCTCACGCTTGCGCCACGTTTGGTCTTTTGAATGGGAGTGTTTGCATGAGTGTTTGGAAGCAGGATACACACACTGAATGATGATTAACACAGAGAGTACACACCTGTTTTCCACTGTGTATTCTGTTTCTGCGGAGCACAGGTGTGCTGCCCGTGGTCACCCACACACCGGCCAGTGTGTTGCTGTACACCTCGTTCTCCTCGATCACACCCTGACCCTTCTCATGCTGACAAACCAGAGACAAATCAGAGACTGTAGTGAACAACCTGGTCATCAAGACCAGAACAGGGTTTCCCAAACGAGTCACCATGAAATCACAATTCCTAGAATATTGCAGTATTTATTATAAATGATTTATCCGTGGACATCTTTTTTTTATTATTATCATTCATACGCCCTCGTAATTTGTAATAAAAAAATTCAATCCCTCCCTCTTGCAGAATCTCTTCTCTGATGACGCGTTTACGCGGTTTTTTTTGGAATATAGTGGATATTAGTGAATTTTTGATATGTATCTTTTTTACATTTTGATGTCATAGATTGCTGGTGTATTTGGGCTGCATAGAGTTTGATTTAAATGTGTCTTGAATTTATAGATTCTCTTGATATTGTTAAAGATTTTATATTTCCCCTTAAAGGAGAACTCATAAAGGAGCCGATCTTAAATGAGCCGATCCAAATGCGCTGAACTGTGTAGAATCTCATATGGTCTAGCACACTTGGATCGGCGTTCATAGATCGACTGATAGAGACTGTTTTTCAAAGATGGCTTCTGCTTGTATACGCGAAGTTGACTATGTATAAAGTATCTTCTTATTAAACTGTCTGGACACTTACACAGTTCTCAATGCTTCGGTTTGCATGTAGGGACCCTCATTATGCTACCGTGTTAGTGTGGGGCTATTTTGAGCCTTGTTAGTGGTATTAACAAGCGATTTTTATTTGTCATTACTCAATGCCCTATATACTAGCGTTATACTAGCGTTATAGGCTAAACTGTTTTTAGAGATAAAACTATTTACATTCAACAATCATGAAAACAAATCTCAGATAACGGTTGACTAGGTAACAATGTGTAATTAGACCAAAGGTTCATTTTGCGCCGGAGTTCTCCTTTAAGAAAATACTAAGCCGTTATTCTGATAACATGTCATAACTTATTGATTGCAGTATAAAATGATTCCGAGTGATATTTTACCACATCCTGATGAATGCGTATTAGTTGCAACGTGCTGGTGTGCAGATGTATGTGCGTTTTTAAAATGTTATAACCATGAATAAAGGTTTTTTATATATATATATATGCCTTGGTGTCGTATGATTTTTGCAAGTTGAACTATTCCGTATCCAAAGAGCACTGAGATACAGACTTTACAAACCCAGAAGCACTTTTTGTATTTAGATTCAATCTTTAGTTTATTTGCATGTCATATGACCATCAACCAACATCAGAGAACCATGAACAAGTGTTGTTAAAAGATGAATTGGAGTATGTCTGCTAGATGTTTTGGTCTGTTCACTCACCACATAGATGCCTCCATGCTGTCCGTCGTGGATCTTGTTGTGCCGGACGATCGGGCAGCTGTTGGTCCGGATCTGGATTCCCGCTAAAGCGTTGCCATAGATGTCGTTCCCTTCGATGAGACCTCGGCCGTCGCCGAATATGTAAACACCACCCTGGTTGCCATTAAATATGGCGTTACCCCTGCGATTGATCAGAAGGGAGATTATCACTTTGCAAGAACAGTATTACTGTATGTACTGATATGATTAGACTGCAGAAATCATGTGACCCTGGACCACAAACCCAGTCACATGTCGCACGGGTATATCTGTGGCAATAGCCAACTATACATTGTTTGGGTCAAAATTATCCATTTTTCTTTTATGCCAAAAATCATTAGGATATTAAGTAAAGATCATGTTCCATGAAGATATTTAGTAAATTTCCTACCGTAAATATATTAAAAAATTATTTTTGTGAGTGAATGCAGCACAATCGTGAACATAAATGAACAACTTTAACGGAGATTTTCTCAATGTTTAGATTTTTTTGCATCCTCAGATTCCAGATTTACAATAGTTGTGTCTCGGCCAAATATTGTCATATCCTAACAAACCATACATCAATGGAAAGCTTATTTATTCTTCGGGTGATGTATACATCTCAATTTCAGAAAATTGACCCATGTGACTGGTTTTGTGGTCCAGGGTCACATTACTCCATGTCTATTATTCCCTCACCTGATCGTGGGGTCGCTGTTTGAGGTAATCCAAACACCCGCAAAGTTGTTTGCATAGATCTTGTTCTCGATGAACTGGCCTCGGCCCTTCTCGTGCACGTAGATGCCGCCCGTCTGCCCGTGATGGATCTCGCAGCGCACTACTGTGGGGTTAGCATACGCCTTCACCTCGAAACCTGCTATCCGGTTCCTGTGGATGTTGCAGCTCTCGAAGTAGCCCTGCAGAGGGAGCCCGAGAGTCACGAGAAGCACACTTCAACTGTGCTTGCCATGTTCACAATTACATACTACTCTTGCTTGAAATGCAGTATGCTGTGCTCACTGTATGATAATGATACTATGATCATATCTATTATGTTAAGTATTCCATTCCAGTGTTGCTAAACAATGACTAAATAACCATAACAATAACTTTAACTATTAAAAATTATTGAAAATAAAGCTGAAATAAAAGTTACCTTAGCAATTAATTGAAATAAATTAATTGAAATAAAGCTGAAATAAAATAGTTACCTTAGCAATTAGTTGAAATAAAACAAGTAAAAATAAAGCTAAATATAAATACTAAAAGCAAATTCTAAACATTAATAAATTCTAAAATAATATCTAAATAACAAAAAAAATTATAAATGTAATTAATTAAATACAGAGCTGAAATAAAATATAAATATTAGATGATAAACTTTAACTTAAAATAAATAAATACAAAAATAGAAATGTTTCTATTAGCCCTCTAATAGCCTTACTGAACTAAGTAAAATAAAATAAGTTGAAGGACCAAAATTACTAAAAACAGAAATAAAAAATAAATTAAAGCCAAATAGAAATATAAAAAAAACAAATAAAAATTACAAAGCACATAAACTACTAATAACAGCAGGTTAACTCAAAAATAAAAGGAAAACTAAAAATATATGTTAAAAAAATATTCATAAATAATATAATAGTATATAAATAATACTAAAATGTTTGGTATTATAACCGTTTCACTCTGAATATCCCTCATGACTTTGTTTAATATCAGTTTGTGGATGATTAAGAGAAAGAAAGAAAAAGAGTGTGTTTATTACCATGCCGTGGTCAAACGTGAACACCCCGACATCTCTGCCGTGATGGATGTGGTTCCGTCTGATGATGGGATTGCCGTGGTTTTTCACCCAGATCCCTGCTAGAGCATTATTGGATATCTCGTTGTCTTCGTAAATGCCCTGCGGAGCAAACGGAGAGCGTGACGCTGTGATTCGTCGGCTACAGACGACCGATCTGACGGGATATTCGGGACAGAGTTGCATATTACCTGCGCGTGGTCCGTGATATAGAGCCCTACATTCTCACAGTCACTGATGTTACAGTGTTTGATCGTGGGTGAAGCTCCCTGGCCACTTACACACACTGCAGAGCCCACTGCACACAGATAACACACAACTGTCAGCATCACACACACACAACACAGCTCAACAGAAGGGCTTTCAGAAATAAAAAATGCTATTTAAAATCTTAATACACAAGATTTGAGCTCATATGCATGTTTACTCACGAAAAGCAATTAATAAGCAGTGCTGTGGAACGCAAAAACGTGCCGATTTAAATACATAACCAAAATTATGATGATGCTTGACTTCTGGACATTCACTATTGAAACAAACATGCAATATATTAGTAGTAGTAGCAGTAAAGCAGTATGATTAATCGTTGAAAGATCGGGATCTCGATTCAAACACTCACCTAACACACATTACATGCAAAGTGAGATATTTCAAGCCTTTATTTGTTATAATTTTGATGATTATGGCTTACAGCTTATGAAAACCTTTTCACAATATTCTAATTTTGAATTTGGGGTCATAAGCTGTAATCCATAATCATCAAAATTATAACAAATAAAGGCTTGAAATATCTCACTTTGCATGTAATGAGTCTATATAATATATTAGTTTCACCTTTTAAGTTGAATTACTGAAATAAATTAACTTTTGCACGATATTCTAATTTTAAGTAGGCAAATTGGGACGCAGTCTTTAAAAGTGAGTCATTGAATCATTCATTCAAACCAAGGTAAAAATATTTATTCAAATGAACAAAATATTTTTTAATAGACCGCGGCAATTGACATTTTGAGAGGATCTCGACTCTAGTAAATGACATTTTGGTTAGTTTTCCATTCAGAAATGATACATTCATGTACATAGAGCACTATATACAGGTTTACTGCATGCTGCCTTTATGTGGTTTAAGTCTATTCTCCATGTAAAATTAACTATTAACTTTCTGCACATGGTATCTTTTCCTGCTCTGCGAGAAGATGCCAAGTAAGAGATTCAATGCACGCATGTACAGGGTGCAGAGTACTATGAGAATAGAAAAAATGTGATATAAATGGAGGGAAAACCAATTAATTTGTGGGGAGAAGCAAGCTGTGGTCACCTGTGCAGGTACTGCGGATGATGCAGTGGTCAATGATGGGGCTGCAGTTGACCGTGATCTCCAGGCAGTGATGAGCGTTGTGATGTTGAGCTGATTTGTCATCAGGATTGAACTGCAACAAAGAGCCATTATATGCACATCTAATAATGCACATCTGCCTAAAAACGGCCCTGTTGCAATAATGCCTTTTTTGTTTTTTCTGTGCATGAACATACAGACATGAGGTCGAGAAAATTCCATGATTTTCATATTATTCCTTAAAGGTTGGGTAGGTAAGAATTGTCTAAAGAACTTTTTTTTCAAATTGGCTTAAACTGTCTTTATATACCAATACATAATTAAAATGTAAGTACTTTGAAAAAGAGAGTATAAAAATTGAGTGACTCGTGTATTTTATGTTCAAAAAACACAGCTCATTAATTCCTACCGGGACGAAACAAGTGATTGGCTTGCGCGACTGTCACTCTCCGTCGCCATGACTACCGCCGCTATTATTGGCTCCGCCCACGTGCGCGCAGTCGCGCACCCGTTTTTAGGTGGGAGTGAATGTAATTAATGAGCTGTGTTTATTGAAGATTAAATACACTAGAGTCACTCAGTTTTTTATACTCTCTATTTCAGAGTACTTGCATTTTAATTATGTATTGGTATATAAAGACAGTTTAAACAAATTTGAATAAAAGTTTTTTTAGACAATTCTGACCTTTACCTTTAACCTCCTTTTACTGAAGCCAGGATATGAAGAAACTCACCTTTATTGTCATATATCCTACATACGCGTCCTCTGACCCCTCCATGAACACAAACGTTGAATCTCTAGTGTTCTCGATAATGACTTTATCCGCTACTTTCCCCGGAGCTGCAAAAGCACATGTACGATTAATATTTAGGTTATACAGAAGAAATTCACACTACTATTCAAAAGTTTGGGGTCAGTAATTAAGGAAATTAATACTTTTATTCAGCAAGGATGCATTGCATTGATTGGCAGTAAAGACATTTATAATGTTACAAAATATTTATTTTTCAAATAAATGCTGTTCTTTAAAACTGTCTATTTATGAAAGAATCCTGAACAATCATTTGCAAAACTCTTTTCAACATTGAAAATAATCAGAAATATTTATTGAGCAGCATATTATACTGATTTCTGAAGGATCATGTGACACTGAAGACTGGAGTAATGATGCTGAAAATTCAGCTTTTATCACAGGAATAAATTACATCTTACAATATATTCCAATAGAAAATAGTTATTTATTTATTTTCAGAACATTGCTGTTTTTACTGTATTTTTGATTAAATTCAGCCTTGGTGAGCAAAAAAGTGAAGAAATCTTACTGACCCCAAACCAAAGTACAGTAGTGTACTTAAATATTCACATATGTTCTCATACCAGCGCCAATCATCGTGATGGGCGACTCGATGTAGATCCATTCATCTGTGTAGATCCCAGAGTGGACAAATATCAAACCGTCAAAGTGGGCTTCCTGAACGCCTCCCAGAGCGTCTTCAATCGTGTCGTAATACTGGAGAAAGAGTTCAAAGCTAAATTACAAATCATTCTCACTCGTAATCACAAAACAAAGACAGCCATGTTTGAACAAACTCCTAGCATTACTTATTAAAGGGGCGAATCATCACAGAAACCCCTGTGAACTAACATGAACAAAGAACAATTCAAATTCAAAAGATTGATAAATGCTTTTAAAAATACATTGTTAGTTCATGTTAGCCAATCCATTTCCTAATGTTAAAAAATGAGACCTTATTGTAAATTGAAATTGCATGATCTTTGCCTAATGGGTGGTAAAAATCAACAAAAAAATCTTACAGACTTGCATTAAAGGAGGGAATAAAATATATCTAGACATTGAAACATCATAAGGACTAGAAAAAAATTTTGTTTTTTATTCTTGTCATCATTTTTCTTGCTCCGTGAGGCTGTGTGTTACTGTGATTTTAACCACAGTTCAGGGGTGTTTACAAGGCATCACGCATAACATCATCCACATTAGAGATGCACCGATTGATCGGCTGGAATCGCGTGAGCAGCAGGGAAGCGCGGGTTTCGGTCTATTTTTGCTGCGCTGCTCACGCTCAATTACAGTGAAAGAACACTTTAGATTAGTGGTTCTCAACGGGGGCGCTCAGAGAACAATGGGGAAGCAAGATTTCTGAAAGGGGGCGTTCACAAGTTTAAATATAACGCAAATTTTTGCTCAATGGGTCTCATTCATGAAACACGAGCAGAACTCATTTTTGTGTAAATCGTGTGTAAAGTGGTTCTGGCGTAAATTTTCGGATTCATTAAAATGTTCGTATTTTCCAAATGTTAGTTGGTACGAAAGAAATCTACACCTGCTCCCAGCCACGCGTAAATAGTGCGTTTAACATCCAACGTTTTGCTCATTAATAAGGCTGCATTTTAATTCACCTTAATCGTGTACATATTTACACAGCATTTTGAAAAAATATGACATATAGTAATTACATTCGGTTTTTCTTTTTACTTTTATTATGAGAGCCAGTGATAGCATCTGCAAACGGAACACTTTAATCACATAATTAATTGCTTTCAATAGGGCTGGGCTATATTTTTTCGAAGTGAACTAATTCGTTTTTTGCAGTCGAGCTTCATGCCGAACCATTTTCTTTTCACTTCTGGGACTGTTCGATTAACAGATGAAACTCCATTAACTGCTTCTGTAATATGCTCCCAAGCTTCCTTTTTTAGGACCTGATACGCCACTATGTACGCTTGAAAATAAAATGTGGCGTTTTGAATGAACTTCTGATAATAAAATATTATCTGATAATGAGAAATTTTTCTTTTTCATTCGCTTTTAAGAACATTAAGAACATGTTGAAATTTGGTGTCATAATATGATGCCCATATATAGTAAGTCGGATTTAATGGGCGGGATTTATGGTAATTGAGAATGAGCGTGCACGCACGTCCCATTTACGACTGATTGGAATTCATTAACACACACACACATTTCACTATCACATCTGACGTTTACGAAATATTTGTGAATCAGGAGAAGAGTTTTCGGGAAGGTCTCTTCAGATCACTCACATATTTACGAATGTTTCATGAATGAGACCCATTTACTTTTATTCATTTTAAGCATTTAGTAATTTATTTGTAATAAACACTTTAAGTGGGCTATTTAAAAAGTGTTAGGACTATTTATATGTTAAATTATGTTTTTTAAAACATACGCGCAGAGTGTGACGTGATATTCCAGGCCCGTGGAAACACCCACCACAGTTTTACCAAAGATCCTGTGGGAAACACTGGTACTGCCATGCAAATGCAGCTTATACCTTGTTTTTTGGATTGATCACTGTGTGGAGTATAGTTCAATTACATGAAATAAGTACAAAATTTTAATTTTTGAATACATGAACTCTCCCTTGTTCCTACTCACTTATTACATGGGATTAGTGAGTGGGGGGGGGGGGGGGGGGGGAGGTCAGGGACCTGGATATTGGATAGGGGGCGCTGGCCCAAAAAAGGTTGCGAACCACTGCTTTAGATGGACAAAATAAATATGATTTCACACAAAATAGTGCCCAAAATGCACAGAATTAGCATGTCTAGTGTGTTTTAACAAGAACTGGAGTAGGCTATGTCAGAAAAGAAAATTTACACATTTAAACTTGTTTTTATTATTCAGTTTTGGTAAAAGTATATGGTGTTTTATAAAAAAATAAATATATATAGAAAATAAATATTTGTGTGCTGTAAAGTGGTTAGAAAAAATGTAATCAGAATCGGCTAAAATCGGTATCGGCGGGTCAAACTCAATGAAAAATCGGAATCGGTCTAGAAAATTGTAATCGGTGCATCTCATAAACAAACCATATAATCCATCTACAGATGGTCTAGAACGTACCAGCATGTTTTCTCGTCCCTTGTATCTGGCCGGGTTACTGTAGAAATGTTCTGCGAAGCCCGGCTTCACATGAGCACCTTTATACTGCAAACACAAAGATCAGGGATCCATCAGTCTGTGTTTCTTCAGTAATATACTCTCATAAAGCTCACTGATGAAACTAATGATTACTGACACATCAAGATCTCCCTAATTATCACATTACGGCACCATCTGTCCACTTTTGGATCCTGGGGGAAAAGACTAAATCACTCATTCTCAGATTTGTATTGTTGTGCTTGCTCTTGAATACACAATGTGTAATAGCTTCAGAGGAAGCACTTGCTGTCAAATGAGAATGATAAAAATAGCTAATTTAATGGTAAAAGGTCAGAGAGAGCATGGAAAATGGGCTCTAAATACTAACTTGTGCTTTTTTTTAATCCAAAACGCATAACAAATGAATCAGGGGAACAGTACCAGTTGCTGAAAGCTCTCCTTCCAGGGATTGGGCTGTTCATGCTCCTCTGGGTTGATCTGGAAGAACTTCCCAGACTCGGGGTGCATCATGGGACGCGTGTACTCGAAAACCTCCATGTAGAGTCTCTTCCTGCAAACAAGATGAGAAGAATCGAGATCAATGACCCTTATGCTAAAACTCTCAGAACAAAAGGTTCAATGGGGTTCAAAAGCTGCTTAATTTGATTCATATCCATGAATCAGTTCAAAAGGGCTGATTCAATAAACTGGTAATCACTCAAATCTGTTCAAAGACATTTCCATGAGGCATTTTTTTTTTTTATAAATTGTTCAAGTAGATCATTATTGCTTTTTATGTGTTGTATTGGTATATATCTTTTTTTTTTTTTAATCAATATACTTTCTTGTGCGCGAGTGACACTTTTTTTTTTTTGATTTTATGAAATTTCATTACATGCACCCAAATAATCCGTTTATAATAGGATTGATAAGCTTTCATGTAAACGCCTCAATCGATCTGACTGAGCTCAACCCCAATGAAATTTCGATTCAATAAATTGTGCAGACCTGAAATAATCTGATCAACAGGGGAAAGAAATTAAGCATGTAAATGCTTGAATCCAACTCTCTCTCAATCGGATGCAAAAAAACAAACTTGCGCATATTTACATACATTAAGTTATTGGAATGTGCGTATGTTTCTGCATGTCTCGTGTCTTATGAACTAAACCGGATGCACTGAAGGTTTATTTGGTATACATGTAATGCACATGTAAATGAATATGTGAATGAATATGTGAATTGAACTGAATTGTTTAGGGTTTATATAAACAGAACTTTCCGAATCTGAAATCAGATTCATTCCGATTGACGAAAATTTGTGCATTTAAATGTGCATTTTGTTTTATTTAGTGCCATGTCAGCATTCAAAGCTATTTTCATGGCAAAAATGTAATTACAAAAATACAAATATCATATAAATACAATAAAAACAAAAACAGCAAGTCATATTATACAAGATTTTTTAAATTAACATCCAAAATCCAAAACCTTTTCAGTAGGGGTGTAACGATACCCTCATGTCACGATTCAATACATATCTCGATACTGAACTCAGGATACGATATTATTTCGATACTGCAAGACATATGATAAAAGGTTAATGAAAAAAAAAAGTGTACGCTGATTAAAATGCTAAATTTAATATTACATTGTGCGTGTAAATGAATAGTCTTGGACTTGTTGCTGGACAATAGAGACACCAGAATAACAATATTCATGATTCTGAAGCTGAAAATACAGAATTATTTTTAGATGAATATGTTTGCACTCTTTCACGGACTAGATATATTAAAAATAATATAGGCCAGTTTTTACTGGTAACATCAGACATTTGGCATTATCACCCACAAATATTCCCCCATTGCATTATTATACATTATATTCAACATTATATATATAGTAGTTTAATGTAGTACTGACACTAAAACTCTGAAAATTTTATTTTTTCTCACACTGTAATTTTTATTTTGGGTGAACTATACACAATTCATATTGTCACTAACCACTATACAAATTGTTGCATTGCGATATATTGTGACACGATATATTGTTACACCCCTACTTTTCAGGCATAATCTTGCTAAATAAGTCATTAAGTGAGGTTAAATGTGCATTTACTTAATGCACTAAACATTTTTAATCTTTTTGGGTACAAAGGCTGTTTTGTTGATTGAGAAAACCAAAAAATATACAGTTTAGTCCAAATACCTAACTTACCAGAGGATGGGGTCGTTGGCTAGTTCACTAAATCGTTTACACACACAAGCCGCTCGACACAGGTCCTGCTCCAACAGATAGGAGAATATTTTTAGGACCACCTCGTCTGGAAGCTTCACCTGCAGGTACTGCTCCGCTGGGGTGACTGGGACAGAAGAGGACCAGTGTTAATGAACACTCATCTAAAGCTGAGATCACTCCATTTCAACTCTAGGCAACATCAAGTCTGACTCCATTACCAGGCAAATCTTGTGATTTTCCCGACACTCTGGCACGTTTTGCCCGATGCCCAAAGTTTTCTGTTGTTGATGTGGAAGCACCCTTTGAATAAGAAGAGTTTTCATCTGTTATTCACAGCACATACAAAACACACTCATGCTGTTTTTATTTCATGCATGTAGGAACCTATCATTTTCAGCAATGCACAAAACCCAAAGGGAATCGCAGAATCCAGTCTTAAAAATGGAATTAACAGTATAATGTGGAATATCATGGCAAATTTTAAATGAATTAATCAAAAGTAGGGCTGTACAATTAAATCACGATATGGACTCGTGTCTGTGAATATTAAAGCATGAACATAAAAATTCCACATTGCCCTTTTCTTATAAAAAATATATATTATATATATATATATATATTCATTCAATTACCGGTAGTTAACATTTAAACCATTAAAACACAAATCAGAAAAATTAAGACAGAAAACAAAGAATTTAAGGGGGGGATAATTTTTGAGAAAAAGATTTCAGGAACCTAAAAAAATATATATTTTTTTGCTTTAAATAAATTGATGTTACATTGTACAAGTTTTATTATTTCAATTAATTAGACATGCTTTTTAATTACTAAAATCTAATATTAAAATATATAATAAAATGGAAAAAATGTAATTTGAGGGGAAAAAAAGAATGTCATTAAAACTGCTGTTGTGGTTTCAGCCTAAATTAATAAAATCGCAGACAATCTTTATGCATACAACACTTCTAAATCTAGAACGCTTCTTGACATGATCATTTGAATGAAGCACCTCCATGTTGGTCTTTGTTGGACAAGCTGTTCTCTTCGGTAACAGAGATTTTCTTCGAAGTTGGTACGGACTATTTTGAGCGCCTTGACCAGATTCTTCTGCAACCATCTCGGCAGGATCTGCCTCATCTGGAAGAAAAGAAAAAATTGTTAATTAAATTACATTTAACACAAACACCGAAGGGTCACACTGGATAAAACAAAACAAAAAAAACATTCAAAGCAAACACATAAAGTGGGAATTCATCCACATACAGCACTTCTCTAACTTGACAGTCATGTTTTTGGGAAAAACTGCTCAGATATTAGATAGACAAAATAATATTTGCGAAATTATTATTTTTAATAACATTTCTGGACAGAAGCCCCCAGCAGCATTTAATTATAAACTATGTCTTGTCTTCTATATATTATGCAAAATTAGGAAAGGCTATCCCATATAATAAAGCACTGAAGATTCAGTGGGGAAATATGCATCAGAAAAAAAGGAATTCTCCCACCAATAAATAGTTTTGTAAACATACTTTTTGCACTTGTGTGAATTGAGGTAAAACTTTAACTTTCCAAACCATGGCAGGCACACTGATCACATACAGCCAGGGATAATACACATTCAAAATACAAAAGGCTGTTCCACACATCAAGAAAAAACAGTTCACTAGAATAATATTGTCATTAGGAATAACAAAAAAAACACCCTACTATATCAATCCCCAGTGTCTTGTATCAATGCTCTAGACCAGAAGAATGTATTTCCTCTATGTACTCAAACACACCCAAGTCAACATATGTTGAATGTATAATCAATATTTGCATAATTGTTTTAACTCATGTTTTCCCTGTAACCAAACATCCAAAGTGTCAGTGAAAGTGGCGATCGCAGCTCAAACAATGGCAGCTTTAATAATTCAAGCCGAATTAAAGATTAAGGACACCGCAGTCCTCGTCCTGACGCACTTCCAGAGAGAAACGCTCAGATCAGCAAAAGCTGGACTTCAGTGTTTAACGGCGTATTGGAATCTCATCAAGGCACTGTACGACACGCTTGTGAGACTCAGACTGTGCCAAACCAGTTGGGAAGGAGAGGCCGTGACCCGAGACACAAGGCTGATCTCCTCGGCAGCTGTGGCTAGCGGAGCCGGTGACGCCACACACGGGTCAAGAGAGACAGAGGTTGAATGGGCCGGCAATAACACCCGTCCGGGGGGAGTTAGCCGTGTGGCATCCCTTTGATGAAACGCCTGAAACCAGAGACCAGAGCCGTCCAAACACATACCGTATCTCCTCACCAGACTCCAGCGGCTCGAACGCCACCTCTTCAAATAGAAACGTCAGATTAATTTCACCCAGAGAATGCTAATAGAACATAAAAGCCAGAAATCGGTAACAGTAGATATCATCACACAGCGGTATTAGCCAAGTTACTTAAGTAAATATGGTGATCTCAATGTTTTTTTTAAGTCTGACTGACTCAAAAGAAGTGTGAAGACGTACTTCACGCTTAAACGCCATCTTATGCTACCTTTTTCGGTCAGGAGGAAAAATGCAAAGAGGACCAAATTTTGTGCTGATGGTCAAAGATATGACGTGTGACATGTCGCATACACCATCGGTTCCCAACAGAGGGGTCGCGTCATACTTTGAAAAGTTTTGAGCAATGAGCATTAAATAAAAGTCCTTAACATTTTTCTGTAAAAAATTTATATAATGAGCGAGTTCATCATGAATCCATTTTCCAATCCAATCGTGTTTTTGTCTTATCCTGATCCACTATCGAGAGCCTAAGTCCCTCCCCTTCCGGTGGACCATGGGACCTTATTTCGGAAAAATATTGTATGGTAGTCAATAGGGCTGCACGATATGAGGAAAAGCTGCGATGTGCGATAACATTGTTTAATATTGCGATGACGATATGACTTGCGATAAATGTGATTGTTAACTATACTGTTCCCATGTCTTAGTGGTTTAATAGGTTCTTTGCGTGATAGGTCAAACGTTTATTACCTGCCTGGTTCAGAATAGGCTACACGATTTTGGCACGATCCGTTTGACGTATGGGTGTCGTGGAGATTCGTAATAACGACAACGGGCGTCCGGACGCAAGATTCGATCGTTTCATCTCGTATAGTGTGTCATAGTGGGCGACAACCTACGTCGCGTCTGCGATGCTTCACGACAGAAAGACTATCCATGTTTAATTCTTTAACGGTCCTCCACGACGGGTTGAATATGTGAGCGAGGCGAGACGTGAGTGAGTGCAACAGTGAGTGTGTGTGTGCGACTGTGCGCGCGCCAGTGAGCGTGTGTGTGTGTGTGTGTGTGCGTGCGTGCGTGAGTGAGTGAGCGAGGGACAGTGAGTGTGTGTGTGTGTGTGTGTGTGTGCGTGCGTGCGTGCGTGAGTGAGCGAGCGAGGGACAGTGAGTGTGTGTGTTTGTGTGTCTGTGCGTGCGAGTGAATGTTTGCGAATGAATGTGTGTGTGTGACGGCACGCGATGACTGGTCGGAAAGCAACGTGTTGTCTGACATGTTTCTTGTCCACGATTTTAGGAGTCAAAAACGTGTAAGTTAGTGCTAATCTGAGCCAGGCATTATTCATCGTGTCAGGCTGTCTGTTGCGATGTGTTCATCGCGGGAGTTCATATCGCGATGACGATGAAAATTCGATGTATCGTTCAGCCCTAGTAGTCAATGGCGAGAGACAACAAATATGTTGATCTCGTTTGAATTGTGCCCTGAATTACACATATGTTTGTCAATTTAAAAGATACATTTTAAAGTCAAGAAAGTCGCAGTTTGATGTAAAACTGTCGAGGTGTAAGACTGTGAACATACGTCATTACAAAGACTACAAACCCAAAAGCACATGTGACGTCATACCGTTTCTCTCAATGAATAAAGCTAACTTTACTGAAGCTAACGTCTGTCATGTTTTCTATAGTCTTACGTTATAATCGTAACGTTACGCCGTGATGCCGGAGTGTGTTGTACCAGACTGCACACACACACAAGCAACGGTGACGTATAGTGCGAGACGAGAGATGTAGTTCATTCAGCGATTTTCACTTAGTTAAAACTAAACATTACTCTTCTGTTTTATGACAAACTGCAACTTTCTTGACTTTCATAATTATCTTTTAAATTGACTAACATCATATGTGTAATTCAGGGCACAGTTCAGACGGAATAAAAAGGCTCTCAAAAGTCACATAGACTAAGGCTCTCTATGGTACTCCTATAATATTTGTATATAATAAGCAGCCGCTGCGGAGTAGCCCAGGACCTGCGTGACTCGTCATAGACGTACACAGAGAGAAGTAGTTCCGGCTACAATGTTCTTCCGAAAGACGCATTGGTCTGTTAATAAACGCAAGTTTATTATCGCTCGCTATAGCGCCAAAAGCGTCAAAAATAAAGCCTCACAAATAACATGCAAGCATTGAGGCCCCAGACAGCAGTCATTTAGTAATAGCATATTCTTTCTTTTTTTTAACCTACACACCAATGTGAATATTTTTGTTATTGCATTTCAATTTATATGCTACTACTAGGCTTACGTTTTTAAATTACAAAGGGCCTACTGATGTTTTTGTTATTGTATTTTCAATATTATAGGCTATTATTTGTGCATAAACATATCTGGTCATATAGTAAACATACCGTTTGTTTGAAAACAACATATTTTGTCATCCTTGCTGCAAGCTTACAAGAGCGATAATATCATTAAATGTGAAGGGGGGCCCTAAAATATTTTCTTGGGGAAAAAGGGGGTCTCAGACAAAAAAAGTTTGGGAACCACTGGCATACAGCAATCGCCAGCGTTTGTCACGTTTCTGAGAAGCACCACTGATCAGTAGACACCATTGATTACCACATGTTGTGCCTTTTTACAAACTATCTGTTCTATACATGTGATGCAGAGACGGGACACGGTGAAGACGGATACGAAGAAGAGAGCAACGACGCGCTAGCAGAGCAAATACTGTAGCCTATCAAGCACAGCAAGCTCACTGTGCGAAATACAGGAAGAAAAATATAAATATTGACATGGGGGTTAGGGGTTTATGAACGTATCTATCAAGAGAAGTGTGTTTATAGCATTTAAATTCCTCTTACCTCCGTATACAGCAGTGTTTCTAAATGTAGTGTTGCTTTGTGTACAGAGGTAACCAAGGAAACGCTATATTGCAGTTCCAGAAGCGCCACCTACTGTCAGAGAGTGAATGTGCATTTTCATTCAGTCCGTCTGCTGTTTTCTGTACTTCTGTCTTATGTGACATAATTTCACAAAGTAAAAGTTAGACCTTTCTTTTGTTTGCATTAAAGGTTGTGTAGGTAAGAATTGTCTAAATAACTTTTTTTCAAATTGGCTTAAACTGTCTTTATACCAATACATAATTAAAATGCAAGTACTTTGAAAAAGAGAGTATAAAAATTGAGTGACTATAGTGTTTAATCTTCAAAAAACACAGCTCATTAATTCCTACCGGGACGAAACAAGTGATTGGCTTGCGCGACTGTCACTCTCCGTCGCCATGACTACCGCCGCTATTACTGGCTCCGCCCACATGCGCGCAGCCGCGCACCCGTTTTTAGGAGGGAGTGAATGTAATTAATGAGCTGTGTTTATTGAAGATTAAATACACTAGAGCCACTCAGTTTTTTATACTCTCTATTTCAGAGTACTTGCATTTTAATTATGTATTGGTATATAAAGACAGTTTAAACAAATTTGAAAAAAAGTTTTTTTTTTTTAAAGCATCTTTGTTTGCATCATGATTAAAATGAAGTGATTTCCTCTAACTTCAAATGGCTACAGATATTTTTTGTTTAAAGGAACCGCATGTAAGATATGTATTTCAATTAATCATAAAATGGCCCTGATATGCAAGTAGACATTAAGAAATCATGTTCATTTCAAATACTTATATCACTGACAACAGTAATCCGGCCAGGATATTGTCATTTAAAATATCTTGTGATTTTGTGTCAACAAAATAACAAACAAATAAATTTGCTTAAATAAAAAAATTAAAAAAAAATTGACAACCGGTATGCGTGCGTGTGCATTCACAGGTGGACGTCATATAAATCCCTGCAGTCTCCCCACTTGGCCAGACGCAGTTTAGACAAGAAATTAAACTTATTTGAACCTTACAATAAACGTCAATATTTAAAACGGTTTATTTAGACTTACATGATACTGTGTGTGTCATTTTTCATTTTAATTGTGCAACATTATCAGAACGCTGTGATCATGAGATCTTAATGAACAGCGTGCGCTGCTTTGCCAGAGGAATAATGGGAATAAACTTTATTTTTTAATATTTTAAATGTTTAATGTTTTTATTGTTTCAGCATGTTTATTAATCTCCCATATAGTCATTGCACGCTATAATCTTAAACCCCGATGATCGATGATGTGACTTGTTTAACATGATCAACCCAGTCATTTGTGTATTATCAACTCTGGAAGTATTTCTTAATTCAAAAAACGTAATTTGATCTAAGACTGGAGACTGCACAGGAAAGTAAAGTAGAGTGAGTGAAAGCAATCGGGACATTGCTTAATCTGTATCATCTTTACTCTTAATTTGGTGTCGTGCTACAGACCTAATTTAAATATTATGCAAAAACAGAAATCCGATCGGTTATCCAGATACAGAGGCTACTTAATATGAACAAATGTAAACGCACCGTGTCCTGATTGGCTAATGATCCGGATCATGGTGATCGCATGTTAATGCCAAGTGTAAACGCAGCCTCTGTCTCTCAAAATGGGTTGGACAAGGCAAGCGTCGAAACTACAGTCTCACGTTTAGCAGTCAAATCTTGCACAATCGGGCCAGAATTGCATCATAACTTGATCATTTTCACTTATCAGTTTAAACATTTAAGCTGAGAGAAGTCATGTCTTCGGGAGGGGGCGGATGTAAATACACAAGACAAAATACCGATAAGTGTTCTTGCACAACAGCACATGGCAAAATAATAGTTTTTACTCGATTGTACTATTTTGGTGATCGTTGGGAGCTGAAATCGAAACTCAATTAATTGCACAGCCCTAATTGGAAATTAAAGGGGTGGTAAAATGCCATTTTCACAAGATGTAAAATACATCTCTGATGTCCCCAGAGTGTGTGTGTGTGAAGTTTTAGCACAAAATACCCCACAGATATTTTTATATATCATTTTTGAGGGTTTGCAAAAACACACCGTTTTGTGCCTGGCCCTTTAAATGCAAATGAGCTGCTGCTCCCGGCACAGGGGGCGGAGCTTCAAGAGCTCATGTGTGTTAGCAGCTGCGATTACCTCACACACACACACTAAAATGACAGAAACTATTCTGTCTTTAATGTTAAAACGGACTCAGACAAAGATGGAGAGACTCCAGAAGAAGTGACAACATGTAGAAGCAACAGGACGTCTCTGAATGGTTAGTTGATGAATTTATGTTACTGATGTGGAGTTAACTATCTTCAATTAGCATATTCTGTCATGATAATCTATAAATCGCTCGTATAGGAACTGTTGTGAGATGCACAGAGAGACTTTCTATTGCGTGTGAAAAGATGGATGCTAAAGTTTGAGCTGACTCACAAATGTGCTCGACTACAACAACTCTTCCTCTTCTCAACATGGACTGCGTGTTCTGGGGCGGGGCTTATGTACATTTTAGGGTTGGTGATGTCACTAAAGGCTGATTTATACTTCTGCGTCGGGTGTACGCCGTAGTGTACGTCGTAGGCGACGCTGTCGTGAGCATTTATACTTCTGCGTTTATGTCTGCGTTGCTCTGCAGTTACATCGCCGAAACGCTAGTTGGTGGGGGCGGGTTTTAATGTTCCACTGTGTACAGATTCCTTGTGGCTGTTTTGATTTGGCTACTACAAGCAATGGCGACTGAAAGAGAGCGGATCATGTTGGAGCTGGAGCTTATCGAGTTGGAAAAACAGTACATTTTAGTGAAATTTCTGAGTTTACAGAACTTGTGAATTTAAAAATGCCGGGCGGTGCAGAAGAACACGCCGGAAACGCGTAGGAGGAAACGCAATGCTACCACGCCGACCAATCACAGATCTTGCGGTCCGCGTCGTCGCGACGTGTAGTTACATTTTTGAGGAGGTGTGCGCCAGGGTACGGCGAAGGGTACGCCGTATGGTACACGTCTATGCGTATGCTACGCCGTACCTACTGCGCGCACCCGACGCAGAAGTATAAATTGGCCTTAACCCGTGAGGAATGTCGTGTAGTTCCTACCAGCCGTTTGTTGTATTCCTTTTCTTTAAAAGCAAATATCTTCCTTTGCTTTGAACTTTGAGCGTTGTAACTTTGCAGATGTTGTTTATGATCAAACAGCAACATTACACACTAACTAAAGTTAGAAAAGTGAAATCATACTTTACCACCCCTTTAAATGTATTCCATCAAAAGAGAACAAGAGACATGAAACTCGTATTGTCGATTATGCAGTTTAGCAGTCAGTGTAAAAATACAGACTGAGGAATGTCACAAATTAATAAAACCATCAAGTATTAGTTAAGATATTCTTTGCCCCCAAGCGCTCGGCTGTTGTTTTATAATGTTGAAATGAAAGACGTTTACTGATCAGTGGAGCACAATAAGAGCTGGGAACAATCAAAGACAGTAAAACAGGGTTCATTTTGATATCATGTTGTCTTTAAACCCCCATAATAACTTTGTGAGCAAAGTGGATGAAGACTTGAGTGTATGTTGGACGGTCTTCACACTTTCTAAACGTCTTTAATTTCACAAAATGAGGTTTCTTCGAACTGAAAGTGAAACCAACTGCTGTTGTGAAGAAATTGAAAGCAAAACATTTTAGAGTAATCGAATCAAACGGATGATAACAAGACTAACAAGGGATTTCAAACCCATATCACAATGTCATGCAGTAAATAAGTCTCTAGACCACATCATGTCCTCTAATATGGCATTTAAAAGAGCTTCCTCAAATCATTAAGACAACAGACCGCTCAGAAACCAAAAACTGTCCAGCATCCGACACATGAAACATGAAGAGCTGCTAAAGCTGAAGACTCATGATTAAATTAAATATCTGTTGACAGACTATCATATTAATATTAAAGCAAAAATTAACCATGGACAATCTGATTGGCACATGTTTTCAGTAACAGTAATCAGTTGTGTGTGTCTACAACAAGAGAGCTAGTTACTGGATTTGCTTAAGTTTAAGGGTCATAAAAATCCAACCTTTTCACAGAAAAATCTAATCTTTTATTCTTAGTTATTGGCTGAACCTGTAAAAAAAAAAAAAGCTAGTTACCAGAACTCTAGCAACATTTTAAAGTCCCAACAAAGTGCCTTGAAATGCACAGCATTATTCAATGTGTTGATGTAATTTCCACTGAAACAGGAAGACAGGGCGGGACATATCAAGTAGCTCCTCCCCTTTTTTTAAATAGCCAATAGCGGTTAGTTTATATTACAACGGTAAAGCCACAGTTTCCTCCTAATCTCCAACCGTTTCTTCTCCTAATCTCCATATCACTTTAACATACAGCATTCAGTGCAGAATTCAAACGGATCCGATGTTTTCTGGTCTGAGCGACTCGATCACATGATCCGCTCTGTGTATCGTGTCTCTGGACCGGAGTGTGTCGTTCCCTATCCCCTATATAGTGCACTTTGTATGTACCATTCACAATATAGAAAATAGTAAATGTGTGAAGAGTGACTGATAGTGTAGGGGGCGGAGCTTCAGATTCTAGAGAGCATTTGATTGGACAGAAAATCTGATGAGAAGCTGAAGTGAAGTCATCAAAATCATTCATTCATACTGTCAGAAGTGAGAGACTAAGTGCTTATATCTTCTAAATGTGAATTGTGTCATTGTTTTGGAGCACACTAGCATATAGATAACAGTAAGGCTAAAAACTTCAAACTAAAAGCCAAAAAACTTCAAATTTGATTTCATAGGGACTTTAATCTATAGTAAAAAAAAAAAAAAAAAAAAAAAGGCATATTTCATTCACTGAAATCATGTTAATAGCCTATACCAACTTACAAAAAAATCTGTTTTACTTATTTAATACTGACAATCACCTTAAAAGCACAGGTGAAGTTCATGAATCAAAGTTCATAAAGTATTTTTTCCTGAAGCGGAGGTAAATACTAATATAAAAGGTGTGTGGTGTCAAACACCATCACGGTAACATACTCAACACTACAATACACATTAATTTAACAACATGAGACGTGTAACATAAAATCCTAATGAACATAACTGATAAGAAGAAACATTTATTTCAATGAAAGTGTGGCAAGTGCCTCATGGCTCATGCATGCACGATTTTATAACAGTATTAAAATATCAGGCTCTGCATTTAAGAGACGTTTTGTTCATTCATGATGATTTCCAAGTGAAAAGTAACAGTGAAATAGCACCCAAAACCTACAACAACCTCAGTGGCAAAGTCTGTTAGCACAGATTTGCATCACATCACCACATAATGCATTTCTAAATTTGCACTGTGGATTGCCAAGTTCAGTTTTCAGCTCTAAGTGCATTTAGACAATAAACATGCTGTTTAACGATCAGCTATTAGCAAACAAATCCAACAGCCACATTTGTAACTCAATACACTTAGATGAGCGTCGGGACAAAGGTTAAGCATTGAGGTACAAAGCGATTCACTCAAATTTAGCATCATTCTCATCAATAACACCAAGACAGTCTGACATCTCAAATCTGTAGCTAGCATATGTGTGCAGTGTGGTTCAGTAATACACACGACAGACACAACCCAAGAGAGCATCCGTACACCATGAGACAAGTGGAAATACTCAACAAATAATATGCATTGAAAGCCCAGGGTCAGGTAGAGACACTTAAAGCGATACTAATATTCACCACTAACATCTCAAGTGAAATTTACAGCGTGGTTAAAGACTCTCACAGGCATCACGGTGAAAGTCATAGTCATCCAAACGCCACATTTCAAATTAGCATCAATATTACCACAAGACTGCCGCCAAACACATGCTCAGCTGTAACACGACACGCTCTTTATTACACTAAGCATGTTGTGGGAGGATGTTATTAATAAAGCATTATAATCTGTAGTAAGTCTAGTTTACCTTCAGGTGAGTTGAATGCCATTCTGCACGGAGGATCATCCGTGAATGAGAATCCGGCAAACGCAGCGCGGTTGCTCTGGTTGCACCGGGGGCTCTCCAGGGCTACTAGTCCAGTAACCACTACAAACACGGTGTCCCACCAACTAGTTCAACACAACAGACAGCATGTTGTCTCCAAACAAAGATTATCCACACTCAGGTGTTCCATAATTATTTTTTTTAAACTGTGGAAATGTTATTATTGAATAAAAACGTCTGATATTAGGCAACTGACATTGAGCAGTGTCCCGCAGCATGCCAACACAGCATCTAAGAAGTATTTAAAACAGCATTTTTATCATTTATTTATCATTACCATGTCATTTGAAGACCTTAAATTAATTAAGAGACTACATGGATTATATTTACAAAGGGCCACAACATTTAAATATATTAAAGGTACACTATGTAACATTTAATGTTGAATATAGTGCTGTCAAATTAATTGCATATAACAAACATTTTTGTTTATATAATATTTGTGTGTATATATTATTATATTTATATTATATGTATGCATATATATGCATGCATGCATATACACATATGTGTGTGTTTGTTTGCAAAGGCCAGACCATCAAAATTGCATAAATGTAGTCTCTCAATTTATTTGCTTCTATATTTGAACACTTGATAATTATCTAATCAAAATAACAATATGTATTGCAGTGATAAAAAAGAATTGAATGTGTTTCTGATGCTGCATGAACATATCAATGCTGAGAAAGCAATCACGTCGCTAGCTTTAAATATGCAACTTCGCTGGCTAATGAATGCTTAAATGTGACAAATAGATGGTAACAATTAGGGCTGAACGATTAATTGCATTTGCGATAACATCGGGAAAACTATCGGTATGGATTTTTGCAGATAACGATTAAGGGTGTCACTGAAATTAAGTCACAATCTCGAACTTTGAATTAAAAAATGAAATCGTCGATGCTGCGACGCCCCCATGTCACGTTCGGTCGGCTTGTCAAGCGGAAAAAAACACGCTTGTTGAAGTGCTGCGAGTCAAGGGACTTGCTTTCACACAGGACGCAGAATTAAAGACGTGGCGCTGCGCGACGGATCTATCCGTTAAACCAACAACTGTTTGTTTGTTTTGTTGTGAACTTGAATGTCATCTTCTGTGAAGAAGACTCCAGTTACAAAAGAGAAACTAGATGGCAGGTTATTTTGCGCAAGTTTCCAATTGACTGAAGATATAAGTTATTGTTACATTATGTTCTTAATAAATGTTTTAAATTTGACAATGTAGTGTGGTACATTGCGAACAAAGGTCATGCAAGCCTGGTTTAAAATTGGCATAGCAACCTGTGCTTTAAAAAAAAGAAGTAAAAATCTAATCGAACCGTGACCTTAGAATCGAAAATGTAATCGAATCGAGGATTTGGAGAATCATGACATTCCTAATAACGATAGTTCCACCAATCAACTATCGGTACCGATATATCGGCAAAACCGATGAATCGGCCGACCTCTAATAAGAACCATAATCATCCGCACAGTCACGCAGAGCCGAAGCACAACCAAAACAATGATCTTCAGTAAAATGCATGCAGGTTTTTTTTTTTTTTTTACCGCGTAGAGGCCAAAAATTACATATTGTAGGACTAACTTTTAGCAACTTCACATAATCAGTGCTGAAAATGTGCAAAAAATTATGCACAGGACATGTGACTAGACAAAACATAAAATCTCACAAAAAGCTAGTCAGATTTTGGCCAATACAAATGCAAATTTGAATTCTACTAAAATATTTGTGTTGCTTTTAGCCGTTTAAGCAACATTTGATAATTTAAACCCATTCATCCAAAAACAGAAGGGAAAAAAGAGAAACCTAGTAAATCCCACTTAGCCTAACCCTACTGACTAAAAGAGCTTCTATCAAAGTCCCTTTTCTTGAGAAAGTCTCACGCTGGGAGTACGCCTGACAGCATGTTAAGCTTCACTGAATAGCGTTTAAACAATCTGTAATGTCTGAATCACAATACTGGATCGCCCCACCTTTCATTAATATTCTTTTCAGACTACAGCCACTAAGCTTCAAAGACATACATGACCCCCTACAGGACACGCATGAATAGATGTAGAATGGGGTTTAGATGTTATCAGCTCAAGCTATCTGACTGAATGAAGCTTGTGAGCTTCACTGGTTCATTACAGCAGTAGTTCATCAGCAAAGCAAGTATTATTACGAGTTTGTGTGGAAATTAACATTATTGATAAACATTTAGGAGATGCTTTTATACAAAGAGACTTATTGCATTGAAGTTATACATTTTATAAGTTCATGCATTCCCCTAGGAATCAACCCATGATCTTGCTAGCGCAATGCACAACACAAAAGATTACCACTGGGAAACAGAAGAAACATCTAACTGGTAGTTACCAAGCCCCTAGTGTGAACTTCATGCCCCCAATTTAAGCAAGAACTCACAAACTCCATTGCAAACCGTGCCGTCACAAAACACCACACACACTAAGTTACGGGTAACTCTGTCCAATTCAGGCCCATCCTGTTTTAAAGCTCTGCAGTTTGACCCAGTTTTCATTAGAAAGATACATTCCAGCTTATTTCCAAACATCCCCTTGCAGTGCCCCAGTGGAGCCGACCAAATAAAAATACCTTAACATGCCTTGTGAGAGTTCCTGTAGCATCAATACTATTATTTACAAACCCCACAGATGTGTCCGGGGCGAACTGCGGCACACCACCAATGCAATAAACACATCTGACAAAAAAACACACGTCCTGGAGTATTTCCACCACGGTACATTTAGTTTTCAAGGAAGTGTTCTGGAAGGTGAAGCACCTGCTATGAGAAGGCCTTCTGTTGATCATCTCAGTGTTTTGGATTATGGTGGTAAGATATGGGAATTATGGGACATTAGGACTGAGCTACATTATATCATGCCAACTGTTGCCACATTTTATAAGAGATTCTGCTAATGCGGAGGAAAAAACGTAGGACAAACTATGTCTGCAAATTTTTTTTTTTTTTAAATAAATATAGTTTGTGGTATTATTAGGGCTGGATATTGCCACAAATTTCACAATTTGTTTTGATTTCAATCCACAACCTTGAAATTAGTCAATTCTACTCAATTCAATATTGATTATTTTGTAGAGATAGGCTATATAAAGTACAAGGCAAATTTTCTCAAGGGAAAAAATCCCTCTCAAATGCTATAAACTATACAGGAAACCCTGTTGGTTCATCACTATAACGTTAGTGGTTAAAATAAACGCTTTATTTATTTACGCTTTATAGTAACACTTTATTTTAGTGTCCTTGTTACATGTACTTACCATAGCAATAACAGTAAATTATGCATAATTACATGCAACTATCCCTCAAAAACAAATCCTAACCCTATAGTAAGTACATGTTAATTATTATTACCCAGTACTTAAATATATAATTACACTAACAATGACAAAATAAAGTGTAACCAAATTAACTGTAGGGGTCAAACGGATCGTTGTTGATCCGTGATTCGTACAGACCAGGCCCCACGGTTCGGCACGCATGTGATCAATTGCAAGATTAACGTTTCACGCCTTTAATATTGTTTTAACTTTATTAGTTAGGCTAGTAGTTTTTGCTGTGGTATCAGAGTACTTAACTTTGCTTTTCACTTATTAAATAAAACTCACTTTGTTTATTAAATGGGAGGCACACCACAAATATCTGTTCATTCATCAACTGAACAAAATTCTTGTGATTTATTTGGGATTCTTGGGATATTGGATAATCAAAATGAGAATCGATTAAAATTGAGAAATCAATATTTTGTAGCGATTTTTTTATTTTTACAAAGCAATTATAAAATCGAAAAAGCTGCGAGTAAATGAAATATATGCGCTGTGTGTTTCAGAGAGAAGCACAGACTGTGTTCTTTACACACGAGCAGGTCATGATCCAGTGTTTTCAGTGTCCACATTTATCTATCCATCTGCTCT
This sequence comes from Phoxinus phoxinus, assembly GCF_949152265.1. Classification (NCBI taxonomy): domain Eukaryota; kingdom Metazoa; phylum Chordata; class Actinopteri; order Cypriniformes; family Leuciscidae; genus Phoxinus; species Phoxinus phoxinus. Next base: position 3,227,560 of record NC_136889.1, on the reverse strand, counting down.
GAGTCTGCGTCACTTATAATGTGTATTTAAAAACACAACATGTGCCAAACATCTTCATTATATGTAATGAGAAGCGCATATAAATTGGCTGTAGCCATACTATATACAAGCAAGCAAATGAGCCCAGAATATGTATTTCACCATAAAGAAAACGCTTAACAATGCTTAATGCCTCAAGTTCTGTATATAGCTTTATAATGCATAGCAGAATAGCCTAGAATATGAACGCAACATGCATAGTTTTTCCTTTCCTCCATTAAAGAAAACGCTTAACATGCAATTTAGCGAGTTGTGTTCATAACTGCTTGCATGTATCTGCGGTATTTTGATCAACACGAGCCACACACTCTTTCATTATAACCAAAAAAGTGTAAACACAATGTAAATAAGAGATTCATTGTACAATTAAGACAGCTTTTTTATTATAATGGGAGTTTTTGAGAGTGTGCAGAATTCAGTGAGCTTGCGCTTTAGAGATTGACTGGTTTTAAACGGTGCTTTTGCTTTCTGTTTATAACCCATACACAATCTGAATACCAGTTTAGTTTTTAATGCTGCCAAGTACACTGCAAAGCTCCTGGATTGACAACCGTATTTACATGCACGACTGAAACGGAAATCGCGATGATTGGACAAGAAAAAAAATGAAGTACTTCATTCAACAGTTTTTGTCCTAAGTTCTGAAATTGGTACCAAGAAGACCCACACAATTTTACTGATATTAGTACAAACTACTGACATTTTAGTACTGTGACAACCCTACCAAGAGATATTATATAAAGTCACAATTAAATTGCAAATAGTTGGCACATTTTGTAAGAAGAATCTGCTAATGCAGAGGGAACACTTGACTAACTGGGAAAAAATAGGACAACTGTTTTGTATTGTATTCAATGACATTCTCATCTTCAAAATGTCGTTGCGCACCTCAACAACTGCATGAGGGAGGCCGTTTAAAGAAGTGTTCAATATGCAACACCTGTCTTACAACCTTGATTACAGAACATTCCCATAAGCTGACAGCAGCCATTCATTTACATACCCAGAGCTGCTCTAGGCCTATGCGCTGAAACCATCCTTCAATTTCAGTCTTCAGTCCCATGACAACACTCTAATTACAAGTTAAGATGTGGTTAGTACAAACAGATCTCGAGTTTGATTGCCTGAATCCCAAACAAGGTGTCCTGCTGTTAGATTTGCATAACAAATTACCAAACTATTACAGCTGCTGGACTGGGTGACCAAAAGGACTAGAGGTGCATCAGGGATTATTGGACAACCATTGAAAACATTTGGATGGTCAAACAACCATGGCACTTAGCTATCGAAGTCATATAACCATAAAAAATAACCCATCAATGACTATGTGTGCATATATGAAACGCACATGATCAACACAACACTGTTTATCAGAAAGGTTCATGACCCAACTGTCAACACCAGAGCCATGCCGGTCAAACAAAACTGTTAACTAGTCATCATTACAACTCATCGACAAGCCTATCAACCCCCAACAACAATAAACAAGTTAATGAGGGCATCAAGTTTACAACATCCAGCACAGCTGACAAATTAAACCAAGGGAAAAAGTAAACAGGAAGCACTTGCAAAAAAAGTAATAGCGTACCATGTTTTTGGGCATTTACTATGGTGCACTTGGATTGGAAGTATCATGTGTATACTATGGTAGTCTGCCACCGTACTTTTTTTGTAAGTGCATGGCACTCATAATTTACATACTTCAAAGAATACCATGGTACATCCATGACACTAGTTGAAAAATAAATTACCATGGTAAATACCCAAACCAAAACATAGCAGTAGTGTTGAACTTTGACATAGACCTTACAAATTGAGTACTGTAATGGAATCATTGTGCTTTGATGGTATAATATAAATATGTATACTATGGTGCACTTAATAAATACCATGATTTTACATGAAACTCAAAGAATACCCCTCTAATACCATGGAACGTCCACAAAATGTCTTGCTTACAAAAAGCCCCATAGATTGCCATTGTTTTTAGACATACTGTGGTAATTCAAAAGTTTCTTGGACACGTACCATGGTACAACCCTGGAAATCCATATTATACAAATGTCAGTACCATGGTAAATATCAAAGTACCATAGTATTATCATTTGACACACCACTGACACTGTAGGCATACCATGGTACTGCCACAGTACATCTTTGTAAAGGAAATTATTACCATGGTACGTACAAACACCATGGTGCATGGAAGTATATTATGGTACTGGAAGAAAACACATTCATGTACAACGGCATTTACATAGTAATTCAAAATACATAAACAATACCATAGTAAAAACATGGTATTACCATGGTACTTCTGGTTGTGTTAGGTGTATTCACTGCAAATGCAAGAATTAAGGAGTTTACGTTATAATCTAATAAATAATGGTGTGATAGTGGTATTTACTCAGGTTTGTGCTTTATTTTGTTGGCTTAGCTGTTATGCTGCTAACACCAGATGCTAACCATCACAGGGCTGTTGAACAACTGACCGCTGCCATTTCTCACAAATATATAATCGTCGGTGCCACCATTTAGATTAATGCCAGATTTTAAATCACGACTAGTTCATTCTGAAATGTACGTGGTCAAAATGTACACGTTAAATGGGGTTTATGGTAGACAGGAGAGCAAATCAAGCCCCGTTAAACAAAGCGCGGCCTGCGGGGGGATCAGAAGCCTCGGTGTTTCCTGACGAATGAACATTAACACAAATAACCTCAAAATACAACATCGCCACCCGAATGCTGCTGGAATCTACATAAGCCGTCTAAAAGAAGAGGGACTGGTGTGAATCAAGCCCAGCTTGGTGTTTGTTAGAGATATATTCACCCCTTTCTGCGTTGTTTCTGTCTGGCGGTACCGGGCGCGGCCTCGACACTCGCCGGGGTCTGCGGTTAGTCGCTCTGACGGAGTTCATTTGACGGGTTTCTGTTTAAAACACACACCGCTGCAGCCCTTTCCTCTGTATCCTTACACTGTGCTGCGCTCGGGAAATGTAAATAAAAGTCTAAAGTGCATTGCACTGAGAATCTGCTTGGTCTAGGCTCCGGAGAAAAGGCTTTACTGTCCAGGAGCTCCGGTCCGAGAGCTCCGATTTCGATTTTCAGTGGCAGGAGGAGCCATTTACACACACACTCACACTCACACACACTTACTTACACACACACTCACACACTCCCATAAACAACCACATGGTGCTGCACACCACCAATCACAGTACATTTTACCCTTACAAAAATTACCATGGTAATACCATAGTATTACCATAGTATACTATAGTAAATACCATGAAAATACAGGAAAATGGTAAGCATTCACTAGCATGGTGCCACTGCCAACCATGTGCCATTATAGCAATAACAATTTACACTGTGACTACACCATGACACTGAAGCCTGTATACCCCCCCAAAAAGTAGGCCTACATGTCCAAATAACACAGTAATCCAAAAAAACATAGTGCCATAGTTCGTTTTGTTATGGCAGAAACATGGTACAGGTGAGTACCAAGTAATGGACTGGTAAGGCATAGTACTTTGATATATACAATTTTATATATGATGATAGATATTGATATATACAATTCTAATAGCCTACTTTATATTTATATTTAGATTATCAAGTTAGTTTGTTAGTAAACAATGCAATGTCATGAGGTGCATCTTCATCCATCTATTTATATTTGTCTACAAAACTACAAACTAGTTTCATATGTTTAAGATCTTTCATATTTAGTGCATGAACTAAAATAATCTGATGTAATTTTTGTACAGACTTTTGTACAGACCTTTGAATAATAAGCCGTTGATGTAGGCTGGAGGGTTTTACTATTTTATATGAAAACTGTGATCTGAGTATGAAGACAAGCATGTATTTGTTTGATATGAACAAGTTGCAGCTGGTTAGAAGGTACTTTTTATGACAAGACAAAGAAGAAGAGTGTGGTTCTCATTTTTGGGTAGCATTTCCAAAAGCATTGTAAGCCAATAGTAGAAACCATTGGCATGATAGTTTCAACATCGGCTTACGAGACGGATAGCAACATTGTGTCGGCCCAGATCCAGCCCACACCTGACAAGTGTGAAATGTTGATCCGGCGCTCCTGTTTGCCAGAACCAAATCCCATCGGGCCAAAGCAAAGCCACATGTCAGCCAAGAGCAGAGAAATAAACCAGAACCGGACCTTATCTGAGCCACAAAGCTTTAAAAAGTGCCTGTTAACAAGCAGAATCACTGAAGGAAAGAAGAGAACAGAAATAGAGACGCGCAGAAACGCAGGAACTGACTTCCAGCCACAGCCTCAGATCAAATCAACTGCGAATAAAACACATTAAATCTCTCAAGATCTGATTACACAACTCCAAAAACAGCATTACCAGTTTCACTCACTACAAACCAGTTTGATTTTACTTCTGTCATTCGTCTTCAAAAGTTCTTAGTGAGAATTAACAGCGGTTTAGATCTAGATAATGTTGATGGTTTTTTGAAAATGTTTAATTTTGTGTTTCAAAATTTCAGTGTTTCCATTAGATGAGCTCTTGATCCTTGAAGTTAATTCTCTTCCAACAATTACAAAAGTGTTTTATTAAAGGCACTTATGTCGTTAAAGAGATTGAAGGGGGAAAAACAGCTGGAGTTGAATGCTTGACATTTGAAGGAGTGTCATAAAATGGTTTAATCACTTTTTTTCACTGTTTTTCTGTAATTTGATGATTTACTCAGAGGTTGAGATGTTTCTGAACTGTTAAAGCTGCTGTGATATAAATATCACAGTAATACATCAATATATGAAGAAGTGAACAGAAGTTAGGCATTAGGACACATTTAGACATCTCATCATGCAAACCTTAACACTGGTGACAGAATATCCAGATAAAGATCATCATAAAACAAGCCACTAACAAGTCACAAGAAAAACAACAACAAATAATCGGACAGTTCAGCTCCATCATTTATTCATGCTGGGAGTTTTGTACTACGCTGGCACCCAGCATGCATTGCAGCATGAAGCTTTTTGTTGATTGTCACCATTGTTGAGATTCATATCATATATTCATGAATGATACAGTAGCTCAAAACTTTTGTGCACATTTCTATAATCCCTCATAATAACTGATCGCCAGAGGTGGAAAGTCCAGGGGTCAGAAAGTAAAAGTCCTGCCATATGTTTATTCCACCCATGAACTCAGTCAGCTGATTTCACTAATTAGTTATATCTCCTGGCTGAAAAACTGTGCTTATTAGCAAATCCATGATTGGAACAAAATACTGAGGAGGACTTTTACTTTCTGAACCTGGACTTTCCACCTCTGCCGCAGCAACACTGCTGGATCACATGCTGGAATATCACAGAGTTGGTCATCCAAAATGTATTAATGGCACAATTTTTAAAGCTATGTTTACACGGAAACGATCTGAAGAGAAAACGCAAAAGTGCCGTTGCGTTATCACTTTTTATTCTGCGTTTAGACGAGCGTTATGGGGGGGGGGGGAGTACACATTGGATGTAGTGTGCACTCCAGACGGCTAGGTGGCGATGTGGAGCACTGAAAGTGAAAGAGACGCTGACACAGTTTTTCATGTTTAATACGGTAAAGCTGCTGCTGTAACCCTCTGTGCTCTTCACGTGTCGCTCAAAAATGACAGATTTTTGTTAGTTTTTTTGTCAATGAAATTAATACTATTTTAGTTTGATAATGTTTTGTTATTTTCCTGTACTGGGGCATGCCTGTGACGTAAACTGCTAAAAAACGTGAGAGTCTAGCAGACTTTTGCGTTTTTACCCTTTAGACGGGAATGTGATGGTGGAGCGTTTTTAAGATTTCCACTCTGGAGGGTGTTTTCACTTTTTTGCGTTTTTAAGCCCCAAAAACGCTGTCGCCGTGTAAACGAAAGGCACATCTGATTAAATATTTTTACGCTTTCACCCGCGAGCGTTCTCGTGTAAACAGGGCCTCAGATGTGATAAGATCATCAGATTATCAATCAATCAGCAAACATCACCTGGTCTCATTTTCTCCTCCTTTCTTTGCTCTGGCAAATATGTTTTATAAACACCATTACAGCGGCCAAACAAGACAAATATAAAAGGTCAAGGGTTAAGAGCTGAACTAAAGCATATGCTAATCACCATAATGGTGACTTCAAATTCAATAAAACATCAACATTTTATAGATCGAAACCCCTGGTAATTCTCAATAAGAACTTTTGTAGTCTTGTTTGTACTGGTTTGTAGTGAGTGAAGCTGTTAATGCTGCATATGGAGTCTTGTACAGCATCAGATCTTGGTGTTTAATATCTTCTTTATTTGCGGTTGATTTCATCCAAGGTTGTGTGTCTATAAGTCAGTTGTAGTTGTTTTCGCTCGTCTCTTTTGGGGCCGGATCATCATTGCACACGCGTGTCAGGTGTGGGCCGGATCTGAAAAACACATCATTGCCCAGAATGCATTGCTTTTAATGATTTTTTAAATTGTCTTCTAGTAAATTCCACTTTCTGTCACTCAGGAAGCAACTGAAAAATAAGAGTACCTTAAAACTCTCTAAATTACTGGAAAATTGCTTCTATACCGTATTTTTATGTGCATTATTTGTATGTAATTTTTCATTGTATGCTGCTTGAATTTATTGTAACTGTTTAACAATGATAATGCTGCCCTTTTGTTATTTGAAAAGGTTTGATAAACGTATATAAAAAAAAATATTTAAATTCCAATTCAACTTCCTGTGTGTTGTGGCCGATTCAATGCAAATTCACACCCAATAAATAGAGCAATTCTACAATTGAGAATTTAGCCCAACCCTTATGTTTAGAAACAAAATGACAGATTGCTAATGGTAATGTTATTATTCATAAAATATTAATGTTGCAGTCATTTGTGCCCCCTTTGCGCAGCAGGTGATAGTTACATAGCAGTAATTTACAATCACAAAATTAAATCATATATGTTTTGAGAGAAATTAATAATGCATCAGCCTTCTTATAAACAACATGTCTGTTGTTCAATCAATCAATCAATCAATCAGTCCGTCAGTCAGTCAGTCAGTCCGTCACCGTCAGTCCGTCAGTCCGTCAGTCAGTCAGTCAGTCAGTCAGTCAGTCAGTCCGTCAGTCCGTCAGTCCGTCAGTCCGTCAGTCAGTCAGTCCGTCAGTCAGTCAGTCAGTCCGTCAGTCCGTCAGTCAGTCAGTCAGTCAGTCCGTCAGTCCGTCAGTCAGTCAGTCCGTCAGTCAGTCAGTCCGTCAGTCAGTCAGTCAGTCCGTCAGTCAGTCAGTCCGTCAGTCCGTCAGTCAGTCCGTCAATCCGTCAGTCCGTCAGTCAGTCAGTCCGTCAGTCCGTCAGTCCGTCAGTCAGTCAGTCAGTCAGTCCGTCAGTCCGTCAGTCCGTCAGTCCGTCAGTCAGTCAGTCAGTCAGTCCGTCCGTCAGTCCGTCAGTCAGTCAGTCAGTCCGTCAGTCCGTCAGTCAGTCCGTCAGTCAGTCCGTCAGTCCGTCAGTCAGTCAGTCCGTCAGTCAGTCAGTCCGTCAGTCAGTCAGTCAGTCAGTCCGTCAGTCAGTCAGTCCGTCAGTCCGTCAGTCAGTCCGTCAATCCGTCAGTCCGTCAGTCAGTCAGTCAGTCAGTCCGTCAGTCAGTCAGTCCGTCAGTCCGTCAGTCAGTCCGTCAGTCAGTCAGTCAGTCAGTCAGTCAGTCCGTCAGTCAGTCAGTCAGTCAGTCCGTCAGTCAGTCAGTCAGTCAGTCAGTCCGTCAGTCCGTCAATCCGTCAATCCGTCAGTCAGTCAGTCAGTCAGTCAGTCAGTCAGTCCGTCAGTCCGTCAGTCAGTCAGTCAGTCAGTCCGTCAGTCAGTCAGTCAGTCAGTCAGTCCGTCAGTCCGTCAATCCGTCAGTCAGTCAGTCCGTCAGTCAGTCAGTCCGTCAGTCAGTCAGTCCGTCAGTCAGTCAGTCAGTCAGTCAGTCAGTCCGTCAGTCCGTCAATCCGTCAGTCCGTCAGTCCGTCAGTCCGTCAGTCAGTCAGTCAGTCAGTCCGTCAGTCCGTCAGTCAGTCAGTCAGTCCGTCAGTCAGTCAGTCAGTCCGTCAGTCCGTCAGTCCGTCAGTCCGTCAGTCAGTCAGTCAGTCCGTCAGTCCGTCAGTCAGTCCGTCAGTCAGTCCGTCAGTCAGTCAGTCCGTCAGTCCGTCAGTCCGTCAGTCCGTCAGTCAGTCAGTCCGTCAGTCCGTCAGTCCGTCAGTCAGTCAGTCCGTCAGTCAGTCAGTCCGTCAGTCAGTCCGTCCGTCAGTCCGTCAGTCAGTCAGTCAGTCAGTCAGTCCGTCAGTCAGTCAGTCAGTCCGTCAGTCAGTCCGTCAGTCAGTCAGTCAGTCAGTCCGTCAGTCAGTCAGTCAGTCCGTCCGTCAGTCAGTCAGTCAATCATTAATCAACCAATCAACCAATCAACCAATCAACCAATCAACCAATCAACCAATCAACCAATCAAACAATCAATCAATCAATCAATCAATCATGTAAGTTTAATTATGATAGTGATGCAAGTAACAATATAAACAAGATAAGTAAAAAAATATTAGTTACTCAAGAATTTTCAATGATAACCACTTACAAGAAAAAAACATTAAAGGGCACCTATTATGGAATTTTGAAATGTACCTTTCATGTAGTGTGTAACATAGATCTAAGTGAACAAAAACATCCTGCAAAGTTTGAAATATGAAAGTGCACCGTATATAAAGTTATTGTCTTTCAAAAGTAAGAGTCGACTCTGAGTCATTTTTATGAATCGTTAGAAGACCGAAGCTTTTTCTCTGACTAGATGACGTCAACTTGTCAAGTTATTTGAATACGATACGCCCACTTATTGCGCTCCAAGGCCAGGGGAAAACATCATGGCGACGAGACGCTGTGTTCTGAAGTGCGACTCAAAAGCCAACTTTTTTCATAATCAGACTTGATGTTGTCAACACATTACAGTTTTTCCCAATTGCTAACACACTAAAATGACATATACAGCACAATTATTTAAACTGACACACAGAGAGCATTTTCTGATTTACACACATTTTGCAGTTCAAAACGGCACTGAACACGGTTCTCTGCATGGACACCTCCAAACACCTCAATCGGTAATGTTAACACTTCAATCAGGATAAGCACTATGAGAAGACCACTTTATTATTTTTCTTGCCTCTTTTTGTATATTTATATATTGCCTCAGTTTTCTTTTTCAGTTTACTGTTGTTGTTGTTGTTGTTGTTTTTTTTGTATATTTTTGTTCAGTCTAATGTAAATATATCTGCTGTGCATATGTTGCACTGACTTGTTTGGAGAAAAAAAATTTGTTTCAACAGCATGTGTAATATTTCTGTGCATGTGAACAATCTGAAGAATTTTCTACAATTTGAACTATTTCAGTATTATGGTAAAGCATACTAAAGATGAGAGTGCTTTTCATTATGCCCAACAGTGTGTAGTTGGTTAGACACAAATCTGCTAATATGAATGAAGTACCATTTCGTGCAAAAGTTAGATTTTGATAATGCTATATGGTTTAGTTGCAGTGCTTCATTTTGCAGGATTGTGTGTTAGCAATAGGAAAAAACTGTAAAACGAAAATCTTTCAGATAAGATGAACTATTTCTGACCTTGTGAGTTGGCATGTTGTTCTATAGTTTGGCCACTAGATGTCCCTGGAGATCACCGTATTACAACACACCAACTAGACTAGAGAATATCTTTCATTGTTGCCCATATGTGTGTTTTCTTTGCTGTTCTGTGTGGTTTCTTATTGGCACAAGAAGAGTTGAAGAGTTCAGTGTTATTCTGGTCGCAGACTCTAATAGTCTACATTGTTCTGTCCTCATCAGATGAAAGTGTTGTTCATATCTACTTGTTGAAGATTCAGTCATTATCGTCTTATAGAAACTGTGCATGTGACTTCACAGTAATGAAGTTGATGTAAAAATCCCTCATAATAACGGTTCTCAGCAGCAACACGGTTTCATCACATGCTGGAATATCACAGAGTTGGTCATGCAACATGTATTAATGGCACAGCACTTTATTGATCAGTTTTTAACATGAGATCAGAGAATCAGATTATTATGATGATTATATTTCGATCAATAGTCAGCAAACATCAACTGGTCTCATTTTCTCCTTTCTTTGCTGTGTGGAAAAGAAATATAGAGGTTTAATATTCAAGTGTTCCTCAAATATGGGGCAGAACCCAGCAAAAAAAATAATAATGTATGCAAAATTTTGCTACCATTCCAGTTAAGTTAAAAAAAAACATAATTTTTGAATTTCCCTTTTTTGAAATGTTTTAAAAATGGGAATGTTACTTTTGAACGTTTTCTGAAACAATTAACATAAAAAAAAGTTATATGAACAATGTATAAATAATGTTTGTTGTGCAAACATTATTAATGACCAGATAACATTGCAAATGTTTCTAAACTAAGCTCTTGTGCACATAATATATCAGCTGATCATAAACCGAAACCGTGGATCAAATATTGAATATACTGCATATTAATGCAACAATTGCTTTAGGGCCGAATGTATACCTGCTGTTGTCCTGCTATAGCACACGTGTGAGGGTGTGGCACACACACACACACACACACACACACACACACACACACACACACACACACACACACACACACACACACACACACACACACACACACACACACACACACACACACACACACACACACACACACACACACACACACACACAGGCTATCAGTGAACTCCAGCTGGTGCTGCCAGTGACAGGAAGCTGTGTGTGTGTGTGTGTGTGTGTGTGTGTGTGTGTGTGTGTGTGTGTGTGTGTGTGTGTGTGTGTGTGTGTGTGTGTGTGTGTGTGTGTGTGTGTGTGTGTGTGTGTGTGTGTGTGTGTGTGTGTGTGTGTGTGTGTGTGGCAGGATGTGGCATGACGCTCACATCAACTGTTTAACACATGCACAGTTCCCTTTGGTTGGCGCTTAGGAACCGAAACTGCTTGTTGTCAAGGCCAGGACTGAGACTGCTCATTTCTGCACGGCTATATAACACACACCTCATCCACTGAGATTTCTCTGACTGAGGTTGGTGACTCTCAGTTGCATTCAAAAACTCTCTCTTTTAACTTTCAGCCATAGAGCTTTTAAATTGACCCCCTTGACCTCGGTGTTGCTTTTTTGCACCATGTTTTATTGCTTCTGTGTTTAAGAAGCATTGGATGAGGACGTGTTATTTGGGGATCAAACCCTTAACCTTTGAGTTGCTGTAGTGGCAGTGGCAGTATTTATTATTATTTATATAGCCTGCTATGGTTAATAATTTGAAATAAGCTATATTTTTAGTTTGCAATATGCAATGCCAGGTTAATTAGACAAATAGATTAGGGAACAAGTTTAAGAAAAGGAGAAATACTGAGCTTTTTGCTTTTCTATACCAGTGGTTCTCCCACATTTTGGTTATATTAGAAATTTGAAATCAAATTTGACCTAAAGTATCACAATCAACCTGAATTCACCCTATATATATATATAATTATGAAAAATATGTAATAAATTAGTGCCTATATATTTATATCAGTACATATATCAAATATATATTTTACAAGAATGGTTGACACACACACACACACACACACACACACACACACACACACACACACACACACACACACACACACACACACACACACACACAAAACGGTCAACATAACATGCATAACATTAATACTGACTAATTAATGCTATTAAATAGAAGTCCCAAACTAGTTTTGTTTAATATAATAGAGTTAGTAAATTTGGTGGAGCCACCATTTATATATTTTATATATTATATGATCAAATGGGTGAAAAAAAAACAGAATATCACTTGGCCTCTATTGACTTTGACGCTTACTGCCCGCATAGCAACCGCCTAGCAACTGCATAGCAACGTACTAACAACTTCTCAGAATGCTTAGCAACGTCCTGGCATTGTAACTTTTGCACAGGCAAATCCCACTCAATTTTGAATCAAATGTTTTTTCTGTTATGCTTTCAGTGGTCAGAATGTATTTATTTATTTATTTTTGGTCTTAATCGTTGTTGTTTTTCATCTAGTTCGCCACTCCGCTCTCTTAGTGTGATCTAGGCCGCTGCCATGACAACCGTATCATGTAAAAATCACATGCCCTTGTGATGCTATCTGTCTGGCCATTGCTCTCAAACCAGTACTGACACAGTTATCGACTTCTTCCGGACAGCGTGTTTTTACTTGGCTTAATCTAATGTTTTTACCCCAAACCTGACTTTGTGTAACCATAAACGTCTCGCCTGTGTCCTCGCAGAAGCTCCACCTTCACTGTCTTCCTCGCTGAACATCTGAGACTTCATTTTACACACGTGGAGTCTGCGGTTATCGATCCGCCGGCTCGGAGAGGTCGTTCCCCTCTTAAAAACAACACAGTGATGGCAAAAAAGTGTTATCTAACATATCAAACCTCTTATTTTACAGAAAGATGTTTGTTGGGGTCGGCAAATGTTTTTGAAAGAAGTCTCATGTTCACCACGACTGCATTTATTTGATAAAAAATGCAGAAAAAACAGCAATATTGTGAAATATTATTGCAATTTAAAATAACTGGTTTCTATGTGAATATATAGTAAAGTGTAATTTATTCCTGTGATCAAAGCTGCATTTTCAGCATCATTACTCCAGTCTTCAGTGTCACATGATCCTTCAGAAATCAGTATAATATGAAGATTTGATGCTCAAGAGACATTTATGATTATTATCAATGTTGAAAACAGTTGTGGAAATTGTGATATTTTTTCAAGATTATTTGATGAATAGAAAGTTCAAAAGAACAGCATTTATTTGAAATAAAAATCTTTTGTAACATTATAAATGACTATTTTTGTAAGGAATAATTGATTCCAGTCCATTTAATTATTAAAAAATATTGCACACCTGAGGCGGTAATCGCACAGTGCCTGTTACGCCTCGGGTGTGCAATATTTTCTTATAATTCACGCACCTAAAAACATTATTCAGATGATGTATTTCAAGACATTTGTCAGGTTTTTGTCCTTAAAATGCTTTTGTGAGGACTAATTTCTTACGCATCTCATCCCACATCTCAGTTTCTAATTCCAAAATGTAATTTTAGAGCAAATAACAGAGGCTTCAGCCACTGATAGCAGACTAATGCAGTTATTAGAGAGAGAGAGAGAGAGAGAGAGAGAGAAAGAGAGAGAGAGAGAGAGAGAGAGAGAGAGAGAGAGATTAAGCATGTGAATGACCTCAGTCTGTGTGTCTCTCAACTGTTCCCCAGCTAATAGCGAATCTGTAAGTTTATCTGCTTCAAGAACAGCGCCGTTATTACATCGCTAGAAATGTAGCTTTTATGTTGCTAAACTATTTTACTGATAAAATCGACAGAGTAGCGCTGACAACACGTTTCTGTGCGAGTGTCTGTCCGTACTGTGTGTGTGTTTGAGTGGGAGAAGTACAGGTGAAACTTAAAAAATTCAACTTAAAAGGTGAAACTAATATATTATATAGACTCATGACATGCAAAGTGAGATATTTCAAGCCTTTATTTGTTATAATTATGGCTTACCGCTTATGAAAACCCCACATTTCAATATTAGAATATTGTGAAAAGGTTTTCATAAGCTGTAATAATCATCAAAATTATAACAAATAAAGGCTTGAAATATCTCACTTTGCATGTAATGAGTCTATATAATATATTAGTTTCACCTTTTAAGTTGAATTACTGAAATAAATGAACTTTTGCACCATATTCTAATTTTTCCAGTTTCACACGTGTGCTTTCCGTAAAATTTGGCAAAAAAAATGGAAATAATTTGTTGTTTTTACCCTATTATTTACTATATTTACTTGTTTGTATCTATATATATTTCTTTTGCTGTTGTCAGTTGTAAGGACTTAAAAATAACTGAAATCATTTGGCGTAGTGATATGGAACTGTAATGCGGTCGAGATCTGCCGGGAACTACTTTAGGCGTGCGTTTCCCTGAAAATAACTGCAGATGTTCGTCAACCAATCAGATTCAAGCATTCAACAGCCCCGTTGTATAAGATCAGTGTAATGCATCCTTGCTGTATAAAAGTATTCATTTATTTTAAAAAGAAACTTGCTCATTCAAAGCTAATACTAAAAAAAAAATCTATTTATGACATTCAGAGAAGTTCAGAATAATTTTGCATTAATATGCTGTGAAATAGCTTTTAAAACATACAGAACAAAATGTTTTAGCAAACGTATATGCAGATTTCACTGGGATTGGGATATTTAGCTGAAATTCAGGCACAGGGAAGCCATTTTGTTTAATGAAGGTGGACTAGTGGATTGTGTTTTTAGCTTTTCTATGATGGACGTCTCAGCTTCGGATGTTTCTTTGCAGGACTGATATTTGCTAATTTGATTGTATTTCAGAAAACAATCAGTAATGTGTGCGCAGCTGCTCACAGACGTGTTCGGTCTTGTCTGATTGTTGGATCCAAATGACGTAGACAACTTGTGACTGGGTGATATACTGCACACAATGCCATTTCTCACTTATCATTGAGTTTAAGACTGTCTGTCCATGTAGTTGTTATTTTGCTAGTGATGTAATCTGATCCATTTCTTCACTATAGCCAACATCCCATACATCAGTTGCCATAGTAATGAGTTCAGCGTCAGCACGACGCCAAGAGACTTTCTCATAACGTCTGAGAGGAGCCGTTAGAGAGCAGAGAAATCAGGACATTTTCCTCACATCTCAATTCATTACACATCATTTTATATGGTTAAATAACATAATATATTATGTAATATTGTAAATAAATAAATAAAATAATTATAATCATTTAAAATAGCCTAATTGTTGTATTTAAAAAAAAAAAAAAATGTTCCCCTTCACAATCTTAGACTTCATTATTTGTCATTTACCCCTAAACTGAACTGTTAATAATTTTGCTATAATTGTTGGGCCTATACAATTTATGGCAATATTAATACATGTATTTGTATATATTTTAAGTGTTTTTTTATATTTATTTTAATTTATAGGCTATATTTATTTGTTTATATTAGTTAGGCTAATTAATTTTGTTTATTTTAATTGACATTTAATCAATTAATCACAATCTAACAAAAGTTTGTATTTATATATGTATAAATACATAATTGTATTTATATGTATGTATGTATGTATATGTATATATATATATATGTGTGTGTGTGTGTGTGTGTGTGGGGGGGGGGGGGTCAATGACGTGACGCCTACATTTTCTGTGTGTGTGTGTGTGTGTGTGTGTGTGTGTGTGTGTGTGTGTGTGTGTGTGTGTGTGTGTGTGTGTGTGTGTGTCAATGACGTGACGCCTACATTTTTTGTCCGATTGGATTTTTTTCAGGTAAAAATGGGTTTTTACACACACACACACACACACACACACACACACACACACACACACACACACACACACACACACAGAGAAAATGTAGGCGTCACGTCATTGACCCACACACACACACACACACACACACACACACACACACACACACACACACACACACACACACACAGAGAAAATGTAGGCGTCACGTCATTGACCCACACACACACACATATACTTTTCCTGCCTTTTCATTTTGCATAGGTATTCTGTCCTCAACTCTAAAATATTTCCTCAGCTAAAAAAAGCTTTTTGCAAGTAGGCCTACAATCTCGACTTTACGATCTCATGAAAGTGAGTAGCCTATCAATACACAGGTTTCTTGTATACAAACAATACCGGATGCGCGCGCATCCAAGAGGCAAGACCGCTATATGTTATGCCGAGTTCTGTGAAAGAACATTGTAATTAACGTAGATTTCGCATTGTTTGTAAATTCTTGTTGACTCAATAATAAACTGCAATTTCAGAGTTGAATCTGTTTGCTTGTGTTTCATTTGCATATTAATATTACATTATGTAAAACGTTAGTTAGTTGACTAGTATGAAATTGTCCAACTAAGTTTGCGAATCATAAAAACATGACATACCCTATGCATTTAGGTTAGTTTACAGCACTACAGCTCCGCGTTATCTCTGCTTCTGCTAGATATAGCCGTAAAGACTGTTGCTTTCTGCCTCTTAGATGCGCGCGCATCTATGTGATGACGTTGCACAGAAACCCGTGTATACGACGAATGTTATTTCTCGTGCCAGTTATACGCCAAAAACAGTTTTTGCGTGCATATATGATACGAAGTTTTCGCGTGCATATGATACGCACTTTATGGCGTGTAATACACACGCACTCCCCACCCCTAAATCCTACCCAAGGGTTTTCCGTGCGTAGCATATGCACGCAAAAAAAAAAAAATTGCGTATAAATGGTACGAGAAATGACATTTGTGGTATAGATACACACTGAAGAATCCACTGTTCTAGATAACAGGCACTTCATTGATAATAGGGTTCATTGATACACACTTATTTTGCCACAAATAGCCATCACAGCCACACACTCAGATGATTATACACTGGAGCACGTACAACAGTTCTCACAGTTTACCTTCACACCCCCGGCACACACTGCGAGTGTGTCATACTGCAGCCCACACATGCCACCGCTCCAGCCAGGGTGCATGCTGGGAGTCAGAGGCGGTTGCTGAAGGGTTTGCTTCTGTATTTGAGGAAATGACAAATAAATAAGGAAGTCTTACATGATAACCAGGACAAAAGGTGTGTTCACGCCATTTCATAATTACTGCAATTATGTGATTGCAACTTGTAAAGGGGTAAACGTCCTCGTAGAGCTCGTAATGGTAATTACAGCTTGTAAAATGGGAATTTTCTGAGATCACGTGACCGCTGTACCACCTGTCCACTGCAGATTCATTTAAGAGTTGATAAACACATAATTCCCAGTCCGAATATAACGTCACATCTTGTCATCTTGAGACTATACTGTAATTACGACATGGCGTGAATGCAGCATAACTTTACTTAAAATATCCTAAATTACTTTTATACAGAAATGTAAAACATCCATTATAGAAGAGGTGTTCTTCAAGTTATAGGTTTTTAGAGCATAGGCTAACGTCTTCGACCCTAAAATAAAAATGCTTTAGTACTTTAAAAAAAAAACGGTACAAAATTGTCACGGTAAAAAATTAGTTATGACTTTTAAAAACAAAAATAAAAAAAATTGAGAAAAAATATTTATAATGATAAAAATGTGTAATATATGTAGGCCTATATTATAATTATTACTTATATGCTATAATAATAAACATTTCTCAATAAATAATCATATAGGCCTACAGTAGGCTATATGCAATATATTAAATAGCCTATAATATAAATTACGGTATATTATTACTACTAACAGATTTATAGAGTTCCGACTAAACGACACATAAAAACAAATTTGATTGTTAAAAAACACAGTAAATATTTAATCAGCTAAAAATCGCCTTTTGTATACAATCCCTATCAAATACTTTTTAAAACCTTAATCTCATCCTCACAAACGAAGAAAAGAAACAAAACAACAACTATGGAAAATTCAGGGTGTGAACATCCAGATAAAAGAGGTGTATTTAAGCCGCTGTTTGTCTGTCTGAATTGCATTTATAATGTTTCCTGTTAAATAAATGAAAAGGTCTGGAGTCTGGACACCACGAGCGCGGCGTCATGACCCATTTACCTCCATTGAATCAACAAGTCCGTCCGCTAAGTGCTAAGAGACAGATATCAGGCACTATCCAACGCCCCCCCACCCCTGGCCTGTCCCGTCACAGATACACCAGCCATCAGCACTATCGAACACCCCCCCCCCCCCCCCCCCCCCCACACACACACACACACACACACACACACCAAGAGCCCGGCCTTCCCGTCAGATACCCCCAGCCTCAGAGAAAGGGCAGATGGCTCATTACCATAAATAGGACAGTGAGAGCGAGTTAGGCCCCACCATAAGGACACTGAACCCCCTCAGAAGCATGTAAAAGAAGGGCCGGTTGCTAGGAGAAGAGAAAGCTAGTGTTCGCCTGGCCCTCCGCTGGCGCTCTCGGGGCCGGTGCTCGGGGACAGATGGCGGACGGGTCGGCTTGATCCAGCGCTGTAGGATCTGGCAGCGGGTTCTTCTCGCACCTTCTCCTGCCCGGCCCGAGCCTCACCGTATACACTAAGAATAGATCAGCACTGCGACACTTTGTCCTTTAACCGTAGAACCGGGATCTGCAGTTGCACCGCGAGAAAAATGTTATTGCTCTTCTGAACCCTGTGAAGCCTGACATGAAAATAAGAAGCTTATTGAAACTTTAGGCCAAAAAAAAATGTTGTGCTTGGGCAACAATGGGTTGTTTTAACCCAATTTTGGGTCAAATATGGACAAACCCAGCCATTGGGTTACATTTTTAAATTGCATTTTTGATCCAATGTTTGGGTTTGTCCATATTTGACCCAAAATTGGGTTTAAAACAACCCATTGTTGCCAAGCACAACATTTTTTTTGCCTAAAGTTTATGTGTTTATATATATATATTATATATATATATATATAAAATATTGATATATAATATAAATTATGCATATATATATATTATATATATATATATATATATATACATGCAAATATTTCATATATACATTATGTGTGTATTTGTAAACGATGCATGCAGGGAAGCTGAAGACTGAAGACTCAAGTTCTCACAAAACACTAATAAGTTTAATTGTTACTCAAAAAACCAGCAAACAGGCAGTGCAAACACATCTCAACATAATAGTGACTGGACAACGAGTGAAGGCAAGGGTGCTAAACAAACTGAAACGAGCTAATAAATGACACACAGCTGAAACCAATGAACTAATAATGACGTAACCATGGAAACTGAAAAAAGGCGGGAAACTGAACAAAGGAAACTCAGACATTTAACAAAACAGGGAAACAGATCAAAAACAAACAAACATAACCCTGACAGTATTTATAAATATACACAATTATTATACACAGTAGGCCTATACAGTACACACTTAAACACAAACTTTTATTTCGGATGCGATTAAGCGCGAGGATTTTAGGAGAATTTGCTAAGAAATATTTGAGTTCTTTCGTGAAAATCTCAGATTTTTTGACTGCAGATTTTGAGCACAGTTTGAGGACATTGCTGAGATTTCTGCCCCTTCTAGCCATTCATATCTGATTCCTGAATTGATAATACCTTTTCAAATTCCTGGATTTAAATTACATTTTTAATTGAGGAAACAAACAGCAAGCAACTTTACCTAGACAAAATTAAAATCTGGGTTGATAAAAGCTTGTTTTAAGGTTTTGATAACATTTGAATAAGTCTTGAAGTTTGATGGATTATATGTGTGTGTGTGTGTGTGTGTGTGTGTGTGTGTGTGTGTGTGTGTGTGTGTGTGTGTGTGGGTGTGTGTGTGTGTGTGTGTGTGTGCGTGCGTGCGTCATCATATCTAATAAATTCACTTTTGTAGACTATATGGTTGTGAGAAGACTTAATTTACCACAATGCATCAGTGTGTGGCCAATTGAATTAAAATGCATGCTTATGAACTGAAGGGGAGCCAGTTGTGAATTTTGCACAGCCATGGTCTCTTCTGAAAGATGTGAGACTACTGGCGATATTAAAGAGATCTCATTTGGGATTTATGTTTCTAATATATATATTTTTTAAGTTGTTTCATAATAAGGGCATTTTTAAGAGTGTCAAACTGGCCATATGGGATTGAAACTTGTCGGCCCAGAAAGTTAGTAAAGACATTGTTAAAATAGTCCAAGTGACTACAGCGGCTCAACCTTAAGTTTTATCGAGCAACAAGAATACTTTTTGTGGCGCAAAAAACAATAAAAAATAATGACTTTATTTAACTATTACTTTTCTTTCTTTTTTCACTTGGACAATTTTAACGATTTCTTACTAACTTTCTGGGCCGGCAAGTTTCAATTACAACAGAAGCCTATGTAGGAGTGAGACAGCGCTCAGATTTAATCACTAATATCTTCATTTGTGTCCGAAGATGAAGGAAAGTCTTACGGGGTTTGAAGAACACGAGGAGAGTGATTACTGACAGAAGTTTCATTTTTGGGGGAACTAACCCATTTAATTTTGACATGAAAACGAGGCTGTGAGGGATAGAAGTGTGTGTGTGTGTGTGTGTGTGTGTGTGTGTGTGTGTGTTCAACACTGTTGTATTGATTGTTCATCTGAAGAAACATCTCTCTGAAAACAAGACAAAAACTGCATAAAACAGATTAAAAGTTGTGAGTTGTGAAAATGACCATGATCTAGGAGCAATACAGTGCTTGCCATTGTAAAGACGCTAAGTCTATCCCTCACCGTCTCGTTTTCATTCAAAAGATTTTCATCAAAGATATCTTCATTTGTGTTCCAAAGATTAACGAAAGTCTTACGGAGTTGGAACAATTACTGACAGAATTAAAAATTTTGGGTGAACTAACCCTTTAATCAGGGTACCGGCATATTTAATTTTGACATGAATGAAAACGAGGCTGTGAGTGGATAGAAGTGTGTGTGTGTGTGTGTGTGTGTGTGTGTGTGTGTGTGTGTGTGTGTGTGGGTGTTCAATACTGTTGTATCGATTGTTCATCTGAAGAAACATCTCTCTGAAAACAAGACAAAAACTGCATATAAAACAGATTTAAAAGTTGTGAGTTGTGAAAATGACATGATCTCGGAGCAATACAGTGCTTGTTATTGTAAAGACTGTAAGTCTATCCCTCACCGTCTCGTTTTCATTCAGTATGGTGTGTAAACTTAAGGCCCTGCAGCATACGGACAGACTGGCCATTACTGGGTCACTTCTTGACCTTCTCAGACTCGACCAGAGCGTTTGGAGAGAGACACACATATGCTGATCTAAAGCCCGTGAGACTCGAGTGTGAAGTCCAAGGCATATGGGAGTCTATGATTTGATAAGTCATTGAATGCTGTTAAAAACACCAGCTGACTGAATGCAAATGCTCTATTTGTGCTTTTTTCCCCATTTTTCTCTGAGGAAACTCGAACATTTGTTTATTCATATTCATTAGAGTGAATTTGAATGGCCACAACATACATGAAGATGAATTAAAAAGTCAGGATACCTGAACTGTAGATAAATCAGCAACTTGTCGTGATATTATTTATAATTGTTGAACTATTATTATACAAAAATAATATTGTTCTGAATGTGCTAATGTATTCACTTCCACACATCCCTGCAATACATACCGATTAAACTTTATTAATTGTTTGATTGTTGGTCTTATGCATCAGAAGAATGTATCAAGTTTCGAGGTTTTAGCGTCTCGTTCCATGTGCTTTGCTTTATTAGATACTGTCAAATTAAAATAAGTACGAGCATTTCATTACCTTTTGGAAAAGAAAATACAGTGTATTTTGACAACTTTGCATTTTGGGAATTTAAATTTTAGTTACTAATATTTATATGCTAATAGAAATTCATTAATTCATTAATTTTTTATATTTTCAGTTTTTATTTTTATTTTATTTTAAGTTTTAGTAACTTTTGTAGGCTATATGTAGCCTACTTTTGACCTTTTTTGCCTTAGTATTTAGTATTTATTATTTTTTTTAGGTTTAATTTAGTTGGTTATAAGTTATATATTTATTAATGTATTAGTTAGTTATGTATTTAGTAATTTATTTTACTTTTGCAAGTATTCATATTTTCATTATATATATATATATATATATATATATATATATATATATATATATATATATATATATATATATATATATATATATGAAACACAATATTTTATATTTGTATTTATACATTTGTTATATAATTTACATACAAAATATTAAAATGATTTAATTAAATGATATAATCTATTTTACTAATGTCCCCTAAACCATTGGGAGAGATGAAACACAATATTTGTATTTTATTTCATCTTTATTTCAATTAACAAAAGCAATATTTTGAGTTATGCTTAACAATGTCAAACACTGCACTCTGGTAAAAACAACAACAACAGTAAATGTATTAAAGTTTTTGACAACTTTTTTGGATTTCATAAGAAAATATGATTGAGGATGTTCACCCGTACAAAACTCCCCACCACAATGCCAGAAGAAAAAAATATTTTCGTGATTTGTTATGACAACTTTTTATCTTTTGGTCAAATCAACTTCGATAATTAATGTGTGAAGATAACATACTATTTGAGTTTCTGTTTATTAAACCATTCTTCTTCATTGTATTAACTAAAAAAAATTACTACAACGGACTCAAAATTTTAAGGTAACAAGGTAACTTGCTTTTTTAAGTTAAACCAACATTTTTTTACAGTGTGGTTGCCAGGGTGTTGCTATGCAGTTAAGTGTTCAATACAGTTGCTATAGGGCATTGTTAGGTGGTTGCAAGATATCATAACTTACAGTTAGAAGTGTTTTTCAAATTAAGGGCGTCTGAGAAAATATGCAAATGACTGAGAGACATTAACAAGAAAAAGACGGAAACTGGACTAATAAACACAAGAAATAAAGAAAGCTAATAATGACAATAGATGGCTGGCGTTAGCAGAAGTGTGTGTGTGTGTTATGTAAAGTGAGAAAGGAGAAGCTGCAGCCGTAGCCCCATTTCGCTGCCTCACCACCTCCCCGTGACTCCTGGTTGCGTAGGAACACGAGGCCCATTCTGCCCTACGGACACACTCCTCGCTTCATTAGGCCCTGCTCACTGAGGCGGGGAGAGCGAGGCAGCACGCGTTCTTCACACACACACACACACACACACACATGGTTCCCCAAAATCCACCGAGCCTGCAGGCAAGGGTCACACACACACACTCACTCATGAGGAAAACACACTCATCAACACATCTGCGGCCTCATTCGGTGTGTGTGTGTGTGTGTGTGTGTGTGTGTGTGTTTACTCTACTGTACATTTTCACACTTACATTTGCACTTCACCTTAAAACACACACATAACTGCAATTAAATCTTATTTAATTAAGTCAAATGTACTGTTCCCAGTCAATCGATTTCACATATTCATTATTACGATGTCCCTCCACCTCCCCAGCTCCACTTGCCTAGATCTGCTTCGAGGGCTTTTCCTCTATAGCAGCAGCAACATGTTTTCTTTCATTTATGCCCCGAGGAATTACAGAACTGGCTAACGGACTCGGGTCAGACCTTCAGACTGTTCCGACATGCGATTTTACATGCTAACAACGCGTTAAAGCTAATTAGCTAATTCATGTTAGCTCAGCTGTGTGGTAAAACATGCTCTCAACATGAAATAAAATTGGATACTCAAATTGGTCAATTGCTGTCATACAGTAAGAGTAAGTGTTTTAAAGTATTGTTTTATGTTTTGCATAACATAGCTCAGCTCATTTGGTCTTTAAAGAACTGTTTCTTTATTGAAGTAAAGCATTACAAACAACTTTAACATTGAAGTAAAGAATTACAAACAACGAATTAAAGAATTACTTGATATAAAGCATTTAAACACATTCAATAAGGAGAAACAATTGTGAAATCAAAGACTTCTCACTAGTGATTTTTCTTTGCACATGTGATATGTGACCCTGGACCACAAAACCAGTCACATGGGTCATTTTGTCAAAATTAAGATGTAAGATTAAGATCATCGGAAAGTTGAATAAATAAGCTTTCCAGTGATGGTCTGTTAGGATAGGACAATATTTTTGCAGAGATACAAATATTCGAAAATCTGGAATCTGAGGGTGCAAAAAAAATCTAAACATTGAGAAAATCTCCTTCAAAGTTGTGCATTTATGTTCACGATTGTGCTGCATTCACTCACACAAATACATGTTTTATATATTTACAGTACGAAAATTACAAAATATCTTCATGGAACATGATCTTTACTTAATATCCTAATGATTTTGGGGGATTTTTGGCATAAAAGAAAAATCGATTTTGACCCATACAATGTATAGTTGGCTATTGCCACAGATATACCCGTGCGACTCCAGACTGGTTTTGTGGTCCAGGGTCACACATGTAGACGTATCAGTCCCGCGTGTTGTTGTTGTCTGGGGTGTGAAGTTCCCCGTTAGAACAATGATGGCAGCTTTAGCATGTGCTGCGGCCCACGCTGGGGCTGATGGTGCCAGTGACAGCGGCAGACACAGCATCACGATTGTCCCACAAGACAAAAGTGCACTTGTGCCTGAGGCTGTGGGTGAGGGGCTCTTCTGCACTGCGTTCCTCCACCAAACACTGCTAACTAGGGCTGGGGGGAAAATATCGATTTCTCGATTTTAATTAATTTTTAAGAACCGATATCGTTTCCTGAATCCCAATATTTAGGAATGTTTTATGTTTACAACGATGTAATAAAAACAGAAAAGTGTTTACTTTGCATTTTTCGTGTACAGACGGAACGATCACCTGTTCAAAATCGCCCCCATATTCCCTCATTCACTATTCCCTACATTACACTAATATTATGGGGTTATTATTGTTGCAATATTCCAAATAAATAGATTAATATTCACAAATAAATGTAAAGAGATTCACAAATAAATGTAAAGAGATTCACAAAAATGTATCGAATTCACAAATAAATAGATTAAGATCCACAAATAAATGTAAAGAGTTTCACAATTTTTTTTTAAATTCACAAATAAATAAAATGAGATTTGCAAATAAATAAAATATTCACAAATGTTTTATAATTTTACAAACACAACTCTGCCTGGCATTTATTTGTGAACCGCTTTCTGTGCATTTGTAAATCGCTGCACACATTTGTGAATCGGTTCCTGTGCATTATTTTGTGAATCCCCTCAAGCATTTGTGGATTTTGAAACACTTATAGCGTCGACGACATGCAGACAAATCCACAAATAAGTGGACTCCACCCACCGCCTACTCAAGCCAATCAGATAACGGCCACATAGAGCTGGCCAATCGTGGCACGTTCTCGCTTCAACCAATCACGCATTACTAAGATATTGGGTGATAATTAAGCACATATTAATGCAATATTCTGCATGACCATATACATCCAATAATAATCCTACCAATACCTAAACTTAACAACTACCTTACTAACTATTAATAAGCAATAATTAGGAGTTTATTAAGGCAAAAGTGATAGTAAATAGTGAGAATTGGACCCTAATCTAAAGTGTGACCATCTGGTCTAAAGATCATAATACTTAAAGCTTATGGGATTTTTTTTTTTCACCCATTTTATCGTATTGAATAGAAATGATGGCTGTGAAACTGTCACCTCTGAGATCATCAAGATGAGAAACGACTCAATGGAAAAAGAAAGGATTCATATAATCACGATCATTTGTGTGTCTCTGTTTAAAAGCCTGAGTTGATCTTTTGTTTTGGTGTCTCACTTGAACAGCCGCCAGTTCGTCTAACAAAAGCCATTTTAAACAACACAATACACCAGTTGGAGTGGCAAATCAGATTATCCTATTGATCCTGAGTTGTTTTATTGCCTCTGTAAATTTAGTTTTTCTTCAGTAATGGCCGTTTCCTACAGGCCAATGAACACCTTTGGCAGTTAATTACGTGAAAAGTGAACAAGTCTGAGTCATAAAGTCTTAAATGAACGGGATTTAATCAAATCACAAAGTGCAGGATTTGTCATTTTAATTATTCACTATATGTTGGACTGTCCTCATCTCTCAAGTCGCAGTCCTCCATGCATATCTTTCATCCGTGTGTTTACATTTCATCTTAATATTGCTTTTCTGATATCTTTTAAAAACCAGTCAATATGGCACTAAACCCCATCAAAAAAAGTGTTTATTTATTCTGTATATAGGCCAAATCAGACTGAGGCTGTGGGTTAATTTCACGGCAGTTTCTGCGTCTTTGCACTGCATGTCGAGTGTTTTATTAGCATCATGTGTCTATCAGCGCAGATAAGAGTCAAGCAGGAGCTGTTGACACATTTCATAAAGGCCTGACACACACAAAGGCCTGTCAAACACGGGCTTCTGTAAGCAAACACACTCCACTGTCACAGTGTTTAATAAGGCTCTCTGTGTCAGCCGAACGCCACCCGTGGAGATCATCCACACTTCACATCTGGAGGAGCAGAGAGTCTGTCCAAACGCCGTCTGCTGGTGTTTAAAGTCCCCATGAAATCAAAACTTCTTTGTCTTTTAGTATGAATTTATCAGCCGTATTGTTATGCTAGTGTGCTCCAAAACAATGACAAAATTCACATTTAGAAGATATTAGCATTGAAGACAGTTTCTGACTATACCGCCAATATGGATCCATGATTTTGACGACTCTGCACTTCAGCTTCTCATCAGATTTTCTGTCCAATCAAATGCTCTCTAGAATATGAAGCTCCGCCCCCTACACTGTCTATAAGCTGAAGCTGGGACTGAAGCTGGGACTGAAATCAGTCACTTGTTCTCACATTTACTATTTTCTATATTGTGAATGACATGACGCCTACATTTTCTCTCTGTGTGTGTGTGTGTGTGTGTGTGTGTGTGTGTGTGGGTCAATGACATGACGCCTACATTTTCTGTGTGTGTGTGTGTGTGTGTGTGTGTGTGTGTGTGTGCATTTCTTGAAAAGATCATTTTTAGGAATTATATTTAAGTCATCCAACCAAAATCATTATTTTAATTGTTATATTACACACTATTCCAAGCCCTATACTCATAGCACCGCTAAGGGAAAACATTATGAAAACTGACATCATATGGTTTTTATTCTTTAGAAAGAAAAGAAACACAAGGCAGATGGCCAATGGGAGTGCCACAGTTAGTCTGCACTTGCCCTCAGGTGAATGCAAATAGTTCTTGTTAACCCGGTTTGGCCGCCCCTATACGCCTTTATCTATGTAAATTCTCTTAAACTGCCAGAAAGTGAAGGCGGTGACTTGTGTGTTCAGGATTTGCCTTCAGGATTTTGTGAGTCATATACCTATATGTATTTTGAAATACAGTTGACAAACATTGAATCTGAATCCCAAATAGGGAGTTGAGAGATGTTTTAACACTATAGCAACTGCATAGCAACACTCTGGTAACCACCCAAAACACCCAAGCAGCTGCATAGCAACAGTCTGGCAACCACTCAAGCAACTACATAACAACACTCTGGCAATAACCCAAAACACCCTAGCAGCTGCATAGCAACACTCGGGGAACCACCCAAAACGCCTATAGTAATTGCATAGTAACACTCTGGCAACCACCCTAAACACCCTAGCAGATGCATAGCAACACTCTGGCAACCACTCAAGCAACTGCATAACAACACTCTGGCAATAACCCAAAACACCCTAGCAGCTGCATGGAAACACTCTAGCAACCACCCAAAACACCCAAGCAGCTGCATAGCAACACTCTTGCAACCACCCAAGCAACTGCATAACAACACTCTGGCAACCACTCAAGCAACTGCATAACAAAACTCTGGCAATAACCTAAAACACCCTAGCAGCTGCATAGCAACACTCTGGCAACCACTCAAGCAACTGCATAACAACACTCTGGCAATAACCTAAAACACCCTAGCAGCTGCATAGCAACACTCTAGCAACCACCCAAAACACCCAAGCAGCTGCATAGCAACACTCTTGCAACCACCCAGGCAACTGCATAACAACACTCTGGCAACCACTCAAGCAACTGCATAACAACACTCTGGCAATAACCCAAAACACCATAGCAGCTGGATGGCAACACTCTAGCAACCACCTAAAGCACCCTAGCAGCTGCATAGCAACACTCTAGCAACCACCCAAAACACCCAAGCAGCTGCATAGCAACACTCTTGCAACCACCCAAGCAGCTGCATAGCAACACTCTGGCAAGCAGCTGCATACAATAGCAACACTCTTGCAACCACCCAAGCAACTGCATAGCAACACTCTAGCAACCACCTAAAACACCCTAGCAGCTGCATAGCAACACTCTAGCAACCACCTAAAACACCCAAGCAGCTGCATAGCAACACTCTTGCAACCAACCAAGCAGCTGCATAGCAACACTCCGGCAACCAGAGGTGAAGGTAATTGTATTCAGTATTGTGGATGCAGAAAGAGGAAAAGCCTAAATGTTGTTAATTTCTTCAGGACGGTGTGGAGGTCAAGCAAGTCTGCATGTGAGATGATAGACTGACAGAAAGGAGTCTGGCTCTAATGCGATACTGAAGACTGCAGAGATGGGTTTGCAGACTAGAGTACATTAAAGAGCTGCCTTAATTCAATAACCCTCCACTTCCAGATACCATGTCACGGCTCGTTTTGATGAAGTACAGCAACAAGCGTATCCATGCTTGCGCGCGAGCAAGAGGATAGCACAGCGGAGGATCCGGTGAACAAACCGTGCTGGTCATTAATGGAGTGTTTTATTAGCTTAAAGCCCCTGGAATGGAGGGCCTGTGAATTGGCTGGGCAGAAATGCAGTGTGTGTGTGTGCGGCGTGAAGCGAGGCATTTGCGCCTACTTTCCAATGGTCTGATCATTTTCTGCATGAAAGGCTTTCAGTGAGCTGACTACAGCAGCCGCTAGCCTGCTCAGATTTATGGGCTATTAAAACAGCAGGGTATCTGACCACTACACACCAGCAGCACACACACACATATGAACATCATCCACTCCCAGACTGCATGGACACACCCTTACTCGTCCATCCACTGATCAACTCTCATCTCTCCATCCTTTCCTTTCACTTTCAGTTCCAAGATTTAAGATTTTTATTTGTCATTAATTATGTTGGCTACCTTGATGAATTGCTTTTGTTCCTCTTTCGTAAGTAGCTTCGGATAAAAACATCTGATGAACGCATAAATGCAAATAATAATAATAAATTAATAGTATACAAATATCAATAAGGAAATGAATAGCCAAACTTACAGAGAACATTTCCTTTATTGTTTTTTGACTTTACTTGTCCAACTGCTCAAACACACGGCACCCTTTTCGACTAAAAACGTCAAACTTTTTATGCATTTTGGCCATTTATTTACGACAACAGCATTTTGGACGCCTAAAAAAAAAAAAAACTTTTGAAAACGGGTTTCAAAGTGCAAGTTTTTGAAAACGATTCCGCTATCGTCACCGTGTAAACTACAAAAACACGAATTTGTGTAAACAGTAGCTATGTTTCACTGTAAAAAAAAAAAATGCTGCGATTATTTATCACAACTTAAAATCCAACATTGTTTCAACTTTAAAAAGTATGTGTTCATGCTTGACTTAAAATATTAAGTTTAGTTAACTCTAATTTAGTTAAGTTAAGTTGGATATTTAAGTTATCTCAACAAATTTTAAGTTGTTATAACTAATGGCAGACACATTTTTTACAGTGACACGTTTTTATCCGAATTAAGTGATATCGAATGAAAAATGCCTTATGGAAACAGTAAAATTCGATTGAATTTCATGAATATCGACTCAATGAAATACGTTCGGTCTCATCTCAACGGCTTATGCGATAAACGCTGATGGAAACGTTATTTGCCGAATAAATAATGAATTGCACTTTGTCTAGCAAAACTTTGTTCGCAAATGTTGGTTTGAATGTTGTGCGATTCAGTGCGAAAATGCATGGAAACACCTTAAAATGTCTCAAATCAATTCGATATACCAATTTGATCGCAAAACAGCATGTGACGTCATTTACGCACAGGTTTTTATTCCCTTTAAAGCCGTTGTATAGAAACACACTTTCACCAGCATTATTTGCATGAGTTTTTTTTAGCTTCAGATAATTCGATTGACAAGTGGATGGAAACTTAGTTAGTGACATCATGCGTACTAGCCTGGCATGAATAATACAATGTTTTAAGTCGTTTTTGTCGATCGGTTTGACAATGGTGTCGTCTGTATGCAAATAATGCAGAGGAAGAACTTTTCAGTTTTTACATTGCTGTCGTGTAAATGAACCCTGAATCAACACACAACCTATTTTACCTAAATTATTTGGTGATTTTCTGAATGAAATTGGAAATTCAATGAAAAAATAGGAAAGGTGGGAATCTATTTTTGAAAAATTGGGAAAGACATATAAAATCTGTGATGTCAGACATAAAGGAAAGACAAAGCAATTTATTCAGTTTTAATAAATAATGAAAAACTTTTTTTATTATATGGGATAACATGTTGCACTAATGAATTATGTAGCCTACACTAAGATCAGTAATGGATATTTAGAAATTGTCTTTATTTCATGTTAATGTAGGCTATGATATGACCCTTTCTTAGAACAACACGCTTCTAATCGACCAATCAAGTGTCAGGGTTAGTCTAAGGATGTGTTCGTACTTTTGGTTTGGTTTGATTTAAACGAAACCTGGTGTGATTGCTCTGTTAATTAATGCGGTTCATAAGTGTGAACGCTGCCCTGTTGTGCACCAAAAAAGCGGACCGAGAGCGCTGTCGACAAGTAGCCTAGCCTAGCATACATTTTAGTAAAGCGGGCAAGAAAACTGAGGTGCCATATTCGACGGAAATATGAACGCAACACGGACCAAATACATCTAAACGAACCAAAAACAGAACGTGATGTCACAAGAAGCAACCCTGAAAAGGACATAATGCTTTAACATCCCTGTTTTTTCTCGTCATATTTGCGATGTTGCCCATCACAGTTCGGTAGGCCTACAGGATCAGAACCGCGTCAGATCTTTGTTTGTTTGTGTGTGTGACGGAGGGATTCCTGCCACTGTTTTGACTTCTTCGTACATTTTATAAGCTCTTAACGAGTTCATACAGCCAAGTCAAGTCATCTTCATTTATATAGCGCTTTTAAAAATGTTTGTTTCAAAGCTGCTTTACAGAAACGTATAATTTAAGGTAACAGATTGTTTTGGCTTTATAGCGGTTCTTGAATTATGTTATTTTCCAGCTAAAGTTAGTTTTGATTGATTCACTTCCGTCGAAAGGATAATTTGTTATTAAATTAGGGGCCGTTAAGACAGCAATTGTTTTCAAGTATTCGTCAAAAAAGCCATAAAAGTTTTGTGTCTTTAGGTTCAGTGTTTATAATGACGGTGTAAACGCGAAGTGGACCAGGACTATATGTAGTAGGCTATTTTCTTTTTTGCTCCGGACCGAAACAACCAAGAGAACCGAACTACAAGTGTGAACACAGCTTATCAACCAATTATTTGCTTCTGATTCTAAGTGTTTGGTAAGTGAAAACGTTAAGGATATTGCACAGAAATGTTATTCAAGGACCATGTCTATTTGTGGAACATGTCCTGCAGCAAATGGTGCTCAAACACCAACCCCAATGGCAAACAGGTGGCTCCTTAACACACTCTTTGTCCTCAGAAGCAACACAAAGACACATTTATTCGTCTTTTCTATCTTCGAATCTGTTCTATTTACATGATTGCTCAAAAGCTTCCTTTAGGAGAATCAGGCCAAAACATGTCTTAACTCAATTGCTCCGAGCCGGTCTCCTTCAATTCTTTTAGTTCCTCGATCTGATTAGATTGGACCAGCACAGAGTAAGTCTTTTTTAAAGGCTGATCTCCAATCAGCTCTATTGGCAAGTTGATTGTTATATCTTGTCTCCCAACCACTGGTACTGCGACTTCATTATCTCTGGGAATTATGGGAGGGCTTGTGGGAGAATCTCACAAAGTGCCTCTTAGCTCTATGAATAGCTCTGATCAAGAACATAATGCTACAGTAAGGACATGAACGTCCTCTGACACTTGATATTACACTCTAAAACATGCTGGGTTGTTTCAACCCAATTTTGGGTCAAATATGGACAAACTCAAACATTGGGTTAAAAATGTAATTAAAAAATGTAACCCAACGGCTGGGTTTGTCCATATTTGACCCGAAATTGGGTTGAAACAACCCAGCATTTTTTAGAGTGTTTTTCACAACAACCCGTCTCAGTGACTTTGATTTTGCTTAATAGGGCGAGTTCCTGGATCAATACTTTTTAAAAGCAAATATGAAATAATTCTTCCAAAAATTAAAACATTATTTACTCACGCTCATGTTGTTTGAAAACCACATGCTTTTATTTCTCTGTGGAAAACTTTTTTTATTTTATTATATTTTTTATAATTTTTCTACTGTCAATACTGATGTTGAATATCAAAGACATCAATGCCCTGTTTCACAGACAGCCAATTTTGATTTGCATTGGGAAAAAAAGTGTGAAGCAGTTAAGTTAACTGATGCTAAAACCATTGGAAACCATTTGCGTTACTTGAAATAAAATAAACAGTAACTGAAATAAAATATAAAACACTAGTCGCCATAGCAGCATTTATCATTTTCATTTCATTTAACTTGATGTTCCATCTCAACACTGTAAAAAAAAAATTTTGGTTTAACTTAAAAAAAGCAAGTTACCTTGTTGCCTTAAAATTTTGAGTTTGTTGTAATTAAAAATGTGAAAATGGTTTAATAAACAGAAACTCAAAATAGTGTGTTATCTTCACACATAGTTATCGAAGTTGATTTGACAAAAGATAAAAAGTTGTGATCACAAATCATGATTTTTTTTTTTACAGTGTATGACTGATAGATCTGCTGTGAAATCCCTAGAAATACAGGAAAAAAAGAAGCTAAGATTTTTGTGAAAGCCCAATCCGAAACACTAAGCCTAAACCAAACACTACAATCTGATTGGCTGACAGGTATGTTGATCCAGGACCAACAATGATGTCCAGGAACGTGTCCTATAAAACCAAAGGTATTTTATTTTCAGCATTGAAAAACAATAACTAGTCTGCAACACCCCTTACGGAAATGTAATATATGACATATATGTTCCTATATCGCTAGTGACGCCGTCATGCTAAATATAAGACAATATATTGCTATCACATATATACATATCTCTACATATATGTTGATATAGGTTTTTAACATATATAAATTAGCCATATTAAATTAGTATATTGACATATATTAACATGATGTATATGATTATTATTTATATAATACTGTATGTTTTGACCATATGTCACCGATATGTTTAATTTATATATGCCAAACTATTTAACTATTTATTTCAAGTCTATCCCAATTTCTATCTTATTATCCACATTTCATTTCAATTTCTATCTCATTTTCCAATCTTTTATAAATAAAATGTATTATTTATTATTATTTTACCTCTTCTTGACCAGCTCATAAAAACAAAACAAATACACAAATTCTATTTGAAAACTGATAATTATATATGTGACATGTATAAAAAAAAACACTATTATACATACATAAAATATATGTGCTGGTTTTGTGTCAATTGTTCCATTTTCTAATAGGTTTTATATATGCACTAGAAAAAATGCTGGGCTGTTTTAACCCAAGTTTGGGTCAAATATGGACAGACCCAGCCATTGGGTTAACTTTTTAAATTGCATTTTTGATCCAAAGTTTGGGTTTGTCCATATTTGACCCAAAATTGGGTTAAAACAACCCAGCATTTTTTAGAGTGTGGGCATATATATATATATATATTTAATATATGTGGATATATTTAATATATGTATATTTCATATGTGTACATGTATAACATTTCCGTATGGGACATCAAATAATCTATGTTTGAATATGCACTTTCAGTTTACCACAAATGACGCATTTTAATTTACAAGTGACAATGTGTTGACATTTAGACACACACACACACACACACACACACGTGCAGTCCTGTCACGCAAGACTGTGAGAGAAAATGTTGTGTTTAGTCGATTAACAGTAATGCAAATAATAAAACATCGCACAGAGTCAAAGACGGCGTGTTTGGTTCAGGATACCAGCGGCTAACATGAACAGAAAGGGTTCATTTCCATTGCAAAAGACTCAAGAAATCCTGTTCGTCCAGTTAAACGACTAGATAAGTGTCGTATTTCATAAGGACAGACTGTTACAATGACCTGAATTCCTCTTGGTATAAATCCCCCCGGCATTATCACTAAACTATGGGTTTCACAGCACGTAAGTACTAGGCTAGTGGTGCTTGAAACCTCCTTATCGTCAATCATCCAATCAACAATACAGTGGTTTTCTTTGCCTGTAGCTCAAATAGAGGAAATCTTGCCTCCATTTCAGGCGATGCTAGTGTTCTCGCTGCTGCCGTGAGTGAGAAGTCTTGTGCGACTGCCTTTGCAACCGTGTGTGAGAACAGCACTTTGGTGAGACGGAGCAACGAGGTCATGCAGTTGTTGTTACTGTCTCCTCCTATTGCTTAATCCTCTTGTACTAGTTTACAGGTTACAGTCTGTGCAATGATTTCCCCTGTTTACCCTTGAAAACATTGCCTGCATGTTTATAAAGTCATTTACTGTTGATTAAACAAGCACTTTAGGCGTTAACAGTGCTTTTAACCTTTCCCACTGCGGGCTTTTTTATGTGCTTCACCTTGGGTTATTGTCCTGTTAAACCCGGGGCTAAGCTTGAGTAAAACAACGTTTCACGCTTGTAATGTGCACCAATCGCGACTCTAAAGAAATGTTATTTAGCTGTTTAGGAACAGACAAACAAACATAAACTTAAAGGAGAACTCCAGCGCAAAATGAACCTTTGGTCTAATAATTACACATTGTTACCTAATCAACCGTTATCTGAGATTTGTTTTCATGATTGTTGAATGTAAATAGTTTTATCTCTAAAAACAGTTTAGCCTATAACGCTAGTATAACGCTAGTATATGGGGCATGGAGTAATGACAAATAAAAATCGCTTGTTAATACCACTAACAAGGCTCAAAATAGCCCCACACTAACACGGTAGCATAATGAGGGTCCCTACATGCAAACCGAAGCATTGAGAACTTTGACAGTGTCCAGACAGTTTAATAAGAAGATATTTTATACATACAGTCAACTTCGCGTATATAAGCAGAATCCATCTTTGAAAAACAGACTCTATCAATCGATCTACGAACCACCGATCCAAATGCGCTGGACCATATGAGATTCTACACAGTTCAGCGCATTTGGATCGGCGGTTCGTAGTTCGACTGATAGAGTCTGTTTTTCAAAGATGGATTCTGCTTATATACGCGAAGTTGACTGTATGTATAAAATATCTTCTTATTAAACTGTCTGGACACTTACACAGTTCTCAATGCTTCGGTTTGCATGTAGGGACCCTCATTATGCTACCGTGTTAGTGTGGGGCTATTTTGAGCCTTGTTAGTGGTATTAACAAGCGATTTTTATTTGTCATTACTCCATGCCCCATATACTAGCGTTATACTAGCGTTATAGGCTAAACTGTTTTTAGAGATAAAACTATTTACATTCGATAATCATGAAAACAAATCTCAGATAACGGTTGACTAGGTAACAATGTGTAATTAGACCAAAGGTTCATTTTGCACCGGAGTTCTCCTTTAAAGTCACATTTCTTATTTTTATGCAACATTGCAGTATTTGTTATAAATTATTATAATTTTGTTTAATTCATGTACCTCTATAGCCTGGGTTTCCCCATACTGCCTTTGCGCAGCGCGATGTTATTCACGCTGAAAGGCAGTCTGGATACCATGGACCAGATTTTCGCCTCATCTAGGGAACCAATCACAGAACGGGGAGGGAGCAGCAAGATGATGACGACATCTATGCGACACAACTAAGCAGTTTGTTTATATCCATATATACCTTCGACCCTCATGTTTATCTTGCACAAACGGCAATAGTCGCTGAACGTCATTGTTTACACAAAAATATCTTACCCATCGTCTTCTTCCTTGTCTAACTTCTGTCGCTCTACATACGTCATCTGGTATAATGGAAACGATTGGCTATGAGCTACGTACAGGCGCTTTTGATAGACATTCTTAGCACCGAATAAACGGCGCCGGGCATTCGTAAACCACGCCTCAAATACGAGAAAATGCACATGTGGTTCCCAGACCCAAGTCTCAACGAGAATTGGGTCTGGCGTTAGCCAGGCTAGTACCTCTTAATCTTTGATCAAAATAACTTCTCTTCTCTGATAATGCGTTTACTGGTGTGAAGGCGGGGCAACCTGTCACTCATATGATCGACCAATAGCAAACCACAACCATCCAATCAATTACCCAAGGACAAAATCAAGCCCTGTCCTACATTTGTTCTTGTTTGAGAAGCAATTTCATTTAAAGGCTCACTGAAGTGTCTTGAAATGCGCAGCATAATTTAATGTGTTGATGTAATTTCCACTGAAACAGGAAGACAGGGTGGGACATATCGAACAGCTCCTCCCCTTTTT
The DNA here is from genome assembly GCF_949152265.1 of Phoxinus phoxinus. NCBI lineage: Eukaryota > Metazoa > Chordata > Actinopteri > Cypriniformes > Leuciscidae > Phoxinus > Phoxinus phoxinus. The sequence goes on along the minus strand of NC_136889.1, from coordinate 3,191,335 downwards.
TAAAATAGCCAATAGCATTTAGTTTAAGTTTATATCACAGCTCCGCCAGAGCCATTGAACTCGGTAAAGCTGCAGTTTCCTCATAACCTCTAACCGTTCTCCTCCCGACCTCCATATCGCTTTAACATACTGTGCAGAATATCAAACAGGTCCGATACGTTTTCTGGTCTGAGCGACTCGATCACATGATCCGCTCTGTGTATCGTGTCTCTGGGCCGGAGCAGCGGCGGTTCACGTGACACTGACGTGAAATCAGTGAAATATAGTGCACCATTTGCCGTTCACCATGCAGAAAATAGTAAATGTGTGAACAAGTGACCGATTTCAGCCGCAGTTTTAGCGTTTATTATAGTGTAGGGGGCGGAGCTTCAGATTCTAGAGAGCATTTGATTGGACAGAAAATCTGACGAGAAGCTGAAGTGCAGAGTGATGTCATCAAAATCATAGATCCATATTGAAGTGATAAACTGTAAGTTTTTAATGCTTATATCTTCTAAATGTAAAATTTTGTCATGGTTTTGGAGCACACTAGCTTATAGATAATAGTAAGGCTAACATATTCATACTAAAAGCCAAAAATTTTTTTTTTTTTTATTTCATGGGGACTTAGTCACAACACAAGAAAAGACTATCACAACTTCCGTTTCATGCCGACTTACCTCATTAAAAATTCACATGCTCTGTATATGTCAGACACTTTCACACGCTGTGATTCTGAGAGAAAAATTAAAGTTAATTACTTACCCATAACTCAGTTTAAAACATGAAAGAAGATAATTACTTTAGAGGATTACTTTAACACATACTGTGTTTAAAATGCACTCTTAAAAAAGTTACCAAAAGGGTGTTTTTGCAGTGATGCCAATCACTTTTTGGTTCCCCAAAGAATCGTTCAGTCAACAGCAGTTCTTAATAAAAGAACCATTTTTTTCCATATTTCATATTTTAAGAACCTTTTTGCAATACAAAGAAGCTTTTGTGCTATGGAAAGATTACATGTGTGTTAATTTAAAGGTTATTCATGGAAACAGTGGTGCCAAAAATAACCTTTATTTTTATTTAAGAGTGTGTGAAAAGCCCAAATTATTTTAGGCTATATCAAACTCACAACAAAGTTTGTAAATATTTAGGTTTAACTACAAATTAAATGGAAAAGATCAGAAAACAATCAGCCGTTGAGATTAAACTGAGAATTTGAGGAGAATTAATATTAAGGAAAGGGGGGGGGTGAAAACACATTAAATAGAGTGGAATGGCGCGCGCCAAGAAGCTTCACCACTAGCTCTCGCGCGCGCTGCTGCAGTTGCCAGGGGATCTCGAAGGGGAGGGGTTATGATTGGCTGAAGTGGGTCTGTTGCCTTGGCAACGAGAAAGGGGTTTGGTAGCGTTGCTGTGCGGCGTGATCTGTGCGCAGCGCGGATGGAGGAAACAGTTTGAGGCTGAAACACTCCGACTATTGACGCGCTTCAGCGGAAAACGGGTCCGCGCGCTTGAATGTGAGTAACCAAACCCAGTTCGGAGCTTTCTGTGGTATCGATGGAGTTTATATGTGTGTGACTAGCGCAGAAAGTTAACATTCTACAGACAAGTTCACGTGAAAAAGCATGGGCGGATATCAGGCTGAGCTTCGGTTCCTGTATTGTTTCTCAAGTGCTCTTGTTTGTTGTCGTTCACATGTCGAATTTCACGGCATTCTAAAACGGAATCATTTAAACGCGCGAACATTCCTTCGCTTCTGCCATGTGCTCGAATCCAGCAAACAACTTCTTTTGTGATCGAGGACACTTGCTCAAGTGTTCTCACGCACTTCTGAGTGGAATACCGATATGTTCAATTATTTTTGAGCGTCAGTCTTTGTCTTTGCTTCTGAAATCGAATTCGCGCGAAACAAATCGATTTTTTACAAATGTTTCAACGTTCCATTCGTTTGTGACGAGATTCTATTGTCTTTTCATGTCTGTATATGTGAGTAGTTGATTGATAACCGGAATATGAACTTTTTTTAAACATTATTTTTTTTATGAATCAGTGTGTGTCATACTAAAAGACCATAATATATGTTATATTTTGTTCTAAAATTATTCTAGTTCACATCATAATGTTACATTTATATATATCTATTTGAATTCTTAATGGAAAGTATATGTTTTAGATGCTGTAACAAGTCACCATTCAGTTTATTTTAACTAGTTTAATCAACTTATTGCAGTTCACTTAAATAGTGCTTTGGTGTGACCATTTTTTAACCCCATGTTGTTGTTTTTAAACCCCCAAGTAATAGTTAATAAATGCATAATACGTACGAAAATTGTTTACAAATAGTTTTGGATGGAGCATATCACATTACTTAAAGTCAACTACCCACATTTCTGACTGAAACTATAATGATATTTGCCATCATGGAAATATTTTTAATTGGAATAAAGTGTTTTAATTTATGTGGTTTTCATTGGTTTACATACAGATGTTAGTAACACAACAGCAAGACTTCTAGGGTGCTTTATTAGTGATGGATGGATTAAGATTAGGCTATTATTTAGCTTTTTTTTTTTTTTTGATCACCGTTAGGCAATAATTGTGATCGAATAACAGTGGTTTTGCTTGTCTTGATGATGAGTTGTGCACATTTTCTATTGCCAAATATTGTTTTGTGAATTGGATGAGTAAATAAGTGTTTAGTTGAATCGGCAGTGGTCTTCCTCCTTTAGATATTGGCATTTGTTATAAAAAAACAAAACAAAAAAACGTATTTGATCTGATTTAGTCTAAATGACACTATAATGTGTTATACTGAAAGCCACTGTCATGGGTTATGTGAGTCATGACACCTACACTCGGTGTCAGGGATGTTTTTTGACAGGAAACATTTGAGTTAACTTTACTCTGGAAATAACTTGGTTCCTCTCAGGTCTCGGTTTATAAACATCGAGCCATTCTCGCAGCGTTTGGAAAAGAAGCGAGTCCGTCGCCCGCTGCGGGGTCCATATGAGCTCCATTCACTGGAAGCTTGACCTCATTGACATGATGCAATCTGTTCACAGGATAATCGCTTTCAGATCAAGTCTGCTCATTGATTGAATATCCTTTGCTACTTTTCCCCAAGGCTCAAGTCACAACAACAACTTATTATGCCAATGATCACATCTCCAATTCATAGCCCATGTTTCTCACATCATCCTAAAGTGATTTTTTTTTTAATCCCTTAAACGCTGAAGCTTTAGGTCTTGGCTTGGCATTACTTCACGAGAAAGTTAACAGCTGTGGGAATTCTCCTCTAATCTTATCAAGATGTTTTTATGACGCTGTGGTCGCATGTATTGAGAGGTTAATGTTTGACACCAATTGCAAAAGATTGTCAGCTGGAGAAGTAAGAAACTCAAAAATATTGAGATTTAACACATTCAATTCCTTTAAACGGGACTTATAATGTGTAGATTGGTTGTGTTGTGTATTGGTTTCTCAATGAACGGTATTGTTATAATTCTCAGCCCTAATTAAGAAGTGGTACCTCATTAATGTCAAATAGATTAATTGAGTTAAAGAAGTCATGCTTTTTAATTGTGTGGTTGATAGGGTTGTGGGTTGGTCAGTTCTCCAATTTCAACAGATGTTGTTTGTTAACCGCAAGACCCAAGATGAACAGCACACAAAGACGACAATATAAAAGAAACAACTGCTCAACCTGTTGTTTATCTACCAGCTGAACAGACTATTTGTTCAGTGAGTAAAGTCTTTGGTTTACTTTTGAAAGGTTTAGTCTTCATATAAACCTGTTTAAGTTCCACAAATAACTTTTATTGTTCTTTAGGAAACGAGTGCTTTCAAGAACCCAGAAAACAATGCAATGATCTCAAGAGCCTCTAATAAAACATCAAGAATTAGTTTACTCTCCAAAGAGCCGTGAAGCTCAAATCAAGAATCATATGAATACGTATGGAGAAAGTGCAAAAACATATTTCTTTTTTTAAGAGTGTAAGTGTTTTTGGTCATATTAGCCTTCAGGTCAACATGAAATCAAAATGGACACTTTTTTTTTTTAACTTTCTTAAAACACGTTTTTGGTCTCATTGAAAAAGATTCAAGTGCACGTCATATTATAACGCATATTTTAACACATCATAAAATGTTAAAATATAACAATTTGCATTATAAAGCCTCTGAAACGGCTTTCAATCAAGCCTTTTAATTTCTGACCCCCTCCCCTCCAACCACCTGTCAGAGATTAAACACCATCCAATCAATTCTTTATGCATAAATTTAAGATTCATCCTTTTTTCTTCATTCAATAACATTTTTCACTCATAATATGGAAGTGCAATTTTTTTTTTTTTTTTTATGGTTTCATGTTCATGAAAGTTTCATCAAAAGAAAGTTTTGATTTCATTCAATACATTCTTCTATAACAATTGTTATCTCTCTGCAGAAGTTTAGAGATACGATTATATGTAAGATGACCTGGCGGTAGAAGATCTATGAATTCTGGGATATTTTTTCATGTCAAGTTACTGTCCCAGTGAGAGCCTCTTGCTGAAGTGAATGGTGAATGAAACCCCTCACTGGTGTGTTTTAATGGTCTACTCAAGTTAGCAGCACTGCTTTCATTTCTTTCAGTCGCTACATCACTGAGGCAAAACACTTTTGAGATGCGTCGGGAATGCCTGTAGAGAACGGAAGTGTTCACTGATGAGGATGTGAATTGGCTGAATGGATATTTCTCCGGATGGGTGTTGCAGACATTATGGGATGTCCTGTCTTAGAAGTGGAACTAAATGCACAAGGGAAACTCTGGGTCTGTCATGTGTCACCACAAGCACAATGTCATGCATGTTGAGAACTAACTCTGAAACAATGGTGAATATGCCGGAAGATGATTGAAAACTAGAATACACTCTAAAAAATGCTGGGTTGAAAATGGACATACTTAGCGAATGGGTTGTTTTAAATCAGTGGTTGGGTTAAATGTTTGCCCAACCTGCTGGGTAGTTTGATTTAACTCAGCTATTGTTGAATAATGACTATTCCTTGCTTAAAATTAACCCGAAGTATGTTGAAAATGAACATTTATGAATACGTTTAATGAATAATAATTAAACAATAAGCATTTATTAAATTGCACTCTAAAAAATGCTGGGTTGTTTCAACCCAAATTTGGGTCAAATATGGACATTTTTAATTTACAATGTTAACCCAACGGTTGGGTTTGTCCACATTTGACCCAAATTTGGGTTAAAACAACCCAGCATTTTTTAGAGTGTGCTTATTGATAAATGTTCACCTTTTGATTATTGTTACCTAGTTATTATGTGTCTATTTTTTTATTTACAACCTAATTTTAAGCCAGCCATGTAGTAATTGAAGAAGAAAAAAAGTTAATAAAACTGTAAAACTGCTGAGTTAAAACAACCCATTCACTGGGCTTGTCCATTTTCAACCCAACTTCGGTTGTTTTTAACCCAGCATTTTTAGAGTGTATGTGGTTGCAGCTTTTGTGTGGCTCACTCACTCACTTGACAGCTTTCGAAGTGATGGACATTTAATTCTTGATGTGTGTTTATTGCGCTTATTCAATTTTCCTGGTTTAAATGAGACGTCGTTGACCTTGAGACCTGCGTGCGCACGTGTCCTCACGGTTGGGAATCTAATTAAGAACCAGATCTTAAAGTGAACTGCATTTCTAAGATTTACTACATCAAAACTAACATTAATATATTTCTTAGAGAAGTCATGTTTAATTCTCATCCCTAGTCACGCCTCATCCAGCCAGTTTCTGGAGTCACCGGCCGCGCCGACGCTCGTGTGTGTTGATAGTATCTGGCCTTTGTTTGCAGGTGACTGTGTAACGCCTGCAGCTGCTCGTCACTTATCAGCTAGACGTCTCCTCCTCCTCCGCCTCCCTATTATCTGTTTTCTTCTTTCCACCCGACCAGGAGGAGGGAAATACCCCAAGATCTCCAAAGGCCGCAGTTGTCTTGGTTACATGTGCGCACTAATCCAATAGGTGGATGCTCCAAAACTGGGTTGCAAATGTAAAAATAGTGCTTTCCTCTTGAGCTGAAGTACTTCCTCCAACCTTCCTTGAGCTCCTTCAGAAAGGCAGTTTCTATTTGAAGTTTGGAAATATTAATTATGACGTGTTTTTAGTCAGAGTGCATTGGATACTTTGGGCAGTTCCATATTTCTTTCACTCTTTTGTCACTTCCCGACAAAGACGGGAAGCTTTTTAAACAGTAAATGAATAGCAAATTATGTGTTTCTGCTGACACTTCATATGTATTATATATTTCACACGGCTGTCAATCATAAAAAAAAAATCTGATCGAATTTCATATGCCGATTTTTCATTCTGATTAATTGCATATCAATATTAGATAAGAATAGTGCTCAAATGAAGATCATTTTGTGATTAAATTTCGGCATTTCAAATCATAGACAAAAAGTCTGATTGTCCATAATCCACAGCAATCAATTTTACAGTTGAGTTTTGTTAAAAGTCACATTTCACACCAAATGCGTTTTTGCAATATTTGTTGCTTTTCTACATGCATAACATTTTTGTTATTTTGCATATTTTTTAAATAAATTAATGTTACATTTACAGTCCTAGTCTTTTATCATTCATTAGTGCAGCCACAAGAATAATGCGAAATATAGTTTGGTCACACACTTGAAAAATGGATGGAATGAGAAGTATTTTCAGGCAATAAAATGCATGCACGTTTATACAGAATATGGTGCAAAAGTTCATTTATTTCAGTAATTCAACTTAAAAAGGTGAAACTAATATATTAATATAGACTCATTACATGCAAAGTGAGATATTTCAAGCCTTTATTTGTTGTAATTTTGATGATTATAGCTTACAGCTTATGAAAACCTTTTCATAATATTCTAATTTTGAATTTGAGGTTTTCATAAGCTGTAATAATCATAAAAATTATAACAAATAAAGGCTTGAAATATCTCACTTTGCATGTAATGAGTCTATATAGTATATTAGTTTCACCTTTTAAGTTGAATTACTGAAATAAATGAACTTTTTCACTAATTTTTCCAGCTTCACCTGTACAGTAAATATTCGCCTTAATTGACAGACTCGGAAAGTCTGGGCTTAATGAGTTTTTCCGCTGATAATTATGACATTGTGGTGGCGCTCAGTGAGCTCTCATCTCATAAATACAATAATTCCGGCTTGATGACTTGAAGGCAGCATAAGTGCATTTGATAGATTAACTAGCAGGTTTAGGACGAGTCGTCCACGGCTCATTAAATTCCTAAGGCTGTTTATCTGGGATGAGAGACGCTTTGGTAGTCCCGCATCCGTCAGTTGGTTGCAAACGGCGTTGTTTGCGAAGAATCCCACGTGGCGTGCATTTCCCTCCCCCTTCGGTCTCCGCGTCTGTCGTGTCTCTGCGCAGGGGATTTGATACATGCTGCCATTAGTGGCCGTTCTCCCATTGAAAGCGATGCTAATGTGACCGTTGGCCTGATTGCGAGGGAGAAAGTGAGGATCTGGACGTGCCTTGTGTCACTGGTAACAATGGCCCTTTGTGTAGGTCACTTCTCGCTGAATACATGGGGTTTGTTTAATTGAGATGGCAATAGGACAGGAACGTTAGACTCGGACGAGACTAGATTACACACACCGGTGCAAAAAACAAGAACTACCGGATTGGCAGTTTTGTATTATCTGTGTTGCAACAGTTCAAGAATGGGTGTGTGTGCTGTTTTTTAGGGTTGGGATTCATAAGGATTTTCCATTTAAATTGTAAATTAAATTACTATAGATATGCTGATGTAAGTCTCAAAACCCTTAACTACACGTAACCAATATCTCAGGTGTTCACGACTGATTCATAATGATTCATCTGTTTGAATCAAACTACACTAGTCATGCTGAATATGTGCACTATATAGATAGATATTGTGTTTATTGTTTTTCTATTATTTTGCTAAAAAAATTCAAAGGGGTGGTATAATGCCCTTTTCACAAGATGTGAAATAAGAGTGTGTGTGTGAAGTTTTAGCTCAAAATACCCCACAGATATTTTTATATATCATGTTAAAGTTGTCACGCGGTTTGTGTGTGTCCCTTTAAATGCAAATGAGCTGCTGCTCCCGGCACAGGGGGCGGAGCTTCAAGAGCCCGTGTTCTTTTACCTCACACACACACACACACACGCACTGAAAATTGTTCAAACCAAAGTCAGAAAGATGGAGAGACTCAAGAAGTGAAAACATGTAGACAACATTTCTGAATGGTTAGTTAGTGAATTTATGTCGCTTATGTGTAGTTATCTTCTAGTCAGTGATTAGCATATTCTGTCATGATAAGTGTTCAGGGGCGGGGTTTATGTAAATTCTAGGGTTGTGATGTCACTAACCCGGGAGGAATGTTGTGTAGTTCCTACCAGCCGTTTGAACTTTGAGCATTGTAACTTTGCAGATGTTGTTTATGGTCAAACAGCAACATTACACACTAACTAAAGTTAGAAAAGTGAAATCATAATCAACCACGCCTTTAAATGACACCGCTTCTTAATTCCAAACCCTGCTGTGTTTATTAGTATCAAAAAGAAACTATATTGCAAGAATGAATTGCTGCGTGTTTGCAACTGGTGACCGAGATATGAGGAAACTTAACATTGTTAACTACTGTAAAAAAAAACATTAAACAAAAACTTTGTAAGGATGCCAAACTGGATCATTTAAGTGAGCACTGAGGTCATCTTGTCTGCTAGGGTCAAGTAGTGTTATGGCAAGTCCATTGTCTTCTGGGGTTTTAGGGCACGGTGTAAAGTTCACACTCTTAGCGGTCAAAGCTGAATTATTTTTTTGTGAAATGGTTCACAGTCACTTCCTCTTGTAGTTGCACTGAAGCTTGTCTTGTCACATGTTTCCAAAACAATAAAGTCGACTGATAGATAGCACACAAAATACAGGAAGTTACTTGAACCATGTTAATTTAAAAAAACAACACTGTGTAAAATTTCAAGATACCTTTTAATATCTAAGCTTCTTATCTTTGCTGTGTTTGAACTCAGTAGATTTACATACCCAGTGAGATCATATAATATTTCCTCTTGATTCATCTACTTAACACATTGAGATTGAGAAACAATCTGATAAAAGAAGTGGCTCATTTCTAGAGAGCCTTAGTTTGAACACTCATTGTAAGACTCAATGAATCTGTGCTTTAGGTTTCATTTCAGCATTGACAGCATTTCAAAGAGATTTGCATGGCATTTAATGTATGCAGTTTATGATTTCATGGAAATTCCCTGTTGAAATAGGTAGTTTCTGCATCGGTATCAAATATGAAATGTTCATTGTTGACATTATATTTGTATGTTCAACAAAATAACAAAAATCTGTGAGCGCAATGTTTGTTGCTAACTAGCTCAAAGTATGATTCACGTAGGAATAATATGTGACCCTGGACCACAAAACCAGTCACATGCAGCAATTTTTATGAAATTGAGATGTATACATCACATGAAAGCTGAATAAATATAAATAAGCTTTCAATTGGTGTATGGTTTGTTAGGATGTGACAATATTTGTCCGAGACGCAACAATTTGAAAATCTGGAATTGGGTGCAAAAAAAATCGAATACATTGAGAAAATTGCCCTTAAAGTTGTGCATTTTTGTTCACGATTGTGCTGCATTCACTCACAAAATGTTTTATATATTTACTAGGTGTGTAACGGTTCAAACGGCTGCAGTTCGGTTCAATACGATACACTTGTGTCACGGTTCGGTACGATACAGCAAAAAGAAAGAAATGCCAGAGAAATTTCCTTGATTTAATTTTTTTCATTATATTTTTATTAAAACTAACATCATAAAGTATGATTTTTTTTTTTACTTTGAGCAATGATGGAGCTATACTTGACTTTTTAGGAGCATATAAAACAAAACAACTCCTTGGACAAAATTAAATGTAATATTGTTGTAATATTGTAGTAGTTATAAACAAAGGTTTATTTTAGTTCAGATTAACATTTGAGGGCAGCAATTGTATTCATAACGTCAAAATAAAACCGACGTAATGTTACTTGAAAGCATTATAGCTTTTACTATTCCTGCCACACTTCCATGGTTACAGTTAGTAGTGTTACTACAGTAAATCCACGGTGAATCTGTGGACACTGAATAGTTTATTCATAGCACAATGTTTCTTCCTGGTTTCCACGTCAGCGCTGTTTGATCCGTTAATAACGGAGAAATGTGAATGTTTCTCACTAGATCTCGCAGCAATGTTATTACTTCAGTGGCGAATTAAAATGCTTTCTTTCTTTACTGGATCTCGCTGTGTAGTAACAGTGCCGCTTGATCAAGATCGGCTCGCGCTGCATTGGTCCAAACTGATAAATGGTCCATCAAACACACAATAACGAGTAGCTCAGTTTCGTTCCGCTTAAATTACATTTGCCATTTGATGTTGGGCAATGTTTTGGTCGCGCCAGCGTCTCTTACATTACGCACCTACATTTGAAATAACAAAATTTTGGTCGGCAGGAAAAATGGTCCAACGAACCGTCCAGTTTGAAAATGCGTACCGAAAACCAAAACCGAAAGCCTCGTACCGAACGGTTCAATACGTGTATCGTCACACCCCTAATATTTACTGTAGGAAATTTACAAAATATCTTCATGGAATGATTTTTGGCATAAAAGAAAAATCTATAATTTTGACCCATACAATGTATTGTTGGCTATTGCCACAGATATACCCGTGCAACTTATTTTTTGGTTTTGTGCACAAATAAATAAAATGTTGATTGAAGGATGTACAGCAGATGTTTTTAAAGTTTGGGAGCATGTCAAGGCAGTGGTACAATTTTTTAATTAATTAATTAATTCATGACTAATAATTTCAATCAATGTTTTTGAACAAGAGACGTTATGCTTCCGACACAAGACGAGAGTCCATCATTTTTGATGCGCAAACAAACTGTGTGTGCGGCGCTCTCGTCTCGGCTCACTGATCGTTATTGAAAATTAGTAACAATTGGGGGTGGGGAGGTGACATTAATCTTGGGCTATGGTTTAGACGTCTATTAAATTTTCACTGACAGCCTTGTTTTAGACGTCTTGGCTGTGTTTGGACGGCTATTAGACGTCTTTTAAACGCAACATTGCTCACTAGGAAGACATAAGTAGGCACAATATATCACCTGACCTCAAACATCAGCTCTCACACTGTTGTTTCACGGCTAAGTTAAATGAGTGTCAAACTATTTTCCATGCACGGCTGTATTTTTAGTCTCGCCTAGCTCTTTTCTCTCTCTCTGAACTTATTAGCCTACTTCTGTGAAAGACTCATTGCTTCTCAGCGGTGCGGTGTGGGAACGCTTGTCATAATACCTGGAGTATTAGACCATGTTCTTTACGAAACTTCTTTGTGAAAGTCACTAGTGGTGTTTACACAGGGCTTTAAGACACACCTGTGTGTATTTGACATAGAGGTTGGACGGTCTTGTCTACAGTGAGTGAGCTGGGAGGTTCGTGGCATGACTGAGAAACAGTTTGACACGTCAGAACGGCTGATAAAGGGTGTGGTGACACCCTGTAGGGTTTAACGGCACAACTCTTATCTTTTAAAATGCTGCTTTCTATAGAGCTGGTAAGTCCCGCCCATCCGTAAAACTCCAAGTGGACCTCTAGGTTGAAAAAGCGTCAATGCAAGTGAATGAGAGAAAATAATTATTTTCTGATCCCGTTTGAATTGTGCCATGAATGTGAACAATGAACATATGTTGTCTGTGAATTTTTTTAATATAATTTCTCATGTAACGAGTTTGACAGTATATTGTATGATTCTTTGGCTAGCAGTTGTGGAATAGACATAACGAGAAAGACTACACGTCGCATATGTGACGTCACCGCATAACACATTTTCCCTCCACAAATGAAGTGATTTCCTCCACGCTCAACTTGTTTGTCCTCTCCCTGAAAGAAGGCGGTGAAGTGCACCAAAGACACAGGCATGTTTAGCGGGATCCGTGTGCTAGTGGTGGTGACGTATATCAAACGCGTCGAAAGCAGCGAAGAGTTGTAGTCCACAAAGTGCTCTCACACAAAGTCTAACCGTATGAAAATTATACCCGCTAAATTGTAGCATTCTTTACACGAAACGTTATATAAAAAATTCACAGACAACATATGTTCACATTCATTGCAAAATTCAAACGGGATTAGAAAATAATTATTTTATCTCATTCACTTGCATTGACGATTTTTCAACTTAGAGGTCCAGCGGGGTTAGCGGAAGGGGCGGGACTTACCAGCTCTATAGAGCTTCTGTAGCCCCGCCCCTTTTCAGCACTGCACTCGATGTCTTTTGTCTTCCGGTCTGTATTTTCACAGCGATCTTGCGTATTTATTAATGAACGGCTCATTTTTTAAATCTTCCCAGTCTACTGACATTTGTTAAGATATCTGCTTTAACCCTTAGAGAGCTAAAAGAGCTAAAAATAACTATTGTTCTTAAATGTTTAATAACCTGAACCGCTAATCTAATCTGTAGGCCTATGCTTTAAAAATCGCGTTTGGACATTCAGAGGCTCCGTAGTGAATGTGATTGCGTCATCAGGTTTTGATCAGCATTGATTCGTCATAGAAACCCATGCGGTTTGTTTCTCTGAGCCAAACAGGAATGATTGTTGATGCTTACTGTACGTTCACACCGCCGCCAGCGAGAGCGGCAAAATTCGCTCTCGCCGCCCTGCCATCGACGCCGTGAGATTCGGGGACTCTCTGGCGCTCTGACGTAGATTTTAGAATGCGTGATTTTTTTTAAAACTTTATTTAAAGGAGCCGCAAAGCAAATAAGAACTGAACATAAATCAGTATCATATTTTGTGCATACTGGCCACACGTAGGGTAAAAGTTAACCTATTAAAATCTTTTAAATGTGAAAGTAACAAAACACCATCAATTTCAGACACCTTTTACATTCGTCGTTCTTTTTATTAATGTCCCTGTATGTAAACAGGGACACGTCGTACAATAACGGGAAACCCGCAACAGAAATAATGAACTTTTCCTCCATTTTGCTTAGGAACTAATGTGGTCGGAACCAAAGTTTACAGGATTGTGTTCTCTGGTATCCTCTCAGGCGGAGGACTTCTACATTCCGATTGGTTGCCGCTGGTTGCCGCCGAACCGCGTCATAGCTTATTACCATAAAGTTGACTTGATTTCAACTCTTCTCGCCGTCCAAGACGCGCCGCTCTCGCCGGAGCTCGCCGCCGGCTCTCATTGAAAATGAATGGCTTCCGGCCACTTTGACGCTCTCGCCGCCGGCGGTGTGAACGTACAGTGAGTCTTGACTTAGATGCTTAGTCCCACCCTCATGCGCTTTCACACCTGAGAGTCCGCACCAAGGTCCGAACCAAAGTTCATGTTTTGATACATTTTATACATTCGGTAAGTCTTGGTTTGGTTTCACACTGCAATTATGCGAGTGCACTAAAGAACTTCACATGACGTGCTTGCGTCCTGTCGTCATCATCTCTGTGGGTCGACATTAAATTGGTTTGTAAACGGACGTGCGTCTGACGTCAGCGTGTTGTCAAATCGGCGGGTAACTTTGACAACAACGAATGAACATATTGTTATTATTACTGCCTGCAGCACCGACTATGCGAGGCTAGTTCAAATTAACCAAAGGAACGTCCTCGTCGTGCGAACATTTGATCGTCGCCGGCAGGAAAAGAGGAGACGACTGCATGTGTTTTATCCAGTTTACTTATTATGTCATCAGACCATATTTCAATTAAAAACCTCGTCTCCTCCAGTCCTCTCCACATGTGCTACCACGGCTCATTTCTCCTGCTATCTTCTTCGGCTATACGTGAATCACCGGATCTTCCTGTAAATGCTCTGAAGTCCGAACCATACAGAAAATGCGTTCACACTAGAAACGAACCAAACCTTTGTTCAGATTGATCCGGACCGAGACTACCTCTTTTCATCGGACCAAATTTCGTCTGTGTGGTCCGGACCGTGGGCCGGGGGAGGTTTCACAGCTGTCATTTTGATTCGGACCAAACTGAAAAGTCAGACAATCCGGACCAAACAAGGTAGTTCCTTAAAAATATTAGGCCTACAATCACACGGCGTATCAGGAGTTCCATAGATATAATAATAATAATATATATATTTTTTTATATAGCACCTTTTAAAGCAGCTTCTCAAGGCGCTTTACATAATAGAACAAACAAATTAAAATACAACACACAAGAGAAAACATAAACTTTTATGATGGTTTAATGAGGCGATTTATCATTTTGTGCAGTTTCATTCTTAATGTCTTAACAAGAGGGAATCTGCACTGATATTCAGGGATTATTAGTGGTTCTCATGTGTGTAAGCCTATATAAAATGGAAAGTGACGTCACCAGTTGAAATAGCTGTACCCCCCCCGAAGCTCACGGTATAATTCGACACCGTTTGTGCTTTTTCTTCTTCTTTTTTTTTTATCTCTTTCTTTGCCCATGCAGTTTATTATAGGGCTCAGAACTGAAACCTTGTAATGCTGGCGTCAGCGTTTCCAGGACGTATCGATCTCTGTCCATTATAATCTCAATCCTACTCGATGAAACATCACCCCACCTGATGCCGAGGGATAAAACGGTCCTCTTCTGGTGGCTTTTTAGGTCATCGGCTTCATTTTCACATTCCTCACAGCGGTCACAGGTTGGTGACCTTGGTAAAAGCCAGCTGGATTCATGTCTCATAGACTGAAGACCAGAAATGGTCTTTGGTGGTATAGTGTACAAACCTGCTAACCTTTTTGATTACCGTACTCGATTGCATGTTATCAATAATTAACAATTACATAATGCAGTTTACGCAGGATATATGAGCTATTATGAGGGTAGACAGGGCTTTAAAGGCTGGACTTCCATGAATTATGGAGCAGGCTATCAGTTTTCCTCCTGTGTAAAATCTCTTCTCATGCTCCCAGATTGTAGGGTAAAGCTGATTTGGTTTGCCTTTGAATATTGCAAGAGATGCCTTCAATCATTAAGATGAAAGGAAATATCTGTTAAGTAGGAAACTTTCATTAGAAGCACACTCAAAGGAAATAAAGGTTGAGTGAGATTCTGTATGGACCTTTCTAAGAGTGAGGACTGTCAAAATATTTAAATTTAGTCCTATATGTGAGCCTGGACCACAAAACCAGTCACATGGGTCAATTATTTTAATTGAGATGTATACGCCATCCGAAAGCTGAATAATTAAGCTTTCCATTGATGTATGGGTTGTTAGGATAGGACAATATTTGGTCGAGATACAACTAGAAAGTCTGAGGGTCCAAAAAAATCTAAACATTGAGAAAATCTCCTTTAAAGTTGTGCATTTGTTCATGATTGTGCTGAATTCACTCACAAAAATACATGTTTTATATATTTACGGTAGGAAATTTACACAATATATTCATGGATCATGATCTTTACTTAATATCCTAATGATTTTTGGCATAAAAGAAAAATGTATAATTTTGACCCATACAATGTATAGTTGGCTATTGCCACAGATATACCCGTGCGTCATGTGACTGGTTTTGTGAGGCAGGCTGACATGGTCATTAAGTTAAAATACATTTTCTAGTTAAATGGTAAAGAACATAAACTGCAGTTTCAAAGGAAAGTGAACTTTTTGTCATCATTTACTTATCCTCTTGTTTTTAGGTAGGCTAATAAGGTCCAATATTGCTGCAAAAAATATTTTTTTGTGTTCTGCAGAAGAAAATAAGTCATACATGTTTGAAATGTATGGAGCCAATAAGTGGACATAATGATAGAAAAAATATGAGATGAAAATTGTCAATGTTTTTGCACAAACTTTTGAAAGGGAATGCTAAAGCATTGAAATATAATTTGTCCTCCCATCTCATATTTTTCTATCACCAGAACTTTTGTGTTTCCTGAAGAAACTTTGCGTTCACTTGCAAAAGTTTTTTGGGGGAATGCAAAAATTTGCAAGTTAATGCAAAAGCATTGACATATAATTTTATCAACCATCTCATTTCTTCCCCCATCACCAGAACTTTTGCATTCTCCCGAGAAACTCTGCGTTCTCTTGGGAACTCCAAAGATTTGCAAGCAAACTCCAAACTATTGAAATAAATCTTATATTTTTTCCATCACCAAAACTTTTGCATTCCCCTGAGAAACTGTTCTCTCACCCAAAAAAAAAAAAGCTTGAATGGGAGAAACGAAAGTTTCGTTTAAATTATTCCTCACATATTTTTTTCATCACCGGGTGCCTTTAGGGGCTCCGTAGGAACAACATGAAACGATGACAGAATTTACATTTTTAACGGATCTGTCCCTTTAAAAAACGATTACATGCAAACATTTAGTTTGAGAACCGAATGTTTTTGAATCTGTTTCTTTATAATGGAAAAAGGATCTTCAGATAAAAAGAAAAAAAGGTTCTTTTAAGAACTGTTGTTGACTGAAAGGTTCTTTGAGGGACCAAAAATGTTTCTTCCACCTAGAAAACACCATTTTGTTTTGGAACCTTTATTTTTAAGAGTGTATAGTTCGAAACATTATTTTTTATATATATATATATATATAGTGGTAGCGGAAAAAATCGATTGTGTTCAGTATACCTTGCGTAATAATCAAGGAACTGTTCTGCCGTACCAGCAGCGCAATGATATTACAAACTTAGTCCCGGTCACGTTGGAAGTTTCCCAGCTGGGGACTATTTTCACGAGCTGCGTATTTTGCGCCTGCTGGAACGGCAACGGCAGCACAGTTCCTTGATTACCGTATTTTCCGGACTATAAGTCTCTCCGGAGTATAAGTCGCATCAGTCAAAAAATGCGTCATGAAGAGAAAAAAAACATATATAAGATGCACTGGAGTATAGAGTACTATTAGACATTTATTTTATAAATCCAAGACCAAGAACAGTTTAATCTGGAAAGGCAAGTTATTCAGCTCCACAATAGCATAAAGAACAACAGCTGAATAGGTGTCCGGTGTGTTAGCGCAATACATTAACAGTTATTCAGCGACACAATAGCATAAAGAACATATACCTGAGGCTGAATAGGCTAAATTAACATTAGCCAGCGAGTCCAACAAGTTACCGGTCAGCAAGTTCACCAAGCTCCCGATCTCATCACACAACACTGAATACATTGAGTTCTTCCTCGGTGTCGCTTCTGAACAACTCCGCTAACTAGAGCGCCCTCTCACGGCTGTAGACGGTAATGTTTTCTCTTGCTTCATCTCAGTCAGTATGAATTAATTTTGATATATAAGTCGCAACCTGACTATAAGTCGCAGGACCAGCCAAACAATGAAAAAAAGTGTGACTTATAGTCCGGAAAATACGGTATTACGCAGGAATGAGATTATAGTTCCTAGTCATATTGGCCTATCACAACTTTTAATTTTCTGTCGGTCTTAGTACACGATGTAACTGCAGAAGAATCAAGTTTTAAATAGGAAAAATATCGAAACTCTTTGGTCATTTTTTTGAGAGAGATGTTAACGGTCTAATCAGATTCAATGATCTATGCTAAGCTATGCTAAAAGTGCTACCGCCAGACCCGGAGATCGGCTGAACGGATTCGAAAAACGGTAAAACTGTTTAACTCTCGGGGAGCTGGAAAATGAGCCTATTTCCAAAAAAAAAAAAGTGGAGTGTTCCTTTAACCCCCTGGGGTCGGCAAACGCGCGGGCGCGTTTTGCTCGTTTTTTTTTACATAGCAGCAAAATAGACCTAAAATACTCAGTCAGTTTTGGTCATACAGCCTTAAGAAATATGAGAAAATAAGCTGTTAAATGTCTACTTTTTTATGTGTCCACTTACAATCGAAATAAAACATTGTGCTTTTGTAAAATAAAGAAAGTAAACAGGGAGTGCTTTATGCCTCTCCGTCTCCGTGAACTTTTTTTCTGAAGCACGTTTCTAAATTTAAACAAATCTCAGCGAATACTATTCACTCAGACATGAGCTATATATCTCTATAATCATTTAAGTGTGTAGTTTTAAATTATCTAATTCAAAACTAAAACAAATATTCTCTGTTTATGTAATCTATATAAAAAGAGCGAGAGATCAGCTGTGCTCATTATCCTTCTGGCACCTCATTACTCCGCTAATGTGACACGCCCATCGAGAGCGCGCGCTATTCAAACGCAGATTATCTGAAGCAACACATGCAAACCAGTCAACGCCCACAACAGCTGGACAACACGCTCGCTGTGAGGAATAATAATATCGTGATAATTCTGGAAATTTTACCTCAAACGTGCTGGAGTAGCCGAACAACGGATCCAGCTGCAGATCATCAGTAAGTGCTTTGTTCTAATCGCGATATGAAATGGTGTCTGTAAACCGCAAAAGACTGTTTAAATTTGAATCGCGTTTCTGTGTTTGAATGAATGCACGGCACATATGCATGTTGTTTACTACAGCTCGCGCGAGTTTCGCTTTTAGCAAACTATCTATATTGCCTACTGAGATGAGTAAAAATCGACTGAATACGTTGAAATAAAATGTATTTGTATAAGCAACATATTAAACTGCAAATTAACATTTATGCCCTAATATATATTATAAAAGACCATATGTTACAGACGAAATATGAAAGACAAAATTTCGTTTTGGATAGATTATTTATAAAGCTTTTACTGCCACATCAAAACCTAATTTACAAGGTGCAAACAAAATCTTAAAAGGTCAATATAAGCCTTCTCTATAAATTATTTTTGTGTTTTATTAGTGACAAATTTGGGGAGAGGATAGCCTACATAATCCAAAACTTTCTGAAAATACGAATGAGAATTAACTGCACAATTACTA